>NC_088684.1:299995143-300295143 GCF_028017835.1 Emys orbicularis
TGTGACGTGCTAATCGCCAACAGACGGTGTCTGTCCTGCCTGGCAAAGGAGGCCCAGTGAAATCAGACAGACTAGAGAGGAACATTAAAGAGCATAAAAGACTTGGTTGTTTACTCTACCCCGCACTGCCGTGAAGATAAATCTTACAAGTGAATTCCTTCCACCAGCTGAGTTTGCAGCTCAGAGAAGACGGGGGGAAGGGAATAACAAGGAGGCCCTGGATCTCATTGCTGCTTGAAAGGTTTCTAGGCATAAGCAAGGGATCCCCAGCAACTTAGTCTGGCCTAGCCCTAAAGGACACATAGAGCTTGATTATGATCAGAGCTTGTATTACCTTTGGAAACGTAAGACTGTAACTGTGATGGAGTGGGAATTTTCTGTAATATTTTATATGAATATTGTGTGTGCCTCAGTTTCCCCATGTGCTGCATTGTTAGTTAGGTGGCAGGAAAAGGTTGTTTACTCACTGCAGAGACCCAGAGCTCAGGTATGATGGACACCCACTGTCTGGGCCAGGGCCACTCTAATTGTCTGGACATTTGGTACCTAGAGTGGCTGGCCCACCCCACCTCAGGAAGCCAGCTGGGTTTGCCCAGGGACTAGAACAAAGGACTGAGGTTGGGGGTTGTTAAGCGTGGGCTGCTGATATCTAGAGATTCCCTTGGACTGGGACAGAATAGGGGTCAGAGGGCTCTGGGCTGCCCAAGATGGACCAGGCCGTAACGTTCTGTTCTCTGTGCTAACCAAGGACTGTCTATGCCATGTTCTTGACATCTAATAAACCTGACCATTTTTCCAGTGCCAGTCGAGCGTCACGGCAGATGCTGAAGGTGGGGGTGCATGGCTCCCTTTGGGGGTACAAGTCTCCCGCAGGTGCCCATCTCAGGTGGACTCATTGAAGGGAGCTCACGGCATGGCGCAGGGGTGCTGAAGGCTCCGAGGTTCAGTCCCAGGAGGCAGTGAAGCCAAGTGGCTTGCCCTACTGAAAGACTGTGACCCTACGGGGGTCTGGCTCCTCCCAGAGACCGCTCCAGAGCAGTGGGCCTGTGGATCCGTGACAGTAACTCATTTGTGTGTGTATGTTTACCTGCTTTCACTTGTAAAGAACACTCATTTTCTTTTCCAATCTAATAAAGCTGTAGCCAGTTTATTATAGGATTGGCTACAAGCGTTCTCTTTGGTGTGAGATCTAAAGTGCAGCTGACCTGGGGTAAGTGACTGGTCTGCTGGAACTGGGAGTAACCTGAAGCTCGCTGTGAGTTTTGGTGGAAGGGACCCGCTGTCACAAAGGCAGGCTCACCTGTGTGGCGAGCCAGATCGGAGTACCGAAGGGGACTGTCTGTGTCTCCCTGTGATAGTGCCTGAGGAGTTTACACTTGATAGTTGGTGAAATCTAAGTCTAGAACTCACAGCCAATTTGGGGTTTGTGCGCTGGTTCCCAGCAGTCTGCCCTGAGGTTGGTCCTCACCCTCTTGAGCCACTGCAGGACAGCTTGACACAGTGACCTGTGCTCGTCCTTATTGAGCCCCGCACCCCCACCCAATCCATGTGTCATCGCCAAACTTTATCAGTCGTGCTTTAATGTTTTCTTCCAGGTCATTGATAAAAATGTTAACTAGTGTAGGGCAAGGACCCGCCCCCCCCCATAGAACCCTCACCTGCTCAGGGACAACAGTCTCAGCCCGATCACTGAGCTGTTTAATATATTGTTCTAGTTTGTTCATCAAAATGTTGTGCAGTACCACATCAAATGCCTTACAGAAGTCTAACTCTATTCCATCAGCACGGTTACCGTTATCGACCAAATTTGTAAGCTCACCAAAAAAAGCTATCAAGTTAGTTTGACAGGGTCTATTTTCCATAACCCCATGTTGATTGATGTTAATTACATTACCCACCTTTAATCCTTTATTAAGCAAGTCCCTTATCCACCACTCCATTATCTTGCCGGGGCTCAATGTTAGCTTGGCAGACCTATAATTACCTGGGTCCTCCCATTTAGCCTTTTGAAATATTGGCACAATTTTCACTTGCTGGAACTTCCCCAGAGTGCCAAGGCTTATTGAAAATCGCCATTAGTGGGTCAGCGGGTGCCTAGCCAGCTCTTTTAAAACTCTTGGATGCAAGTCATCCAGACCTGTTTATTTAAAAATGTCTAAGGTTAGTAGCTGCTTTTTCACATCCTCCTGAGCTATTAGTGAAATGGAGTGAGTGCCATCAATAGCATATGGCATAACTACACCCCTGGTTTTCCCCCACATACAGAACAGAAATATTTATTGAACATGTTTGCCTTTGCTGCATTCTTATTGCCGATGCCACCGGTTCCATCTCGTACTGAACCAATACCAAGGCTAGGATTCTTTTTGTTCCTAATGCACATCAAAAAATCCTCACGGTCCTTCTCGCTGCTGGCCAGTGATTTCGCCTTGTGGCATTTTGCTTTCCTTAGCTATGTGGGGCTGTTCCTAGTTTCTGATTGATAGTCATTAGTATCAACATCCCCTTTCAGCCAGTTATGTTTTTTTTTAACAGCTGCCTTCACTCCCCCTCTGAACCAGGTCAGGTTTTAAACCAGTACAGCTGCCTTTCTTGGCCATCAGGTAATGTGTTATTAATGACCCTGGGCTGAGCCACCTGCGTGCCCGTCCTGGCGCTCCATGCAAATGTGTCCTTTGGCCTCTCTGCTGTAGGACTCAGTGGCTGGGTGCCCACAGAGACGTTTGACAGGAACGCTGCTAAGTGTGCCTCAGGCGTGCGTCCGCCACACTGCGAGTGGGCATTTCAGCTGACGACATCAGGGCTCGCCAGCACACCCAGCTCCTCGCCCCAAAGGGGAGCATGTGGAGAAGGGCTGTAGGGAGCACTGGCTGCTGCCTGAGGGGGATGTCTAGGGGCAGGGCCTTGCTCCCTAAGAGACCCACTCCAGCTCAGGCTGGATGCCAACAGCCCTAGGCTCTGTGGGAGGCCAGACAGATTGGGGAGGATGGTCACTCTGGCGTGAGATCTATGACCCTCATGGGGGTTACTAGCCTCTGAGGAAAACAAGCAACTCCCCCTTTTCTCATCCGCCCCAGGCAGGGCAGGCTACCCGGACACGTTCATCAAGTTACCGATCTCAGGGCACAAGAGACGCTTCGGAGCATCCCTTCGGGGCTCCTGTAGAGCCCGAGGCAGCGACTTGCACCCGGTGACACCTGCATCCAGCTCCCCTCCCCTGCCGTCTGAGGCAGAGCATGGCCATAAGAATGGCCACACTGGGTCAGCCCAAAGGGCCATCCAGCCCAGTGTCCTGTCTCCTGACAGTGGCCAATGCCAGGTGCCCCAGGGGGAACGGACAGAACAGGGAATCATCAAGTGATCCATCCCGTGGCCCATTCCCAGACGACCGTGCTGCCGACAGACAGGGTGACAGAGAACTCCCTGGCCCCAGCTCAGCTGACCCACTGGTGAGTTACCCTCACTTGAAAGTGTCTGCTTTGAATTTGTTTTGCTCCAGCCCCCAGGTTTCACTCTGCCTTCAGGGGGAAGCGCAGTCTGTGAGCAGAAAGCCTCTTGGCCTGGCGGTGTTAGTCAACCATGATCAAGTCACCTCTGAATCTCCTTCTGGTAGAGGGAGTTTCTTCAGTCTCCCTAAGTGGCAGGTTCTCCAGCCCTTGACTCATCGTTGTAGCTCTTCTGAGCCCCTTGCAGCCAAGCAACATCCTTGTTCCAGTGTCAACCCCAGACCTGGAGACAGGATCCCGTGATGGTCCCACTCCTGCTGCACCAACAGGTAATCCCACCTCCCAGTCGTAATGGAAAGGCCCCTGCTTATACCTCTCATTAGCCTTTTTAAGGTTAGCCACAGCATGCCCCCAGGAGCCCAACTCAGCTGGTTTCTACCTTGACCGGAGCCCTTTGCAAGGGATTTCCAGGAAAGACTTGCCCCTCCCCCCAGTGGCATGACCTACTGTCCTTGTTCCTAGTTGTGACCTTAGAGATGCCCCAAGCTCAGTGGGGACTGTCGAGATCTAGGCTGAGCTGCCATAGAGCAGGCCCTAGGACTCCCCGCAACGGATTCCCAGAGCAGGTCTGTTAGCAAAACACCCACTTGTCAGGGATGGAGAATCCACCGTTTCATGGTTAGTTCCCCTGCCTGGGGAAGGTGACACCTTATTTCCAGGTACCTTGCACTGAGGTGTATTAAAGCCCATTTTGTTTCCATGAGCAATCCCGACTGCGCTGTCATTGACTTACCCCAGCGCCTCCCACTCCGGCTGGCTTTGTGGCACCTGGCAATAATTGGCTATGTTCTTCATTAGATCATTAGTAAGATTTGAACTAGCGTTAGCCTAAGAACAGTCCCATCCTGTGGAATCTCACCCAGGAAGCTCCTTGGGACCAGTTACCTTTGGAGATCAGCCAGGTTTTAACCCATGTAATATGCACCATGTTGATTTTGCATCGTGCTGTGTTAGTGTGGGGCATTTCCAGCATGTCCACACATTGGCTGAGAGCTGCTTCCCCCTCTGCCCCCTCCCATCCCCCAGCCACCTCTGTGGCATGTGGCATGGTATCCAGGCAGAGCTTCTCCTTTCAGGGAGGCAGGCAGGGAAGAATCTGGTTTCCTTTCCATAGAAAATAATTTATTGAAATCACGACTATACATGGATGGGGCACAGACGCAGCCAGTCACAGTGATACCTTATGGACAGTGAGAATACGTATGCCATCCACCCCTTCTGTGCAACCCTGCCCTGCTGCAGGGAGGAGGGGATGGGGGAAGAAATGGGGGCATGCGGAGGTAGGGGGCCTGGAGAACCCACAGACTGATCATTGCACACAGGAGCCCAGCGCCAGCTAGAGCCCCATCCCTCCCGGAGGCAGCCCCACACTCCCCCAGACAGACGGACAGACACACACAATCCCATATGTACAGATTTTACACAGAATAAATAAGGGATATTTACAGAGAGGTTTGTGAGCAGTGGCTGGAGCACAACTAGTTAAAACTCCCCCTGCAGCACCGCCCCAAGGGTCTGCACTGGAGCGTCTCCCGTTGCTGCAGCGTCGGGAGTGGGAGCTTGGTCAGCCCTGGGCCCACTCGGCCATGCAAGGCAGGCCCCTCTGCCAGACATGGCACGCGCCTGCTAGTTTGCAGCCAGGGGCATTTGGCGTTTTCCCTCCCACAGAGTTTCTGAGCGGGAGCCCGGAGCATGTGGCAGGGCTCAGGGCCGGCTGCCCTGCTCTATCTGCTGGTGCTGGCTGCGCACGGCGAACCTGTTGACGTGCACGGGGATGGGCACCACGATCTTGGGGTTGCGGACGGGCTCACCAGAGCGGTTGTTGACGTTGCCGGCTTTGATGCGTTTCCACTTGGCGCGGCGGTTCTGGAACCAGATCTTGACCTGCACCTCACTGAGCTTGAGGGCGTGGGCGATCTGCGAGCGCTCCGTCAGGCTCAGGTACTTCTTGCAGTGGAATTCCTTCTCCAGCTCCAGCAGCTGCTCGCTGGTGAAGGCCGTGCGCCTCCGGCGGCTCTTCCCCGGGTTGGAGCCAGGGGGTGCCTGCTCCCCACCGGAGCTGCTCTTGGGTTTGGGCTTGGGCCCCAGGCAGCTGGCACTGCTCCCATCCAGGAAGCTCTCCTCCTCACTGTCAGGTGTGGAGCTCTCCTCTTCCCTCTCACTGCACGGGGTCTCTGCCGATTTCACCTCCAGCTTCTCTTCGTCGGAGCTGTACGCCTTGCCATCTGCAGCCAAGACAAACAGCGTTAACCAGGGCACCTGCGTGGGGCGAGGGAGCCAGTCTGCTCTGGAGACGCCTGCTGGGAAACCCCCAGGTAGACTTGCTGGGCCAACACCCCCCGCTCAGACCCTTGTCTGCACCGATGTTCCGGTGGGGAGCAACAGGGGGCCCAAGGGCAAGGGAGCCCCCAGCACTTTAGCCACCTGCTCTGAGTCAGGCCCGTGGAAAGATAACGACGCCTTGTCTGCACTAGAGCTCACCTGTCACTCCCTCCTACCCACCGCCCCAATGCAGGCACAGCAGGAGGAGCCTCCCCCATGCAGCCCACGCCAGGAGGGGGAGGGAAAGAGAGGGACAATTTCTGGGTTTGGTGCCCTCCCTGCCTCCCACGCGCCTAGAGCAGAACTCCCGTCTGCCTGGAAGTCACCAGGCTCCAGCCCAGACTCAGCAGATCTGAGGCTCACTGGATGAGCCCGTTTGGAGTTGGGGGCTCTGCAGCATTCGCACGCTCGGGGGGCAGCGCACGTGCTGTGGGAGAGTCATTTTCCCCTGCAGTTACTGCAATGTCCAGCTCTGCTGCTAACGGTCCCAGCAAGATACAGCTCCCAGGAAATAAATGGGTGTCGCTTCCCATCCCCTTCAGCCGGGCCGAAGTTCTGGGCTGCCTTTGCTGAGACGAGGGCTCGCTATTCCAGCTCGCATTAGCCACACTCCCAGAGCACCTCCCTGACGCTGGGTCACGGACACTCGAGCAATGCCCCAGGCCCAGCTGTGCTGTTCCAGAACCAGCCTCCAGCAGGTTCTTCACTGGGTGTGTTCGTGCTGAGCAGAGTCCGGCCAGCTCAGTGGTCCCCAGACTATGGGGCGCGGCAGGGCCTGGGCCAGCCCCCAAGGGGGGTGGGGAGGGAGCCCCACCCAGCTACACTCTGGCCCCGTCCCTGGCCCCAGTGCCAGCCCCAACCTCGGCACCCAGTTCTCGACTGTGGCTCTGGCCCTGTAACTCCCCGGGGGGGGGGCACAAACAAATTCCATTATGGGTTAGGGGGGACATGGCAGAAAAGGTTTGGGGACCACGGGTTTAGCTTGACTTTACCATGTTACAGGGAAGTAAGCAGCGCTCGTCATTTACTTCAGTCGCAGATCGAATCCTAGAAACGTTGGGCTCGAGGTCATCGCCGCCAGCCCCTGCACTGACGCAGACCCACGTAAACCAGCCCTGCCAGGGTCTGTTCAACCTGGGCTTAAAACCCCCGGTGCTGGGATTCCACAGCCTCCCAGCAACGCCTGTTCCAGAGCTGAACTCTCCTGGATACTAGGAAAGCTGGCTAGGTTTCCCTGGCTGCACATCATGTCCATTGCTGCTTGTCCTGCCCTCAGAGAGCAAGTGATCCCCATCCTCGTTATAACAGCCCGTAATAACCCATCTGAAGGCTGTCGTCAGCCCCCCTCAGTCTTCTTCTCTCAAGACTAAACACACCCAGTTTTTTAACCTTTCCTCACAGGTTTTCTGAACCTTTGATCAGTTTTGTTGCTCTCCTCTGGACTGTCTCCAATTTATCCACTTTCCTAAAGCGCAGCAGCCAGAACCAGCCCCCGGACTCCAACAGAGGCCCCATGAGGCCAAGCAGAGTGGGACAAATACCTCCCCCGTCTGACACACGACGCTCCCGTTCACACACACCGCAGAATCCGACTAGCCTTTTTCACAACTGCATCGGATCGTTTACTCTTAGTAAGTGTGTGCTCCACTATAAGCCCTAGTTCTCTTCTGCATGTTCTGTTACCTAATCCTGGCGAAACAAAGTTCTCTGGACAGAGGTGGCTCTTTTAATGTGTGATTTGTGCAAACAAATCAGGAAACCTGTTAAATTCCCATTCGCTAAAGTTCGGGAAATTCCTTCCCGGAACAAGAACGACGCTGCAGCGTCTGAGTAGCCGCTCTTGCGGCTGCAGAGACCCTCTGCCCTTTGCACTGTAACTACCGGTGCAGCTCCACCCACAGCTCCGGTGCTCCAGCCCAGGGATTCTCAAACGTCATTGCACTGCAACAAAAGTTACTACACGACCCCAGGATGGGGGAGCGACGCCTGAGCCCACCTGAGCCCTGCTGCTCCGGGCAGGGGGGCCAAAGCCGAAGTCCAAGGGCTTTGTCCTCAGGCAGGGGGCCTGTAACCCGAGCCCCACCACTCCGGGCTGAAGCCGAAGCCTGAGTCCAGGCAGAGGGGACTCAGCTTTGGCCCCAGGCCCCAGCCAGTCTCACGCCAGCCCTGGCGACCCCGTTAAAACGTTTGAGAAGCGCTGCTCTAGCTAGCGTTTGCAGGTTGTGCTCTGGTTACAGCTACATAAAGTCCTGGATCAAGGAACAGACTCAAAAGCAAATGGCGTATGTCTCTCCCCAGCACAGCATGAACAGTCAATGGTGGAAATCTGAAATTTACTTTTGCCAAAAACTGGAACGGTCAAGCTAGATGTTGGGTTTTCGCAGGATTTCTGCTGGTTCCGCACATGGGCAGCAGCAGGATGGGAAGCGACAGCACCAGGAAGCTGGCCCAGGCTTCCAGGAGAGTCACTCTGGCAGCGTACCCCACTCGCTGCAGCTTCCAACTGCGCATGTCCCTTCTAAACCCCCTCTACTCCCAGTGCCTTCCTGGGAGACAATCCCCTTCTGTTCTGCAGGGGGAGCGGTGCCAGATTCACAACATGTTAAGTAATGCAGCTAAAGAAAAGCAGAGAGTTCGTTGCAGACAGGGTTTTGCTTTCTCCCCATTGCTGGCTCAAGGGGATCTATGCCCAGGAACAGGGTGAGCTCTGGGGAGTTCAGAAACCCTTCCTGAGGCTTGGCCGACCAACAGCCCCTGCTGGCAACATCTGTAAGCAGAGCAGGCCTGGGTTTAGCCCCGGGTCAAGGAGTTAAGAAGCTCCACAGACGCAGGCCAGAGCTGAGCCTCTGCAGGAGCCAGCAGCGCTGGTCCAGTGCCCAGAGCCGCTCCAGCACAAAGCCAGATTGCACAACGCTGACTCTCGGAGACAAACCCAGCAGAGACTGGAGCTTCCAGGAGCAATCGGGCTGTTCTCACTGCAGAATTAGCCCAGGCTGGGATGGGTGTTGCCCCAACCCCCTCCTTTCCACACACCAAACCCTCTCACTAGAGGGTGGTGGCAGCTTTGCCCCTGGGTTAGCCTATGGCTCCAGCAGGCCACATGCTGCTTTCACTCAGGCTGATAAGCTGCTTGCTTTGCAGGGAGGAGACAGGCTAGATCACCTGAGTGTTGATAATCCTCCAATGCTGCAAGAAAGTGGGGTTTCCTCCTTATTGTGCTGTATGTGAGTCTTACGGTTTTGCATGACTACTGTGTGCCTCAGTTTCCCTGTGTATTGCACCAATGGCTAGGTAGTGGGGATAAAGGTGTGACTTTTCCTGAGACCCTCGGGGGCCGGTGAGGCTGCTCCAGCTGCCTGCATGTAAGCGATGGATGGTGCCCTTAACCTGAGAGCCAGAAGTGGGATGTGACCAGGTGACACTTTGCCTGGGAAGCAAGACAAAGACCAGAGAAGGAGCAATGGGATGTCTGAGGCCAGGCAGCTGGGTCCAGTTCAGTCTGCTGTGGGGGACTTGAGGAGGGGGTGTCCTGGGCATCTGGCTCAGGGTTTCCCCCATGATGGACTTGGCAGAAAGTCACTGATTTCTGTGCTAACAGGTTCTGTTCTACACTGTGTACATGTTGACTAATAAACCTTCTGTTTTTCCGGCTGTCAGAGTCACAACTGACTGCAGAGTTGGGTGCAGGGCCCTCTGGCTTCCCCAAGAGCCCCGCCCAGGCAGACTCGCTGTGGGAAGCGCACGGTGTGAGAAGGGGATGCTGAATGCTCCGAGGTCAGACCCAGGAAGGGGAAGCCATGTAAACTTCGTGCCCTGGCGACAGAGTCCTGACTGGCTTCATATAGAGCAGCTCCAGAGCGTCAGCCCGGTGACTCCATGACAAATGCCTTCCCACAATTCCCCCGTGTGCCCAGAAGGACAAACAAGTTTTCCCACAACTCAGAGCCCTGGGATGTGTCCGGAGACATCCGAGTGACACAGACCAGTCAGTGCAACCCCAGCAAGGACAGGAACGCAGGGAGGGTTCTGCAGAGTGGGTGTTAATGTTACACTCCCAGCCCAAGGATGGTTTTAAAACAGAGGTTCTATTAGACTTAACAGGTATATTAACAAGCCAACAGACACACGCAGCCTGCCTAAGCCCCACGCCAGCTCAGTCTCACCGGGACACAACCACCACTCTCCTTGCTTCCCCTCTGTGTTCCCTCGTCAGCAGCTCTCCGACCCATAAAGAGACAGGGCACAAGTCAATGACCCCTGACATTCCCTTTGAGTGGCACACTCAGCCCTTGTCTACACCGCAGCTCTGCCTCTGTAATGCCATAGCATACACACTCGCTACAGCGATGGAAGGGGTTTTCCCGATTGCTGTACCTGCTCCATCCCCGGCAGAGGCGGTAGCTAGACTGACAGAATTCTTCCACCCACCTAGCGGTGTCTACACCGGGGCTCAGGATGGCTGAACTCTGTCTTGAGGCTGTGAGTTTTTCACCCTCAGAGTGACGTAGCTAGGCTGACCTAAGTTTTAGGTGTAGACCAGGCCTCCCACCCGGGCAAGGCCAGTCCAGGTGCCCAGACCTGGGTGCCAGTCCCCCAAGTTAACTCAGCATGGATGATAGAGCCCGTAAAGCCCCCAGTCAGGAAGCAGAGATGATTGAGGTCACGGCACTGGGCCCCAGACAACCCCTGTCCAGGGGCAAGTCTCCATTCCCCTTCTGCAGCCCTTGCTGACCCCCTGAGCTCCTCACCACCACCCATGGGGCAACTAGGCTGGGGCAGCTGTCTGCTAGTGCCAATATCCCGCCGTGGAGGAGCTGAAAGCATCCCAGGTCCTAGCAGCTGGGCTGAACACATCCCTTCTGAGAGAGTCTCTCCAGCCCCATCTTCTCCTGAAACAGGGCTGTCCTGCAGGCGTCAGAGTTTCCATGCCCCAGAAATATGGCCAGGCCCAACTGCAGGGAACGCTCTGGGGGTCAAGAAGCAGCTGAGATTGTGGAGCCAGGACAACGATTCAGCAACACCCCATCACGGAGGTAGGAGCCGCTTCACCCTCAGACCTACACACGCCACAGCCACACCTAACCTCAGTAACTGGGAGACCCAACAGTACTAGCCCATCCCCGACTGCCGGGCCCCATCACAGCTGCCGTTCGCACCCAAGCACCTGGGGCAGGTGCCAGTTCACCCTGTACTTTCAGGACAACACCCAACTCATCTCTGGGCACCGTGGGGGCACCCCCCCCACACACAACTAGTCACACAGAATAGTTACCATGTGACACACTGGTTACTCAGCCGGATGAGTCCCACTCCAACAGCTCCATTACCTGCCTGAAAGCCCTGGCAAGAGTCAACAAAAGGGTGTCAAGGTGTCTCCAAGGCCCATCAGCGCCACCTTTTACCCTGTGCTTTGCTGCCCTCCTGGCCTCTGACCAGCCTTCGCTTCTGCGCTCCAGACATCCGCACCCCTTGGCGTCTCATGAGCCGGGCGTCTCACGAGCCGTGAGGTCCTGGATGACTGGAAAAAGGCTAATGTAGTGCCCATCTTTAAAAAAGGGAAGGAAAGGATACGGGGAACTACAGGCACGTCAGCCACACCTCAGTCCCTGGAAAAATCATGGAGCAGGTCCTCAAGGAATCAATTCTGAAGCACTTAGAGGAGAGGAAAGTGATCAGGAACAGTCAGCATGGATTCACCAAGAGCAAGTCATGCCTGACTAACCTAATTGCCTTCTATGAGCAGATAACTGGGTCTGTGGATGAGGGGAAAGCAGTGGATGTGTTATTCCTTGACTTTAGCAAAGCTTTTGATACAGTCTCCCACAGTATTCTTGCCAGCAAGTTAAAGAAGTATGGGCTGGATGAATGGACTATAAGGTGGATAGAAAGCTGGCTAGATCGTCGGGCTCAACGGGTAGTGATCAATGGCTCCATGTCTAGTTGGCAGCTGGTATCAAGCGGAGTGCCCCAAGGGTCGGTCCTGGGGCCAGTTTTGTTCAATATCTTCATTAATGATCTGGAGGATGGCGTGGACTGCATTCTCAGCAAGTTTGCAGATGACACTAAACTGGGAGGAGTGGTAGATACGCTGGAGGGTAGGGATAGGATACAGAGGGACCTAGACAAATTGGAGGATTGGGCCAAAAGAAACCCGATGAGGTTCAACAAGAACAAGTGCAGAGTCCTGCACTTAGGACGGAAGAATCCCATGCACTGTTACAGACTAGGGACCGAATGGCTAGGAAGCTGTTGTGCAGAAAAGGACCTAGGGGTCACAGTGGACGAGAAGCTGGATATGAGTCGACAGTGTGCCCTTGTTGCCAAGAAGGCTAACCGCATTTTGGGCTGTATAAGTAGGGGCATTGCCAGCAGATCGAGGGACGTGATCATTCCCCTCTATTCAGCACTGGTGAGGCCTCATCTGGAGAACTGTGTCCAGTTTTGGGCCCCACACTACAAGAAGGATGTGGAAAAATTGGAAAGAGTCCAGCGGAGGGCAACAAAAATGATTAGGGGGCTGGAGCACGACTTATGAAGAGAGGCTGAGGAAACTGGGATTGTTTAGTCTGCAGAAGAGAAGAATGAGAGGGGATTTGATAGCTGCTTTCAACTACCTGAAAGGGGGTTCCAAAGAGGATGGATCTAGACTGTTCTCAGTGGTACCAGATGACAGAACAGGGAGTAATGGTTTCAAGTTGCAGTGGGGGAGGTTTAGGTTGGTTATTAGGAAAAACTTTTCCACTGGGAGGCTGGTGAAGCACTGGAATGGGTTACCTAGGGAGGTGGTGGAATCTTCTCAACATTAACAAGTCACCGGGACCAGATGGCATTCACCCAAGAGTTCTGAAAGAACTCAAATGTGAAGTTGCGGAACTATTAACTAAGGTTTGTAACCTGTCCTTTAAATCGGCTTCTGTACCCAATGACTGGAAGTTATCTAATGTAACACCAATATTTAAAAAGGGTTCTAGAGGTGATCCTGGCAATTACAGACTGGTAAGTCTAACGTCGGTACTGGGCAAATTAGTCAAAACAATAGTTAAGAATAAAATTGTCAGACACATAGAAAAACAAACTGTTGAGCAATAGTCAACATGGTTTCTGTAAAGGGAAATCATGTCTTACTAATCTATTAGAGTTCTTTGAAGGGGGCAACAAACATGTGGATAAGGGGGATCCAGTGGACATAGTGTACTTAGCTTTCCAGAAAGCCTTTGACAACGTCCCTCACCAAAGGCTCTTACGTAAATTAAGCTGTCATGGGATAAAAGGGAAGGTCCTTTCATGGACTGAGAACTGGTTAAAAGACAGGGAACAAAGGGTAGGAATAAATGGTAAATTCTCAGAATGGAGAGGGGTAACTAGTGGTGTTCCCCAAGGGTCAGTCCTAGGACCAATCCTATTCAACTTATTCATAAATGATCTGGAGAAAGGGGTGAATAGTGAGGTAGCAAAGTTTGCAGATGATACTAAACTGCTCAAGATAGTTAAGACCAAAGCAGACTGTGAAGAACTTCAAAAAGATCTCACAAAACTAAGTGATTGGGCAACAAAATGGCAGATGAAATTTAATGTGGATAAATGTAAAGTAATGCACATTGGAAAAAATAATTCCAACTATACATACAATATGATGGGGGCTAATTTAGCTACAACGAGTCAGGAAAAAGATCTTGGAGTCATCGTGGATGTCCACGCAGTGTGCAGAGGCGGTCAAAAAAGCAAACAGGATGTTAGGAATAATTAAAAAGGGGATAGAGAATAAGACTGAGAATATATTATTGCCCTTATATAAATCAATGGTATGCCCACATCTCAAAAAAGATATACTGGCACTAGAAAAGGTTCAGAAAAGGGCAACTAAAATGATTAGGGGTTTGGAACGGGTTCCATATGAGGAGAGATTAAAGAGGTTAGGACTTTTCAGCTTGGAAAAGAGGAGACTAAGGGGAGATATGATATAGGTATATAAAATCATGAGTGATGTGGAGAAAGTGGATAAGGAAAAGTTATTTACTTATTCCCATAATATAAGAACTAGGGGGTCACCAAATGAAATTAATAAGCAGCAGGTTTAAAACAAATACAAGGATGTTCTTCTTCACGCAGTGCACAGTCAACTTGTGGAACTCCTTACCTGAGGAGGTTGCGAAGGCTAGGACTATAACAGCGTTTAAAAGAGAACTGGATAAATTCATGGTGGTTAAGTCCATTAATAGCTATTAGCCAGGATAGGTAAGGAATGGTGTCCCTAGCCTCTGTTTGTCAGAGGGTGGAGATGGATGGCAGGAGAGAGATCACTTGATCATTACCTGTTAGGTTCACTCCCTCTGGGGCACCTGGCATTGGCCACTGTCAGCAGACAGGATACTGGGCTGGATGGGCCTTTGGTCTGACCCGGTACGGCCATTCTTATGTTATGTTCTTATGTTCTTCCTTAGAGGTTTTTAAGGTCAGGCTTGACAAAGCCCTAGCTGGGATGATTTAGTTGGGAATTGGTCCTGCTTTGAGCAGGGGGTTGGACTAGATGACCTCTTGAGGTCCCTTCCAACCCTGATATTCTATGAAAAGAGCTTCCAACCTTCTCTGAGCCAGGTACTACATACTGCTGGTGCCAGGAGCCATGGCTGCCTCTCCCTGAGCTACAGACGCTCCCCTCGCCAGCCAGCAGCGCCCAGAGGCCTGTCAGTGAAGGAGATGCAGGTTACTCTGACGCCAAGGCCAGGCAGCCCCTACCTCAGCCTCTACAATCCACAGCCTTCAAGAAGCCACAAGCTGTGAACAGGTCAGACCTTGTCTTATCCCCCTCCCTGCTGGGGGGTGGGACCGAGGACTCCCCCCTAAGCCACATCCTCTGCCCCATCCGTTCTGGACATCGGGGCCATGGATCCCAAAGTCTCAGTCTAACACAGGCCAGACAACCTGCCACCCAGGGGCCCAGCAACGTGTGTGCAACCACCACAGTCACTATGAAAAGCTAAACAACTCCACACGCGGTTTGGGGACCCAGCCTGGGTGGGAGGTGCGCGGATGGGGAGAGAAAGAATGGGATGCAGCTGTTTGCAGAATCATAACCCAGTTGTCCCTCTCCAGTCCTGAGGGCTTGGCTGGAGATAAGGGTGGAAAGGAACAAACCTTAGAGAACCCCTTAACTCTGCCCCTTGGGTCCATGGCTGGAACTTCACCTCCATTGAATCTGCTTATGACAAATGTTTAACATTTCCCCAGCCAGAGGAAACCTACAGACTGGACCAGCCAAAGGATCCTCATGGTCAAACTGCAGTCACCGTTGGCATCACCATTCACCCCTGACATGCAGCGCAACAGGGCGCCACAAGGGGCCTGGCACAGTGGGAGATGCGGGTACCAGTGACACAGGAGGGAGAGAGGGGGACAGGAAAGAGATCCACTCTTGGGAGAAGGGCTCCAGCCAAAGGCTCCCCACAGCAGCGGGTTCTGATGATAACGGGGGCTCCAGCTACCAGCACAGACGTGGGCAGAGGCCTAGTGGAACAGAGGCTAGAGAAACAACGCTGGCGCTTTCATAGAGCCCAGGTGACCGGACTGATGCCCTGGGTAACGCTTCTGGCCGCTGTTCCGCAGAGCAGCTGGTTCTGGGCACTCGCTGTCCCAACACTCTGATGGAACCAACAGGCGCTGAGTCCAGAAGTGGCGGAAGCAGCGCCGCTCCCAGTGACCACAATCGAATGAGGTTCTGTGCCTGGAGGAGGTGAGGCCCCACGAAGTGATGCTGACGGGGGATTGCAATAGAACAAAGCAGCCCCCGGGTCAGCTGCAGAGGCAGTAAAATCCCTGCAGGGGCATGGATGCTACTGAGAAACCCAAGACAATAAGAGACGCTCTGAAGGCAAAGCAGCTGCGGAACAATAGGGAGCGAGAAGCGAAGAGGAAGCCAATAGGGCTAAATAGCGGGCGGGGGGTGGGGGGAGGCTATTCAGGCCACACCAAAATCCTTGATGCCTGCCCCAGTGAACCGAACAGGTGCATACGCTACAGCTGGCGAGAGGGGCGCTAGAAGGGCCAAAGTGGGGCTTGACAGCAAAGAGCAAAGGATGGGCCAGTGGTTAAGGCCCTTGTCTGGAATATAGGAGACCAGCGTTCAATTCCCTACTCAGCCATAGACTTCCTTTGGGACCTTGAGCAAGTCACTGTGCCTCACTCCCCATCTGTGCCGTGGGGAGCCCCGCCCTGCCACACCCAGGAGGCGCTAAGGTGATGGGGCCAGAGAACTATCACAGAGACACATGTAACAGGTGCAAAAACAAACGAGAGATTCTTTATGTCCATCAGAAGCAAGAAGCCTGTGAAGAACTGGGGGGGTCCACTGGATCACTGGGGATTAAAGGGAGCAATTAAAGAAGCCAAAAACATTGCTGAGAAGTGAAGTGATTTCTTTGCATCATCTCCATGCAGAGAATGCTGTGGAGATTCCCACCCCGGCCCTGCTCTTTTCTCACTATAAAGTTGAGGTGCTCGCGGAGATCAAGGTAGCAGAAGAAGTGCTGAAGCAAACTGATCATTTACAAACGCCACAAGTCCCCAGGCCCAGATGCTCCATCGCCGAATTCTGAAGGCGTTTGAATAGGAAGTGTTGAGCTGCTAGCAAAATATGCAACCTCTTATTAAAAGCCAGCTACTGTCGCCAACTACCGGAGGGGAGCAAATGCATTTTAAAAGAGGATCATACGTATCAGTCAGCCTCACATCTGTACCTGGGAAACTGGATGAAATTATAATTAAAAATAGTCTATTACAACACCTGGTAGGTCACATTAGGAGAGGGTCTAACCAGCACATTGTCTTCAAAGGAAATCGTGTTTTAGAATCGTAGGACTAGAAGGGACCTCGCCAGGTCATCCAGTCCAGCCCCCTGCACTCACAGCAGGACTACACATTATCTAGACCATCCCTGACAGGTGTTTGTCCAACCTGCTCTTAAAAACCTCCAGTGACAGACTCCACAACCTCCCTGGGCAGTTTATTCTAGTGCTTAACCATCCTGACAGGTAGGAAGTTTTTCCTAATGTCCAAACTAAGCCTCCCTTGCTGCAATTTAAGCCCATTGCTTCTTGTCCTGTCCTCAGAGATTAAGGAGAACAATTTACCTCCCTCCTCCTTGTAACAACCTTTTATGTACTTGAAAACTGTTATGTCCCCTCTCACTCTTCTCCAGACCAAACTAATCCAATTTTTTAAATCTTCCCTCATGGGTCATGTTTTCTAGACCTTTAATTTTGCTGATCTCTTAGAATTATCTGAACATGTCAATAAAGTAAATGGATAAAGGGAACTAGCTAACAAAAGCAACTAACCACAGTAGAGGATTGAAGAGGAGCCAATTTTATACCCATCTTTGAAAAAGGTGCAAATCATGATTCAGGGAATTACAGACCAGTGAGCCTTACTTCACTTTCAACCAATGTATTTAAAAGAGAATTATAAACAGAGGAACTTGCAACACCAGGGACAAAGTGTGTGTGTGTGTGTGTGTGTGTGGGGGGGGTGTTTTCTTAATGTTTTACACGCTGGCCGAGAGTCACTGCTGACTGCGGAGTTGGGGTACAGGGCCCTTTGGGGGCGTGTGAGGCTTCCCCCGTGTCCCATCCAGGTGGACTCATGGCATGAACAGGGGGCTGAATGCTCCGAGGTCAGACCCAGGAGGAGGGGGCTTGCCCTGGTGAGAGCGCGCCCCAGGGGAGTCACACTGCCAGAGGGCCCGTCTGACTTCATTCCCAGGGGTCCAGAGCACCCAGCCCCTGCACCCCGATACAAGGCTGCCCAACTTCTGCAGAGAAAATGTATTAGAAAACGCCTCGGGTATCAAATCTTTGTGCGTGTAAAACTGTGGCTAAAGGAGAACAGGATGCCAGTTTGTTTGGATTATTCAAAGGCCTGTTGATGATGCTCTGAAGGGAGCTAAGTAAAGGCAGGATGAGAGCGGAGGCTCAGTCACAGATCGGAAACCAGAGAAGGGCAGAACCAAGAGGCAGGATAAAAGATCAGCTGGACTGGGCCTGGGCCCGGGGCTTAACCCCACCGATCTGCAGAGGAGGGGGAGCAGGAGGGGGAAGCCTGCACATGACAGTCAATTACTCCGGTTGCGGGGAGACCGGAGAAGAGCGAGGAACCAGACCCAGCTGGGAGCGGGCAGGGATGGTGTCGCGGAGGGTGGGGGACTCAGGGCCCTGTACCCCCGGCTTCCTGCAATTCACCGGGACTCTCAGCCAGCCAGTAAAGCGGAAGGTTTATTGGATAACAGGAACACAGTCTACAGCAGAGCTCGATACAACCAGGATCCCTCAATCAAGTCCTTTTGGGGAGTGCAGGGAGCTTAGACCCCAGCTTGGGGTTCCCTGCATTGCACCACCCAGCCCCAAAACTGAAGAAGTCCCCAAAACTCTCCAGCAGCTCTCTCCCCCCTCCCCTCTGCTCCTCCTCTCCTTTGTTCCGTCTCCTGGGCAGAAGGTGTCACCTCTCCCACCCCCCTTCCTGGCTCAGGTTACAGCTCAGGTAGCTCAATGTAACTCCCAGGCTACATTCCCAGGTCAAATCTGCCCTGCTCCGTCACAGATGGCATTTCGCACTGATCAAGCTAGGAAATGCCTGTTGCTAACAACGTGCGCACCTCCGGGGTCTCACTCCGCTGCTCCGAGACGCGCCCGGAGCCCTGCGCCCAATGTCCAGCCGTGGCCATACACGCGACAGTAACTTTAGGGGGCTAAGGGACGGGCTGGAGACGCCTAGGGAAAGTGCCCTAATGCCAGGACACGAGCCGAGGCCAGGTGCCTAGCGCCGGTCACTGGGTCTCAGAGGAGACCCCAGAATTTAGGGCAGGCGATGCAAAGGCCGAGAGGCAGGAACACAGGTCTGGGGGGGGGGGGAGGGGGGGAGAGAGCGAGAGAGAGAGACCTGGCCAGGTCAGAGGGGACACCAAACAATGAGTTAGGCAGCCCCTCCGCGCACCCCCCCAAGACACCCCCAGGTTACTCCAGCCATGCCTCCTCCCGGCTGGGGGGTGGCAGAGATGGCTCCTGGGGCCGAGGGGGGCAGGGAAGCACCTGGCTGGGAGAAGTAGCAGCAGACGATCACCTGTTTCCTGACACAAGGGGAAAACTGATGAGAGGCGGCCCCAGGCTCCCCCGGCCTTCAGGGGGCTCCACTGCTGAGATCTAGACCCACCCCCCGCGGGATGGGCCCCCCTGCTGGGGGCTCCCCGGGGCGGTGATTGCAGCCCTGATCACTGGGGAGCTGCTCCTCGGACGCAGGGGCTGGCCGGGCGCGCTCTGCGATGCCTGGGTTTGCCAGCCCCCCAGGTCTCGGGTGCAGGAGGCCTGCGGGTCCCCGTCTCTCTGTTGGAGGCAGGGGGGACTTGGACCCGCCGGGCGCTCGCGGCGGTGCTGTGGGAAAGCCGCTTCCATCCCCGCGGGGTGCCCGGCCCCGCCAGACCGGGTCACGGCTCGATCTCCGCTGCCGCCGGGGAGCAGCGCCTCGGAGAGCGCCGCGCCCTGGTGCTGGGAGTGGGGTGACCCCGACTCCGGGTACCCTCGGCAGGGCGCACGGCGGGGCCCGGCTCCGGACCGCTCAGCTGGGTGCGGGCGGCGGCTGCGAGGGGAGTGACCCCGAGACATCCCACCTGCAAACACCGACACCCCTAGCGCTCCCCGCTGGACACCTCCCTCCCGTTCCGACACCCACCCCGCAAACCCCGGATCCCCCCGCGCGCGCAGACCCACTCCCGGCCAGAAATCCTCCCAGGCCGCCACCCCCCCCCCCACCACCTGCGCACCCCCGAACCCCATCCCCGCCGGACACCCCGGCACAGCCACCCCTGAGCGCACCCCCGAACCCCATCCCCGCCGGACACCCCGGCACAGCCACCGGCGCACCCCCGAACCCCATCCCCGCCGGACACCCCGGCACAGCCACCGGCGCACCCCCGAGTCCCCACCCCGCCAGACACCCCTGGGCACAGCCACCCACCCGACACCCCCACCTGCGCACACCCCTCCCCATATAAATAAACGAAAACACCCGGCTCTGGGCTGCCCGCGCACACACACGCGGGAACGTGGGTCCCGCTGCCCTGCGGAGAGGGGACCCCACAGTCCAGGAGCAACCCCCGCGCACGTGGGTCCCGTCCCATCGGGGGCTGCTGGGGCAGGTGCGTCACACGCCTGGGCAGCCCCAAGTGGAGGGGCCGCTACAGCCGGGTCTGTCCCGAGCCGAGCCCGGGGGGGGCCGGCGGCCGAGCCCGGCCTGGGACCCGCGAGGGGAGCGGCGCTCACCGCCCCTTCTCCCTCTGGGGTCCCCCCAGGCCGCCACCTCTCGACGCACCCGGCCACGCCTACTCCCAGGGCCGCCTGTGGGGAGGTCGGGCCGGGGCGCGGGGGAGAGCCAGCTCCCGCCGGAGACCCCTCCCCTGCCCGCCAGCCTGGGGCAGAGCCACACCCGGGGAAGGCTGGGGGCCCAAGGGGGAGATACCCAGAGCCGGCGCCTCCTCTGGAGCAAACCCCCCCCCCCAATCACACAGCTGTGGTTATCGGAGACCTCTTGCCCCAGGCACAGCAGAGGGGACCTCCGCCGGGAACCCCCTTCCCGCCCCATCAGCCGCTCCCCCCCCCTACACGTCTACCTGCCCCTGAAGCAACCTCCCCCCCCAACTGTACCCCCCCCAACCGCGGCTCCACCAGCCCCCGGGGCCCTGCCCCCCCGCAGCCCCACGCCCCCGAGTTATTCCACGCCTACAGACCCCTTCTCCACACACCCAGGTCTGCCCGGCCCCCTGCACCCCAACCTCGGCTCCCCCTGAAGTTCCCCCTCACCTCCAACACCGGCTTCCCCTGCCCCTCCCCCTGCAGTCCCCTTTACCCCAACCCCGTTTCCCCTCCCCCAGGGTCCCTCTCTCCCTACAGCCCCCCTCACCCCTCAACTCCGGCTCCACCTGCCCCCTCCCCCTGCAGCCCCCCTTAGCCCCCTAATTCCGGCTCCACCTGCCCCTTCCTATTAGTCCACCCCACAGCCCCCTTCTCCTAGGGGGCTCCACACTCGCCAATCGTGCACCTCTGGACCCTCGGTCCCCGCTGCAGCCCCCCGCCCGCCTCCAACGCCGGCGCAATCCGTTCCCGGGGTCCCTGCCCCCGCCATCCTTCAGCCCTGGTCCCAGCCCCTCCCAGGACGCTTCCCCCAACTCCGGCTCTGTTTGGTCCAGGAGTGTCTCCTCCGCGGAGCCCCTCCCCCGTACCTCCTTTCCCGGGTCTTTACCTGTAGCCCCCTTATTCCCTCCACCCCCAGTTCTCCCGCCCCGTCTGCACCCGATCGCTCCCCACCCCGGCAGCCTCCTGCCCCCGTAGCTCAGGAGCCAGAGCCGAGGAGGGGTACAGATCCTCTTCTCGCCCAGGCTGGAGCGCTACCCCCAGAGGGCCGGGAGGGCGCCGCGCTTTGCTCACGGAACAGGGCTGGCGGCTCCGCTCTGCTCCAGGAGGACCCGTGAGAGGGGTCAGCGCCCACCCCGCAGAAAGTTCCGCTGGCCAGGACGGGGCTGGCGGCGGCAGCAGCCCGGCTCTTACCTGGCAGGTTGGGGAAGGGGTCCGGGAAGTGTAGCGGCGGCTCGGGGGGCCCCTTGTCCCGGGCCGGGGGCAGCTCCTCCGCCTCCAAGTTCTCGGCGCTCCGCCTGCAGCCCGGCTCCGGGTTGGTGCGCGCAGCCGGCAGCTCCTGCGCCGGGTAGAAGCCATCCGGGGGCTCGTTGAAGTTGGGGAGCGCCGTAGTGAGCGCCACCATGGAGGGCACCCCCTGGCCCAGGCTGGCGCAGAAGGTGTTGGTGAGGCGGCCGGCGAAGGAGGCCAGCGGGGCGAGCGGGGGGAGGCCAGACTGCAGGGGTGCGTGCGACAGCGCCTGGGGCAGCACCAGCGGCCGGTAGGGCATGAACATGGGGTAGCCGGTGTAGAGCAGGTGGCCGGAGCGCGGCGGCGGGGTCCCGATCAGCGAGTCAATGGAGAAGGCGGCCCCTTGGCCGCTGGGTCTCTGCATGGCGAGCGGGCGCGGAGCGCCTCCCGGGCTGGCTGCGCCCCCACCTCCCCACGGGTTCCGGCCGCCGCCAACTTGCCGGGCCGCCCGGCTGCTCCCGGGCGCGCGGTGCCCAGCCTCTGCGCTGTGGGCTCCCCCTCTACGCGGGGCGCGCGGTGTCCCGGCTCTGCGCTGCGCAGGGGTGCTCCGCCGGGCTCCCCCTCGGCGCGGGGCGCGCGGTGTCCCGGCTCTGCGCTGCGCGGGGTGCTCCGCCGGGCTCACCCTCGGCGCGGGGCGCGCGGTGCTCCGCCGGGCTGTCTCTCTGCGCTGCGCGCGGTGCTCCGCCGGGCTCCCCCTCGGCGCGGGGCGCGCGGTGTCCCGCCCCTGCGCTGCGCGCGGAGCTCCGCCGGGCTCCCCCTCTGCGCGGGGCACGCGGTGTCCCGGCTCTGCGCTGCGCGGGGTGCTCCGCCGGGCTGTCTCTCTGCGCTGCGCAGGGCACACAACCTCTGCGCTGCGCGCGGTGCTCCGCCGGACTCCCCCTCTGCGCTGCGCGGTGCCTGGGTCCTCGGGTCCCTTCCTCACGATCCCCCCAGGTCCTGCGGGCTCCGGGCTCGCCGCCCCCGGGATCCTGCACCGCAGCCGTGCCCCGGAGCCCCGGCAGCGCTGCCTGCCCGCTGCCTTCGAGGGCTAGAGTGGCGGCGCTCCGAGGCTCCCCGCAGCCCGGCTCAGCGCGGGGGGGGCGGGGGCGGGGTGTCGCCCTCCGGACTCATCCATCTTCCTCACGCCACGCCTGAGTTCCCCCTTAGCCCGCTCGGGGGGCAGGGCCCGGCCCCCGGCGCGCCCGGCCTGGGAAGGCACCGCCCCCCTCCCGCCTAATCAGCTGTGATTAACGCTGATTGATGATCGGTAATTACTGAGGCCGGAGCACAAGGGAGCCGCACAAGGGCGCTTTTGTAGGCTGGGGCGGGCGGGACGGGGGCGGCGCGGCCAGACAGATGCTTTCGCCCGGCCACTTGTCAAGGCTTTCTGCGGCGCTTTGGCTGGGGCTGAATGGGCCGGGGGGGAGGTAATGGGGGGGCCGGGGAGACCGAGGGGGTAACGGGCAGGGGGGGATGGTTGCGGGGTAACGGGCCGGGATAATGGGGGGCAGCTCCCCGAGTCCCGCACGCAGGAACTCGCCGCCCCCGAACTGCTGCCCGCGGGACTCGGCGAACTCGCCGGGCCGGGCTCCCGGGGAGCCGCTCCCGAGCCGAGGCCAGGCCGGCGGCTAAACATCGGAGCTGGAGGCCCCCCGCTAATTGGCGCTGATTGGCGCTGATTGCCCCCTTGAGCCGGCCGCGCGGTCTCCTGAACCGGCCCCTGATTGCGGGAGGCGGCGGACCCCGCCCAGGCTGATGAGCGCGGAGGGTCGGGCATGCTAATTACTCGCCACTGCCAGCCCTAGCCCCCTCCGCGGGGAACCGGAGCCCCCGCCCCCGGGGTGCCCAGCCTGGGGCCCTCTCACGGGGGTCCCGTTAGCCCCCCCACACGGGCAGGGCGGGGGTCTCACCCCCTCACACCCAGGCTCGCCCGGTCCCGCTCTGTTCTCCCCCCCGAGGCCCCAGGAGGGGACTAGCCCTGTGGACGCGGGGCAGGAGCGTAGCTTGCCCACCCGGGGAGGGGGTGCTGGGCCTTTCCCAGCTGCCCGAGGGGGCGGTGGCTTTCACAGAACAAGAGGGGAGAAGGGGCTGGCCCAGCCCCCCAGGCATTGCATCGGCAAGAGGCCCCCAGCCCCGGCTCCCCCGGATCAGTGCAGGCAGGGGTGGGTCCTGCTGGCCGGGCTAGGGGCGGCCGTTCCCTAGGCTTGGGGGGGATGTCACAGCCCAGCACCAACCTGCGGGATGATCCCCCTTCTGACTGACATGGAGCCTGGCCGATCCAGCCCCCAGCAAAGCGCTGGCAGGGACCTGCCCTGTAGACTCCACCCCCAGCTCTGTCTTGTCTCTGCTGCAGGAGCCCCGCCAGGGGGGTCTGTGCCTCCATGGCCCATTGGGCAGTGCCGACCCCAGGAGCTCCTCTCACCGGTGGGCCCTGTGCCCACACCTGGTGCACTGCAGGGTGTGGCCTGGTGCTTAATGTGTGCCAAGCCTTGGCAGTTCAGAGCCCCGGCCCCTCTGGGCCTGGCAGGGCCGCGTCCCAGCCCCTCTGGGCCTGGCAGGGCCGCGTCCCGGCCCCTCTGAGCCTGGCACCTCATGTCAGTTATGAAAGTAAAAAAACGGCTTGAACCCAGGTGCCTCTTTCATTAGTAATTAAGCACTGCAGCAGCCACAGTACGTGGCATAGAGCTTGTTCCTAGCCCTGGAACTGCAGCTCCCAGCAGCATGGCCCACCCCGTGGCTCCCCCCAGCACCCACTAGGAGCCGGGCGGGGGGGGCAGGTTCTTGCCTTGCTTGGGCCTCCCAATGCATAGACCAAGAACAATGATCCCCCCCACCGGCTCAGCAGCTCTGGCCTCTACACATTGGCCTGCGGCTCTGGGGGCCCCACGCTGCTTGCCCTGCAGGGCCCTGGCCCCAAAGCAGTCAGTGACCTGTTCTGGGCCTTCGGATGGCAGCCTGCTGCCAGCTGCTGCTCTTGCAGCTGCACTGGCTACTCCGAAATTGGCACTAGCTTTCAGCGTCTCTATCCCAGTCAGACTGGAGGGAGGGAGGGGTTTGGTCACTGGCACAGCCTGAGCTGCAGCCCAACGCACGGTCCACGCTGCTGTTTTTAGCGGGTTAGCTGGCCCCGGTCTACCAGGGCTGGGAGGGTCAGGCCCAGCTGCAGTGTGCACACACCCCATTGTCTGTAGCCTGCTCCTCTCCCGCAGCCCGGCGCTTGTCAAGGCACCGGCATTGCTGAGTAACCAGCTCAAAGCACAAGGAACTCACCCCTCCCACCCAGTTAGTTACAGGCAGTCAGCAGGAGGCAGGCTGCAAGTAGGCCAGTGCAAAGAGTTTAATTGTATTTCAACTTTCAAAGAAACGGTTTTAGAGTTTAGGCTTCATATCTGCTCCCAGGGCAGTCAGAGTCCTGGCAATTAGTTATTCCCTTTTCGTCGTTGCTTGAGTTAGCAGCGAGACCCTCCTCCGGGGACAAGTCTCACCTCCACAGTTCTGCAACCTCCCAGTCTACATTTTACATATCGCTTGGGTTAATTCCCCTACTAGCATCCCGCAATGACCATGAGCATCAGCTCATTCTCAGCTCTCAGCAGAAACCACCCAGGACCACTTCAGTGAAATATTGAGAAGCTGGTTGGACACAGAGGCAGGGCCGGCTCTAGCTTTTTTGCCGCCCCAAGGAAAGAAAAAAAAAACCCGGCAGCCGCAGGGAGCGCGCAGAGGGTGGTCAAGGTGGCTCGCAGGGGGGTGAAGGGCGGTGCCCGCCCACTCCCTCCACCCATGGGCAGCCAGGCGCTGCAGTCCGCTCGCAGCCGGGCGAGACGAGCTCCCCCCTCCGGCCTTGGGGTGCCTCTCCCGGGGGCTGCAGGAGGTGCTGGCTCAGCTGCTCCTTTAAAGGCGGCTCGGCCAGGCCGGGCTCAGAGCAGCGCCGGAGGCGGAGGCCGGTGCAGGAGGCGGGGAGTGGCACGTCCCGGGGAGTCCGGCGGCACGGTGAGTGGCGGGGATTGCTAGTTCCTGCCCCCCCGGGCCGGGGTCCGTGCCCCTGCAGGGCTGGGCTGGGACTGGCGGAGTGCGGGGAGCCAGCCGGGGGCTCCAGAGCTGCAGACCAGGCTGTCAAAGCAAAAAAAAAAAAAGAAAAATAACCACAGCAGGGTGGCTGGAATGTGCCGCCCCAAGTTTGGCCGGAATGTGCCGCCCCAGGCACGTGCTTTCTCGTCTGGTGCCTGGAGCCAGCCCTGCACAGAGGTAACACACCTCCTAGGTCTGTCTGTGCCACGCCTTTTCCCTCTGCAGCCTCCTGGTTCCCAGGCTGTGCAGCCAGCATGAGCTTAACAAGGGCTTCAGCTCGCTGTGCCTGCTGCTCACCTACCCAGCCAGAATTGGATGCTCACGTGCACGTGACCGTTAGCCAGGATGGGCAGGGATGGTGTCCCCACCCTCTGTTTGCCAGAAGCTGGGAATGGGCGACAGGGGATGGATCACTTGATGATTCCTGTTCTGTTCATTCCCTCTGGGGCACCTGGTATTGGCTGCTGTCGGAAGACAGGATACTGGGCTAGATGGACCTTTGGGCTGACCCAGTGCGGCCGTTCTTATGTTCTTGTGTGCTTTGGTGAGGCCCACAATAGGTTGCAGTGCTCATAGAATCATAGAGCTAGATGAGACATCGCGAGGTCATCTAGTCCAGTCCCCTGCACTCATTGCAGGACTAAGTATTATCTAGACCATCCCTGACGGGTTTGTCCAACCTGCTCTTAAAAATCTCCAATGACAGAGATTCCACAACCTCCCTGGGCAATGTATTCCAGTGCTTAACCACCCTGACAGTTAAGGAGTTTTTCCTAATGTCCAACCTAAACCACCCTTGCTGCAATTTAAGCCCATTGCTTCTTGTCCTGTCCTCAGAGGTTAAGAACAACATTTTTTCTCCCTCCTTCTTTTATGTACTTGAAAACTGTTATCATGTCCCTGCTTAGACTTCTCTTTTCCAGACTAAACAAACAATTTTTTAAATCTTCCTGCATAGGTCATGTGTTCTAGACCTTTAATAATTTTTGTTGCTCTTCTCTGTCCACATCTTTCCTGATATGTGGGGCCCAGAACTGGACACAATGCCCCAATTGAGGCCCAATCAGTGCAGAGTAGAGTGGAAGAATTACTTTTCATGTTTTGCTTACAACACTCCTGCTAGTAGTACATCCCAGAATGATGTTTGCTTTTTTTGCAACAGTGTTACACCGTTGACTCATATTTAGCTTGTGATCCACTATGACCCCCAGATCCCTTTCCGCAGGACTCCTTCCTAGGCAGTCATTTCCCATTTTGTACATGTGCAACTGATGGTTCCTTCCTAAGTGGAGTATTTGTCCTTAGTAAATTTCATCCTGTTTACTTCAGACCATTTCTCCAGTTTGTCCAGATCATTTTGAATTTTAATCCTTATCCTCCAAAGCACTTGCAACCCCTCCCAGCTTGGTATCATCCGCAAATTTTATAAGTGTACTCTCTATGCCATTATCTAAATCATTGATGAAGATATTGAACAGAACCAGACCCAGAACTGATCTCTGCAGGGCCCAACTTGTTATGCCCTTCCAGTTTGACTGTGAACCACTGATAACTACTCTCTGGGAACAGTTTCCCAACACGTTATGCTCCCACCTTATAGTAGCTCCATCTAGATTGTTTTTTCCCCCTAGTTTGTTTATGAGACGGTCATGCGAGATAACTTTAGTAGGACTTTTTATACTAAGATATACCACATCTACCACTTCCCCCCTATCCACAAGGCTTGTACCCTGTCAAAGAAAGCTATTAGGTTGGTTTGACATGATTTCTTCTTGACAGATCTATGCTGACTGTTACTTATCAAGCGTAGAACCGGTGACTCCTGCCTCCCATGTTGGATCGATGCTTGAGGTGAAGCTGGAGTATCTCTCCACAGTGCAAGCCTGGGCAAATAGGGTGATCAGACAGCAAATGTGAAAAATCGGGACAGGGGTAGGGAGTAATAGGAGCCTATATAAGGAAAAGACCCACAAATCGGGACTGTCCCTATAAAATCAGGACATCTGGTCACCCTATGGGCAAATGATATAGAGACCCTGAGTTGCCCATGCATCAGGACCTATCCCCCTCTCGGTGTTACCGGTAAAGTCCAGAGGAGAAGAAGAACCAATACATCTGGTACCTGATCCGCTGCAGGAGTTGCTGGAAAGATAGTAAAATATTAGTACCTGGCAGCTTTCCCGTCTTAGTATTATGGGAAAAGCCTTTGACCAAGTTGTCCTGAACAGACTTCAGACCCTTGCAGACAGAATCTCTCCTGAATCACAGTGTGGCTTCAGAGTGGAAAGGACTCGATCTGCTCGCTGAGACAACTACAAGAGAAATGCAGAGAACAAAAAAAAAGTCCATCTACATAACCTTCATCGATCTCACAAAGGCTTTTGACTTTGTCAGTAGAAGTGGACTATTCGCGCTTCTAGAAAAGATTGGATGTCCCCCAAGCACTTAAGCATGATTCAATCCTTTCATGAAAACATGTACAGCAAAGTCCAATACAGTGTCAGTGTCTGAGGCTTTCCAGATTCATAGCGGAGTTAAGCAAGGCCGTGTACTAGCCCTGAATCTGTTTCTGATCTTCTCCCTGCTACTGAAACAAGCTTTTGGTTCCTCAATGGAGGGAATCTACTTGCACACAGGGTCAGATGGAAAGTTGTTCAATCTTGCAAGACTCAGACCAAAAACCAAGACGTGGGAGGCCCTTATCCATCACCTCCTCTTTGCTGAGGATGCAGCAGTGACAGCCCACACAGACGCCCGTCTCCAAACCTAGTGGGCAGTTTTCTAAAGCCTGCCAAGACTTCAGGCTTATTATAAACCTAAAAAAGACTAACAATGTGCCAAGGAGTTGAGGAAGCACCCGCCCTCAAGAACAACTGTGAACTCGAAGTGCTGAACGGGTCCACTATCGCAGTCAGCCTCTCACTTGAAACGGACTCAACATCCGCATTGGAAAAGCCGCCACAACAGTGTCTAGACTGAACAAGAGGGTCTGGCAAAACAACAAACTGACAGAACACACAAAGTTCTGTGCGTATCATGCATGTGTTATCAGCACACTTTTGTGTGGGAGTGTGACGGGGTTCAACTCACCACTGTGGCGCCACCTGCTGGTTGGCCTGGGGATTAGCTCTGTATGCCAGTGCGCCCTCCTCTGGTGGCCGTCACTCCTGCTCCAGTGATCCACGTCACTCCCCAGACCGTGGCGTCCTCTTCATGTGCTCTTCCGGGGGACAGTATCGCAGTCCCTCAGTCCAGCCACTTCCTCAGTGCGGGGGGGACGGGGGACCTGGGCCTGCCCACAACTCCGGGTCCCGCCCCAGGGTCCCTGAAGATGGCCACTACTTGCTGTGTCCCCTCCAACTCCCCTGTAGATCTCCCTGGGCCACTTCCCTGTGACCCCAGCACCCTCTTTGCCCTTGCCTCAGGGCCTCAGCCTGCAGATCCCTGCAGCCTGCCAGGAGTTGCCTTTAGCTGCCCCGGTCTCTGCCTGCAGCACTGCTCTGTCTAGGGTGCTTGCTGCCCTCTGCCTGCAAGGCAGCCAGTCCACCTCCCTCCTCAAGCTCCAGGGAGTGACTGAAGCTGTTCTACACTGCAGCTCTTCTTATATGGGCCTGCCCGGCTCTGATTGGCTGCTTCTATAAGCCCTTCTGTGATTGGCTGCCTCCTGCGCAGCCTCCCTAGGGTTCTATTAACCCCTGAGAGCCCAGTGTGGGGCAGGCGCCCCATCACAGGGAGCAAGACATGGACCTTAGACTCTCATCAGGAAAAGAGGCTCAACAGCTTTCATATGCGGTGCCTTTGTCGAATCTTTGGAATCTCCTGGAGGGACAGAGTCACCAACACTGAGGTGCTCAAACTGGCCAGCAATACCCAGCATGCAAACACTTGTCCAACAGAGACGCCTCCGCTGGCTTGGGCATGTGTGCCGAGTGAATGATGGGTGCATCCCAAAGGACACCCTCTACGGTGAATTGGCATCTGGAAAAAGACCCAAAGGACGCCCAACACAGCGTTTCAAGGATGTGTGCAAGTGAGACCTCAAAGAAATGGACATGGATGTGGACAACTGGGAAGATCACACTCAGGACTGCAGCCTTTGGAAACAAGAGCTTAACAGCGGTCTCCAGAGTTACGAGAGGAAGCCGTCCAGCCTAGCAGAGGAGAAAAGAGCTTGCAGAAGGCAGAGTCCAAAGGGTTGAAACACCACCTTTAAATGTGACAGATATTTTCTCTCTCGAGTGGTTCTCTTCAGCCTCCTTTGTGGCTGCCATAAAACCAACTGAGTAAATTCTTTACCTCTCGGGAGCATACCAATGGTCTCTCAAAACTGAAGGATGCTACTGTTATATATCACCTTATTATTTTCTAGATGTCTGCAAATTGATTGTTTAATTATTTGCTCCATTATCTTTCTGGGTACTGAAGTTCAGCTGACTGCGCTGTAATTCCTTGGGTTGTCCTTATTTCCCTTTTTATAGCTCGGTGTGACATTATTGACATGAACGGTGACCGTATAGATCATTGTTGCAACCACTGTTATAGATTTGCAGCAAATATTGTACAAGGGTTGTCGTGTGAGGCATCTATAAAATGGTTATGATTTGCTGGTTATGATTATGCTGTCTGTATGTGTGTATCATTTTTGCAGTTGAAGTTATAAATATTGGCTATGTACTTGTATCTCAATGTGTTTGATTCTAAGTAGCCTCAGTCAGGGCCGGCTCCAGGCACCAGCCCACCAAGCTTGTGCTTGGGGCGGCACCTGGAGGGGGGCGGTGCGGTGCTCTGGCTCCGGCCGCCGGGGAGAGCGGAGCCGCAGCGGGCTCGCCGCCCTCCCCCGGCGCTCTGGCCGCCACTGGGCTAGTCGCTCTCCCCGCGGCGCTCTGGCCGCCGGGGAGAGCGGAGCCCCGGCCGGGCTCTCCGCCCTACTCCTGGCACTCTGGACGCCGGGGAGAGCGGAGCCCTGGCCGGCTCGCCGCCCTAGTCCCGGCGCTCTGGACGCCGGGGAGAGCGGAGCCACGGCCGGGCTCTCTGCCCTCCTGCCGGGGCTCCGGCCGCCAGCGGAGCCGCGGCGGGCTCGCCGCCCTCCCCTGCTGCACTCGGGGGGGGGGAGGGGGGCGGCGGGAGGCTTTTTTGCCTGGGGTGGCAAAAAAGCCAGAGCCGGCCCTGGCCTCAGTGAAGCATTTGGTCAGCTTCTTGAGAAAGGACTATTCTCAGTAAGTGGCCAATCAAAAAACTTAACTGACAATGAACTTTGGGAGATGCCAATCCACATCTGAGCTTTCCTGGGAATGTTCAAACTAACATGTAAACAATGGCATCAGCCTGTAAAGAACTGAGTCATGCATGGACATGTGACTTGCCCATGTGACTCCAGACTACATCTTGCTGCTGTGATTTTCCACAGTAAGAACAAAAGGGGTGTCCTTCCACGGGTAGAGGATATAAAAGGCCCTGGAAACTTCTCCATTTTGTCTTCAATCCTGCTTCTAACCTCTGGAGGAACCTTGCTACAAACTGAAGCTCTGAACAAAGGACTGAGGACCCATCCCAGCTGGGGATGTTCCAGAGACTTGATTTGAACCTGCAGTTTATTCTATCGCTGCTACAAGCCTGAACCAAGAACTTTGCCATTACTGATGTAATTGATTCCATTTAACCAATTCTAGCTCTCATCTAGATATTTTTCCTTTTATGAATAAACCTTTAGATTTTAGATTCTAAAGAATTGGCAACAGCATGATTTGTGGGTAAGATCTGACTTGTCTATTGACCTGGGTCTGGGGCTTGGTCCTTTGGGATCGAGAGAATCTTTTTCTTTTACTGGTGTATTGGTTTTCATAACCATTCGTCCCCATAACGAGTGGCACTGGTGGTGATACTGGGAAACTGGAGTGTCTAAAGGAATTTCTTGTGCTACTTGTGGTTAGCCAGTGGGGTAAAACCAAAGTCCTCTCTGTCTGGCTGGATTGGTGTGCCTTAGATGTGAAGAAACCCCAGGGATAGCTCAATGATTTGAGCATTGGCCTGCTAAACCCAGGGTTGTGAGTTTAATCCTTGAGTGGGCCACTTAGGGATCTGGGGCAAAATCAGTACTTGGTCTTGCTAGTGAAGGCAGGGGGCTGGACTCGATGACCTTTCAGGGTCCCTTCCAGTTCTATTTTTGTTTAATTTGTTTGTTTTAATTGCCCCCCTCTAAGCAATTTGTCCTGAATTGGTACTCTCAGAAGTGTCCCACCAAAGAGCAGTCCTCTGGAATCTCACCCGTCTTCCATGACTTTTTGAAGATAATTGCTAATGGCTCAGATATCTCCTCAGCCAGCTCCTTGAGTATTCAGTGTATCAGGCTTCTGCACCATACCCAGAATCTCTTAGGACCCGCAGCTAAGGCTGTGGGTGCACAACTAGTGAGGGACTAAAACCTCTAGCCTCAGCACCTGTCAATCACACTGATCACATGGGCTCTCAGTGACCCCTTGTGGCACAGAGACCCTCCTCCACTAAATGGGCAAAAGCTCAGGATCTAATCTCCAAGTGAGCACTGTCCTCCGCATCAACATCCAGGAAGGGGCTTGGCACCTGCCCATGGCCTCGCCGCCATCTGCACTGACCTCAGCACCAGCTCAGACGCCCGAAGCCCCGCGGATCCTCCGAGTGCACTGTGCATCCATCCCCCACCCCTCCTTGGCACCCAATGTCCAGTGCCTGAAGAGCTTCCTTAGCTTGCGGAACGGGCAGAGGAGCACGCAGAGGGCTCAGGTGAGATGGTTCACAAGAGAACGGGACACGGGCCCTGGGAAGGCTCCCAATGCTAGGCCAGGTGACCCTACAATGACTCAAGCTCCGTGGCACTGTGACTGCGCCCATACCCCCATGCGTGTCCTACACACAACAGGCTGTCCCGTGCGGCACCACTATGGACAGCTTTGATGTTTCAGGCTCCTTTAATGACAAGCCAGGGAAGGAACCTCACCAGCAGCAGCTCCCCACACTCCAATCACCTCGTCCTGACTTCTCCGCCTCCTCTTCAGTTCCCCCGAGGGATTCCCAGGGGTGATTTTTGAAGTGCCTGGCATGGCCCACAACACAGGATTCATTAGGAGCCCCGCGTGACCTGGGTCATCTAAGCCGGGCTCACCACTGGCCCCTTCCACTCTGCTGCCAGCACACAACTGTTGCCACAGAACCCGGAGCCATTGGCACTGGCAGCCCCATGCCAGCCTATCACACCACCTGTACAGCCAGTGGTCCCACCGCAAGCTCCAGCACCAACATCGCCACTGGCACAAGCACCAGCACCAGCTCTGCCACCAGCACTGACACTGGAGTTGGAAATGGCAGATGAGCCACACCCCATGACGCCAGCTGTGCTGAGGATGTGTCCACAGCTGCACATGCCATCCCTGCCAACAGGACATCGCCCGATAAGAACATCACCCCTTCAGTGGTGTCCACACCAGACATGTTCTGCCAGTTCCAGGATGGTGCGCACACCCCAAAACTGGATCCTCTGACATGCTTCAGCTGAAAGCTGCGGATAGGGTTTCCTTGCCCATCTGCCAGGGCTTACTCTATCCAGCTGGAGACACCTGGCTTACACCTGCCTCATCACCAGCAGTCTCATGCAGAAACAATAAGCCTCATCCGGGCACAATACCAAATTTCTCAAATTTCACTCAGTGCAAACTCCCTGGTCGTTGCTGCAGCCATGAAAAATCGAAGACCACAAAGACCTCTCACTCAGCCGCTGTGGCCAAGGCAGGGCAAAGAATAGACCACTTTGGCCACAAGGCAGATTCCTCAGGATCACGGGAATGTCAAGCTATCAGGCAGTGATGGCATGTTACCGATATGCACTGTGGGAGGCTAGGATTCCCATCTGGGCTCAGTACTGGAAGATCAAAGATAGGCAGCAAAGAAAAAAAAACTAGCTGCAGAAGGACAAATTGCAGCCCATCAAGGCTTTAGCAAGGCTTTAGACCAGGGGTCGGCAACCTTTCAGAAGTGGTGTGCCAAGTCTTTATTTATTCACTCTAATGTAAGGTTTCACGTGCCAGTCATACATTTTAACGTTTTTAGAAGGTCTCTTTCTATGTCTATAATATAGAACTAAACTATTGTTGTATGTAAAGTAAATAAGATTTTTAAAATGTTTAAGAAGCTTCATTTAAAATTAAATTAAAATGCAGAGTCCCCCGGACCGGTGGCCAGGACCCAAGCAGTGTGAGTGCCACTGACAATCAGCTCGCGCGCCACCTTTGCCACGCGTGCCAGAGGCTGCCGACCCCTGGTCTAGACACAGTCCCACATGACATTCTGATAAGCAAGCTGGAGAAATGAGGGCTTGGTGGAACAACCACTAAGGCTATGGCTACACTGGCGCTTTACAGCGCTGCAGCTTTCTCGCTCGGGGTGTGAAAAAACACAAGGGTGTAAAGCGCCAGTGTAAACAGTGCTAATCCCCTCGTGGAGGTGGAGTACCCGCAGCGCTGGGAGAGCTCTGTCCCAGCGCTGGCGCGTGATCACACTCGCACTTCAAAGCGCTGCCATGGGAGCGCTCCCAAGGCAGCGCTTCGGAGTTTCGAGTGTAGCCACGGCCTAAGTGGATAAATAATTGGTTAAATGACCACAAACAAAGAGTGGCTATGAATGGAACGATGTCAGATTGGAGGGAGGTCTTGAGTGGGGTTCCACAGGGATCTGTTCTGGGTCCGGTGTTGTTTAACATCTTTATTAACGACCTGGATATAGGCATCGAGAGCAGACTGATCAAATTTGCAGATGACACAAAGCTGTGGGGGTTGCCAACACTTTGGAGGACAGAGCAAAAAATTCAGAGGGATCTTGATAAATTGGAGAACTGGGCTATAGATGACCAAATGAAATTAACAAAGACAAATGTGAGGTGCTGCACCTAGGGAAGAAAAAACAAATGCACAAAAACAGAATGGGGGAAAACTGGCTGGGCAGCAGCACGGCTGAGAAGGATCTGGGAGTTGTGGTGGATCACAAACTCAACGTGAGTCCGCAATGTGATGCTGTTGCAAAAAAAAGCAAATGCAATTTTGGGTTACAGTAACAGAGGCAGAGCCTGCAAGTCACGGGAGGGGATCGTACTGCTCTACTCAGCACTGGTTGGGCCTCAGGTGAAGTGTCCAATTTTGGTCACCAATGTATAGAAAGGATGTAGAGAAACTGGAAAGGATCCAGCAGTGAGCAACAAAGATGATCAAAAGGATGGAATGCAAACCACACGAGCAAAGGCTGAAGGAGCTGGGTATGGTTAGTTTGGAAAAGAGGAGATTAAGGGGGGGGCATGATAGCGATCTTCAAATACTTGAAAGGCTGCCATAAAAAAGATGGAGAAAAGTTGTTCTCTCTGGCCACAGAGGGCAGGACAAGAGACAATGGGTTCAAACAACAGCATAGCAATGTGACAAGTTGAACCCTCCCATCCGGGATGCCACTTGATATACTAGGGTCCCACTGAGCCCATTAATTCCACCAGCCTGGGCTTCCTCACGCTGGCCTTGCTGTGCCAGGTCCTCAAGCCTTCACACCCAGCTGCAGACACAGACTGAAATCAGCTCTGGGTGGGATGATTCAGCTCAGGGTTTAGCCAGCACTCACATGCACACTTCCTTTGGGGGTGTAAACCCAAAATAATAATGTCTTGCGCTATATAGAGATCTGTACTGCGCAAGCTCATAAAACCCGCCCCTTCCCGCAATCTGGAGGCAGATATGCACAGCTTTTTGCTCCCCCACCCCCAATATGAATTGCACAAACTGGGTTTTGAAATAAACAATAAGTTTATTAACTACAAAAGGTAAATTTTAAGTGATTATAAGGGACAGCAAACAGAACAAAGCAGATAACTGAGCAAATAAACCAAAACACGCAAACTAAGCTTAATACACTAAAGAAACAGGTTACAAATAGTAATTTCTCATCTTAAATGTTGCTTTAGGCAGGTTGCAGAGTTTCTGCAGCTCAGAGTTCCAATTATTTCTCTTCACAGGCTAGACCCCCTGTCTCAGCCTGGACTCAGCCCTCGCCTTTCCCCAGCTTAGCGCCTTTGTTTCTTCAGGTGTTTTCAGCAGTCTCCCTTCTTGGGCGGGAAGGCAATGGAGAAGAGCCCTGATTGACTCACTTCCCAGCCTTAAGTCGGATTTACATAAGGCGAGAATCCTTTGTTTCCAGTGGAAAAATACCAGCAGTGTCCAAGGTGGTACTCCGTACTAGGTGATATTATCACATGACCTTCCAGTGTTAAAGCAACCAAGAGACAAGGTTTATTTGTAATGTCCACAGGAAGGAACTCCAGGAAGATGAGAGATCAGCATCTACAAAGCCCCTTTGTTTTTCCTAAGGGCTCATCCAGGTCAATTGCATACTGTCTGGTGGGCGTTTCCAAGGTGTAACCACAGTTGTAATTGTTACATAGTCAGTATTCCTAACTTCAGATGCAGAAGTGATACATGTACACAAATAGGATAATCATATTCAGTAAAACATAACCTTCCCAATGATACCTTACATGACCCATCTTGCATAAAACATCTTAGTTATGCCATATTCATATAACAATATTTCTATAATGAATATGGGGAGTAGCATCACAGGCAGATTTAGATTAAATCTCAGGACAGACTTCCCAGCTGTAAGAACAGGAGGACAATGGAACAGACGCCTGCGGGAGGTTGTGGCAGCTCCTTCACTGGAGGTTTTCCAAAGGAGGCTGGAGCCATCCGTCTTGGAGGATTTGTTATGTCTAAACCATCCATCTTGGCAGGGGTTAGATGAGATGATCCTTGGTGTCCCTTCTATCCCTCTGATTCTATGGAGTTCTCACAACACAGTTTTGGTGGCCTGTGTGTGTGGCCACCAACTCTTGCTGGTGGCCGCTCTGACGAATCTGTCTCTCTGTCCCTGCCTCCCCTGGCCCCTGAGCAAGATCCTGCCCCGGGGAAGGTGGGTGGGAACTCACCGGCCGCTTGCAGTATCCTAGACTCTCAGTGCCCTGGCCGGGCGGGAGAGCTGTCCAGGCGAGCGCCCCGGCAACCAAACGCCACAGTCACCTGCTCCACTGACAAGAGCCACCTCCGGGACCGCACACACCGACCCCTTGTGTCTCCAGAGGCGCTGCCCAGAGCCCCCAGGAGGCTGAATGGTGCAGGGCACCAATCCCTGCTGGCAGCGCCAGTGCAAACACCAAGGCGGCGCATCTCACTGCCCTTAGTAACAGCTATTCAGAAGCAACAGCTGGGCGCTGCATGGAGGGGTGGCGGCTTTGCTCCCTCCATCTCTGCCCGTGCTTCGGAGGCTGTCTTGGTCGCAAAAATATCCACTGGCGGCCGCATGCGGACCCAGTAACCACATCTGAGAAACGCTGGGCAGCTTACGATGCCTATGATACCTCAGCTAAGACAATGGCTGCTGGGACCTCTGAATGGAGCTGTTCCTGGCTGAGCACTGGGGGCCTGTCTCTGGAGCACAGGGACAGACGTGACTTACACTTTGTGACGTTATTGACATAAACGGTGACCGTATAGATCGCTGTTATAGATTTGCAGCAAATATTGTACAAGGGTTGTCGTGTGAGGTGTCTATGAAAAGGTGATGGTTTGCTGGTTATGATTACACTATCTAGCTGTCGAAGTTCTGAATATTGGCTCTGTACTTGTATCTCAATGTGTTTGATTCCAAGTAGCCTCCGTGAAGCATTTGGGCAGCTTCTTGAGAATGGGCACTTACTGAGAATAGTCCTATTAAGAAATACACTGAACTGACAATGGTCTTTGGGAGATGCTAATCCACATCTGAGCTTTCCTGGGAATGTTCAAACTAATATGTAAACAATGGCATCAGCCTGCAAAAAACTGAGTCATGCATGGACATGTGACTTGCCCATGTGACTCCAAACTCCATCTTACTGCAGTGATTTTCTACAGTAAGAACAAAGGGGTGTCCTTCCACAGGGTAGAGAATATAAAAGGCCCTGGAAACTCCTCCATTTTGTCTTCAGTCCTGCTTCTTTCCTCTGGAGGAACCTTGCTACAAACTGAAGCTCTGAACAAAGGACTGAATGACCCATCCCAGCTGGGGATGTTCCAGAGACTTGATTTGAACCTGCAGTTTATTCGATTACTGCTACAAGCCTGAACCAAGAACTTTGCCATTACTGGATGTAATTGATTCCATTTAACCAATTCTAACTCTCATCTGTATCTTTTTCCTTCTATGAATAAACCTTTAGATTTTAGATTCTAAAGGACTGGCAACAGTGTGATTTGTGAGTAAGATCTGACTTGTATATTGACCTGGGTCTAGGGCTTGGTCCTTTGGGATCAGGAGAACCTCTCTTTTACTGGGGTATTGGTTTTCATAACCATTCGTCCCCATAACGAGTGGCACTGGTGGGGATACTGGGAAACTGGAGTGTCTAAGGGAATTGCTTGTATGACTTATGTTCAGCCAGTGGGGTAAAACCAAAGTCCTCTCTGGCTGGCTGGTTTGGTGCCTTAGAAGTGGAGAAACCCCAGCCTTGGGCTGTAACTGCCCTGCTCTAAGCAATTTGTCCTGAATTGATACTCTCAGAAGTGTCCAACCAAAGGCAGCATTGTTACACACTTTAATGGGAAAGGCGTGGTCAGTGAGAAAACTGAGGAGGCACTCAAAAACCTATGGCCACAGAAGGAACTGTAAGCTCTCTTGGTCTGTCCCAATCCACCCTTTTCAAGGACAAGTCATCATACACACCAAGTGCCCACCTCAGGGCCAGCTGTCAGAAAACAGGGCAGATACCCCAAGCTGGTGGTGTGTTCTATAAGTAACCAGTAACAAAGGGATCACTCACCAGTCTTACCATGGAGTCACAGACAGTCCCCTTAGACTCGCCAGTCTATTTTGCCACCCCGACAAACTGAACTTTGTGCTGAAAGGTCACTCAAACCAAAACACACCATGTTCAGGTTGCTTCCAGTCCCAAAAGATCAGTCACTTACCCCTGACCATAGAATATCAGGGTTGGAAGGGACCTCAGGAGATCATCTAGTCCAACCCCCTGCTCAAAGCAGGACCAATCCCCAACTAAATCATCCCAGCCAGGGCTTTGTCAAGACTGACCTTAAAAACCTCTAAGGATGGAGATTACACCACCTCCCTAGGTAACCCATTCCAGTGCGTCACCACCCTCCTAGTGAAACAGTTTTTCCTAATATCCAACCTAGACCTTCCCCACTGCAACTTGAGACCATTGCTCCTTCTTCTGTCATCTGCCACCACTGAGAACAGCCGAACTCCATCCTCTTTGGAACCCCGCTTCAGGTAGTTGAAGGCTGCTATCAAATCCCCCCCTCACTCTTCTCTTCTGCAGACTAAATAACCCCAGTTCCCTCAGCCTCTACTCATAAGTCATGGGCCCCAGCCCCCTAATCATTTTTGTTGTCCTCTGCTGGACTCTCTCCAATTTATCCACATCTTTTCTGTAGTGGGGGTCCCAAAACTGGACGCAATACTCCAGATGTGGCTCCACCAGTGCCAAACAGAGGGGAATAATCACTTCCCTCGATCTGCTGGCAATGCTCCTACTAATACAGCCCATTAGGGCATTGGCCTTCTTGGCAACAAGGGCACACTGCTGACTCATATCCAGCTTCTCATCCACTGTAACCCCTAGGTTCTTTTCTGCAGAACTGCTGCCTAGACATTCGGTCCCCAGCCTGTAGCGTTGCATAGGATTCTTCCGTCCTAAGTGCAGGACTCCGCACTTGTCCTTGTTGAACCTCATCAGATTTCTTTTAGCCCAATCCTCCAATTTGTCTAGGTCACTCTGGACCCTATCCCTACCCTCCAGTGTATCCACCTCTCCCCCCAGCTTAGTGTCATCTGCGAACTTGCTGAGGGTGCAATCCGTCCCATCGTCCAGATCATTAATGAAGGTGTTGAACAAAACCGGCCTCAGGACAGACCCCTGGGGCACTCCACTTGATACCGGCTGCCAACTAGACATTGAACCGTTGATCACTACCCGTTGAGCCCGACGATCTAGCCAGCTTTCTATCTACCTTATAGTCCATTAATCCAATCCACGCTTTTTTTAAGCTTGCTGGCAAGAATACTGTGGGAGACCGTATCAAAAGCTTTCCTTAAGTCAAGGTATATCACATCCACCACTTTCCCCATATCCACAGAGACAGTTATCTCGTCATAGAAGGCAATCAGGTTGGTCAGGCATGACTTGCCCTTGGTGAATCCATGTTGACTGTTTCTGATCACCTTCCTCTCCTCCAAGTGCTTCAAAATGGATTCCTGGTCAACTGTTACTCTGGATCTTACACTGAAGACAACACTGGTAGCCAATTCTATAGTAAACTAACTAAAGGTTTATTAGCTAAAAAAAGGAAATGAGAGTTATTGAGAGGTTAAAGCAGGAAAAATATATGCACAGGTGAGTCACAACTTGTCATTCCAAATGGTGGCAGTGATCTAATAAACTGCCAGTTTCCCAAAAGTCTTTTCAGGGTGCCCAGATTGTCTCTGGGGATCTCCACTTTGCTTCTGGTACCCTGCCCTGTAAGCGTCCAGACAGTCCAGAGATGCAGGATCCTTCCTTGAATCCATACTTATAGTTGCTTCTCACAGAAAACAAGTGACAGGGTCACGACCCCCGTGGGCTTTGCCTTTGATGACAGAGTGAGGAATGCCCTTTGAGTCTGTGACTTCCAATCACCACACACAATGACCACTTGGCTTTGAAATTAGCTCTTTTCTGTCAAAGTTCTTCATTTGCATTCCACAAGGCTTCTTTCTCGTTCAATGGGTTATTTAGTTACAGGGGTATACACACAATGTAAATGTTTGCTACTGCATTGTAACGGGTACAGATAAGTGAAAACAATGCAAATAACATCCCACTAGTTTTCATGCCATTCAAACACCAAATACACTCGTATACATTTAACAATCATTTTGATCTATACTAATACACAAGGGAATTGGCCTGGGGTTCTGGCAACTGGTCTTCCAGCATCACAGACCATTTACACTAATTGACCCTATAGAAAGCCCCAGCAAACAGCCTGCCCTATCTGCAAAACAACATGAGAAGTCTGGCCACACTGGCTCTACTTAGGCAGCTCCTCCTGGCTCTAGACCCCTGGTCTGAATCACACATGACAGCGTCTATCACTCTCTGAGTCTACCACTTCTCTACTACCTCAGTGTCTCCTCCCTTTGGAGACTATCGAGTGACGTCCTACAAAGCCTGTGTTACAATGTCTATACCAAAATAGGAGTACAGGGAATGAACTGGAAGTCTTTGTCCATAAGCTAAATTGTGACCTAATTGGCAACACAGAGACTTGGTGGGATAAATCTCACGACTGGAGTATTGGCATAGATGGGTACAGCTAGTTCAGGAAGGAGAGGCGGGGGGGGGGGGGAGGAGGAGGCGGTGTTGCATTATACATCAAAAATATATACACTTGTTCTGAGGACCAGAAGGAGGTGAGAGGCAGACCAGCTGACAGCCTCGCAGTAAAGATAAAGGGGTAAAAAATAGGGGTGATATCAGGAGGAGGCAGTGGATGAGGTATTTCTAGAACACAACAGAAATATCCAAAACCCAAGTTCTGGTAGTCATGGGGTGTGACGAAGTGGGAATTTTTCATAATATTTTGGATGAATATTGTGTGTTCCTCAGTTTCCCTTATGTGCTGCGTTGTTATCCAGGTGTGGGGAAAAGGTTGTTTACTCTTTGTAGAGATCCAGCTGTGACTGTCATCTGGCTATCTGGGGCCTGGGCCCCTTGCCCTGGAGAGTCCCAGAAGACAATGGCCCAGTGTCACGGGGTATGCACACCCCATCCCCCTTTCAGGGTGGGGGCAGGGCTGTGATACCACCGCTGTTACAGTCTCCCCAACAGCCTTTAGGCCGAAAGCAGCCAGAGTTACTCCCAGCAGCCCTTGCGAACAGGGCAGCATAGCCTAAGTCAGTTACAGCAGCCCTCCCGTTCAGGGCAGCGCAGTCTAGTGGCCAGAGTCAATTCCGCCAGCCCTTACATTCAGGGCAGCGTGACCTAGCGGCTAGAGTCAATATAACCACCCTCGGGCGCAGGGCAATATGGCCTAGCGGCCAGGGTCCATATAACAGCCCTCTGGGATCGGGTAATGCGGTCCAATGGCCGGAGTCAATGTCGCAGCCCCTAGGCGCAGGGCAGTGAGGCCCAATGGCCAGGGACCATATAACAGCCTTCAGGTACAGGACAGTGCGACCCAATGGCCGGAGTCAATGTCGCAGCCCCTAGGCATGGGGCAGTGGGGCCCAATGGCCAGTATCCGGGAAGGAGGAAGGGGCCCCCACCAGGGGGGTAGCAGCCTGGGTAGGGAGGCCCGGGCCCACCCGACTCGACCCAGGGCCCTGACAGTGGCGGAGTGGTCTGCCACTGGGTCAGCAGGGACTCCCACCGAAACATGCTGACCTCACTCTTGTCCAGTGCAGGGTATGCACATCCCGTCACATCCGGACATAGGGTACCTAGCAACTGAGTATGGACAGTGGACCCCTCTGCAGGAAGCCAGCCGGTTGTGACCAGCTGGAAAACAAAGAGCTAATGAGGAGGCCAGGTGATGAACAAAGGACTGAGGAGGGTCAGGTGGGGTTGTTGAGTGTGGGCTGCTGGAACCAGGAGTGTCTTCTGGATGGTGGCTAAGGAAGTGCACTGGGCTCTGGACAACTAATAAATCCTTCTGTTTTTTACACTGCTGGCTGGGAGTCACTCCAGATTAAATTGGGTGTGCATTGCTCCCTTTGGGTGTGTAAGTCTTCCCTAGGTGTCAGTATGAAGCAGGAGTGCTGAAGGCTCCAAGGTTGGGTGCCAAGAGGTGGTGAAGCCAGTCAGAGTGTGCGACCCAAACGGGGTTAACATGTGTGATGTTATGAGAGTAATATAATATTTCATTGGAAGGTAACAGGGCCAAACAGGGCCAGAAAGAGTTAATTAACTCACAGACTGACCTGACCCATGGCCAAACTTTAGAGACTGGTTAGGAAGATATGTAAATTAATAGAGCTTTGAAATGCAAGTCTGCATTGTTAGAGGTAGAAGGGGAGATGTTTGCTCACGTCTTGTGATGTAAGCAAACAAGTCTTATCTATTGCTATAGCTTTGATTCAAAGATCAAAAAAGGAATATTAACATTTAGGAAGATACTTGAGTGAAATAGTATTATTGTCTCTCTGTCTCTTTGAAGGTTGTGGTAACCTGTATCTGAACTGTTTAATGGATAAATTACCCTGTGCTAATTGCCAGGATATTTGGGAGAAGGACAGTTAAGCCTATTGTTTTCTCAGGCCAAAAGGCTGCTGGAAATGTATAAGAAGCCTGGGACACGATCCTTCTGCATCTCAGATCTGCTTTGGGTTTCCAGAGGGGGAAACCTTAAGCCACAAGGATTGAGATCCCCAGTCACTAACTGGAGTCACCCTGAGCATGGACATTGAACTATAATCTATGGAGTATTTCTAAAAGGACTTTTGGCAACTAGAAGCTCATCTCTGCTATGTATCTGAACCTCAAGAGTTGAATTCAAGTCTGTCTGTATATTGATCTTTTAACCAACACTCTCTCTTTTCTTTTCTAATAAATTTTAGCTTAGTTAATAAGAATTGGCTATAAGTGTGGATTTTGGGTAAGATCTAAGTTATAATTGGACCTGGGTATGTGGCCGATCCTTTGGGGTTGGAAGAACCTTTTCATTTATATGATATAAGATTTTCAGTAATCATCATCATCATCATATCTGACATATGTGTCTGGATGGAGGTCTAAGGTTGGGCACTTTAAGGGAACTGCGGTGTTTAAACTTCTAAGTAACCAGTGAGATACTATAGAAGCTGTTTTGTGCTGGTTTGGTAAATCTAAGTATTGGAATATCCACCAGCGTTTGGGGTTTGTTTGCCCGGTTCTGTTTGCAGTTCACCCTGATTGAGTGACCTCAGCTGGCACCCACGGGCAGCACCGTCACAACATGCTTAAGGGATTCCTTCCAGGGACTATTCCAGAGGTGTTAGCACCAAACCTGTGAATTCATGACATGGGGTACTTTAACTACCCAGACGTCTGTTGGGAAAGTAATACAGGAAAAGCACAGAATTTTCAGAAAGTTCTTGTTGGGGACAACTTTTTGTTTCAGAAAGTGGAGGAAGCAACCAAGGGGACAGCCATTTTAGACTTGATTCTGACCAACAAGGAGCAATTGGTAGCAAATCTGAAGGTGGAATGCAATTTGGATGAAAGGGATAATGAAATGATAGATTTCATGATTCTAAGGAAAGAAAGGGGTGACAGCAGCAGAATAAGGATAATAGCCCTTAAAAAGCTGGCTTCAACAAACTCCGAGAACTGGTAGGTAAGTTCCCATGGGAAGAAAATCTACGGGAAAAAGGAATTCAGAGGAGCTGGCAGTTTCTCACAGAGACAATATTAAAAGGCACAACTGCAAATTATCCCAATGCGAAGGAAAGATAGAAAGAATAGTAAGGGACCAATATAGTTGTTACAAGGAGAAGGGAGATTTTTTTTTTTTTTTTTTAAACCTCTGAGGATAGGACAAGAAGCAATGGGCTTAAATTGCAGCAAGGGAGGTTTAGGTTGGTGTAGGCTGGCAGGGACATCCCTCCGCGTCTGCATCCGAGTGGGGCCATGCCTCCTCACGAGTTGGGCCTGCTAAAGCCTTCTCTCAGCAGAACAAGAGTGGGGGAATTAGCAATTCACACGGGGCCCGTCCTTCAAGCGGGGTGGGCCCTAAACAATCTGGGCTCTGGCTGGAGCCCAGGGGGAGCTGCAGCTGTCTATTAGAAAGGACGGGGCGGCTGTCAGTCATAGGCGCCGACTCCATGGGTGCTCTGGGGCTGGAGCACCCACTGGCAGCTCGCCATGGCCCCACCCTGCCCCCCTGCTCCAGCTCACCTCCGCCTTCTCTGCGAGCCCGCCGCCGCGTCCTGCTTCTCCCCCCTCCCTCCCAGCGCTTGCGCCGCGAAACAGCTAATTTGTGGGGCGGGGAGGAGGGGGAACATGGTGCACTGGGGGAAGAGGCAGGGATTTGGGGAAGGGATCCAATAGGGACAGGGAGGGGCAGAGTTAGGGTGGGGACTTTGGGGATGGGGTTGGAATGGGGCAGGGCCAGGGGCGGGGGGGGGGGGGGGGAGGCGCGCAGGCATCCACCGGTGCCAGAGAAAGTTGGCGCTTATGCTGTCAGTGAAGACTCGGGCTTGCAATCCGGCCAAGCTGCGATAGGCTGTTTCCCTGACCTTTAAGCAGAGCCGCCAACACTATTAAGGGCCCAAAAGCAAGCTATTCCACTGGTTAGGAAAGATAGAAAATGTGGCAAAAGACCACCTTGGCTTAACCACGAGATCTTGCATGATCTAAAAAATAAAAAGGAGTCATATAAAAAATGGAAACTAGGACAGATTACAAAGGATGAATATAGGCAAACAACACAGGAATGCAGGGGCAAGATTAGAAAGGCAAAGGCACAAAATGAGCTCAAACTAGCTACGGGAATAAAGGGCAACAAGAAGACTTTTTATCAGTACATTAGAAGCAAGAGGAAGACCAAAGACAGGGTAGGCCCATTGCTCAGTGAAGAGGGAGAAACAGTAACAGGAAACTTGGAAATGGCAGAGATGCTTAATGACTTCTTTTCATAGATTCATAGATTCTAGGACTGGAAGGGACCTCGAGAGGTCATCGAGTCCAGTCCCCTGCCCGCATGGCAGGACCAAATACTGTCTAGACCATCCCTGATAGACATTTATCTAACCTACTCTTTAATATCTCCAGAGATGGAGATTCCACAACCTCCCTAGGCAATTTATTCCAGTGTTTAACCACCCTGACAGTTAGGAACTTTTTCCTAATGTCCAACCTAGACCTCCCTTGCTGCAGTTTAAGCCCATTGCTTCTTGTTCTATCCTTAGAGGCTAAGGTGAACAAGTTTTCTCCCTCCTCCTTATGACACCTTTTTAGATACCTGAAAACTGCTATCATGTCCCCTCTCAGTCTTCTCTTTTCCAAACTAAACAAACCCAATTCTTTCAGTCTTCCTTCATAGGTCATGTTCTCAAGACCTTTAATCATTCTTGTTGCTCTTCTCTGGACCCTTTCCAATTTCTCCACATCTTTCTTGAAATGCGGTGCCCAAAACTGGACACAATACTGCAGCTGAGGCCTAACCAGAGCAGAGTAGAGCGGAAGAATGACTTCTCGTGTCTTGCTCACAACACACCTGTTAATACATCCCAGAATCATGTTTGCTTTTTTTGCAACAGCATCACACTGTTGACTCATATTTAGCTTGTGGTCCACTATAACCCCTAGATCCCTTTCTGCCGTACTCCTTCCTAGACAGTCTCTTCCCATTCTGTATGTGTGAAACTGATTTTTCCTTCCTAAGTGGAGCACTTTGCATTTGTCTTTGTTAAACTTCATCCTGTTTAACTCAGACCATTTCTCCAATTTGTCCAGATCATTTTGAATTATGACCCTGTCCTCCAAAGCAGTTGCAATCCCTCCCAGTTTGGTATCATCCGCAAACTTAATAAGCGTACTTTCTATGCCAATATCTAAGTCGTTAATGAAGATATTGAACAGAGCCGGTCCCAAAACAGACCCCTGCGGAACCCCACTCGTTATGCCTTTCCAGCAGGATTGGGAACCATTAATAACAACTCTCTGAGTACAGTTATCCAGCCAGTTATGCACCCACCTTATAGTAGCCCCATCTAAATTGTATTTGCCTAGTTTATCGATAAGAATATCATGCGAGACCGTATCAAATGCCTTACTAAAGTCTAGGTATACCACATCCACAGCTTCTCCCTTATCCACAAGACTCGTTATCCTATCGAAGAAAGCTATCAGATTGGTTTGACATGATTTGTTCTTTACAAATCCATGCTGGCTGTTCCCTAGCACCTTACCACCTTCCAAGTGTTTGCAGATGATTTCCTTAATTACTTGCTCCATTATCTTCCCTGGCACAGAAGTTAAACTAACTGGTCTGTAGTTTCCTGGGTTGTTTTTATTTCCCTTTTTATAGATGGGCACTATATTTGCCCTTTTCCAGTCTTCTGGAATCTCTCCCGTCTCCCATGATTTTCCAAAGATAATAGCTAGAGGCTCAGATACCTCCTCTATTAGCTCCTTGAGTATTCTAGGATGCATTTCATCAGGCCCTGGTGACTTGCAGGCATCTAACTTTTCTAAGTGATTTTTAACTTGTTCTTTTTTTATTTTATCTGCTAAACCTACCCCCTTCCCATTAGCATTCACTATGTTAGGCATTCCTTCAGACTTCTCGGTGAAGACCGAAACAAAGAAGTCATTAAGCATCTCTGCCATTTCCAAGTTTCCTGTTACTGTTTCTCCCTCTTCACTAAGCAGTGGGCCTACCCTGTCTTTGGTCTTCCTCTTGCTTCTAATGAATTGATAAAAAGTCTTCTTGTTTCCCTTTATTCCCGTAGCTAGTTTGAGCTCATTTTGTGCCTTTGCCTTTCTAATCTTGCCCCTGCATTCCTGTGTTGTTTGCCTATATTCATCCTTTGTAATCTGTCCGAGTTTCCATTTTTTATATGACTCCTTTTTATTTTTTAGATCATGCAAGATCTCGTGGTTAAGCCAAGGTGGTCTTTTGCCACATTTTCTATCTTTCCTAACCAGCGGAATAGCTTGCTTTTGGGCCCTTAATAGTGTCCCTTGGAAAAACTGCCAACTCTCCTCAGTTGTTTTTCCCCTCAGTCTTGATTCCCATGGGACCTTACCTATCAGCTCTCTGAGCTTACCAAAATCCGCCTTCCTGAAATCCATTGTCTCTATTTTGCTGTTCTCCCTTCTACCCTTCCTTAGAATTGCAAACTCTATGATTTCATGATCACTTTCACCCAAGCTGCCTTCTACATTCAAATTCTCAACGAGTTCCTCCCTATTTGATAAGTGTCTCCCCCACACTCCGTGACTACTGATGGCAGGAGTGGGATGTACTGCACCCCGTGGACGGCGCTTCCTGCAGTAAGTGACTGGGGAGCAGTAAAACGAAGGGGGATTGACAGGACCAGGTGTGCTGAAGAGTCAACGAGGGACGGTTTTAGGGGGCGAGTAACCCCTGGGAGTGTGTGACCAGCGAGAAGGACTTTTGCAGTAACAGGGTCCCCCTGGGGATTGCAGCGAGCGGTCCCAGGGGCAGAGGAGTCTGCAGCTCGACCCTGGCAGAGAGGTGGTGACCTCGAGAAGGGCTGGCACACTAGGGGTCTCCCTGGAAACTGTGGGGAGCAGTGAGCACACAGGCCCTTTTTAATTATTCCTAACATCCTGTTTGCTTTTTTGACCGCCTCTGCACACTGCATGGACATCTTCAGAGAACTATCTATGATGACTCCAAGATCTTTTTCCTGACTCGTTGTAGCTAAATTAGCCCCCATCATATTGTATGTATAGTTGGGGTTATTTTTTCCAATGTGCATTACTTTACATTTATCCACATTAAATTTCATTTACCATTTTGTTGCCCAATCACTTAGTTTTGTGAGATCTTTTTGAAGTTCTTCACAGTCTGCTTTGGTCTTAACTAGCTTGAGCAGTTTAGTATCATCTGCAAACTTTGCTACCTCACTGTTTACCCCTTTCTCCAGATCATTTATGAATAAATTGAATAGGATTGGTCTGAGGACTGACCCTTGGGGAACACCACTAGTTACCCCTCTCCATTCTGAGAATTTACCATTAATTCCTACCCTTTGTTCCCTGTCTTTTAACCAGTTCTCAATCCATGAAAGGACCTTCCCTTTTATCCCATGACAACTTAATTTACATAAGAGCCTTTGGTGAGGGACGTTGTGAAAGGCTTTCTGGAAAGCTAAGTACACTATGTCCACTGGATCCCCCTTGTCCACATGTTTGTTGACCCCTACAAAGAACTCTAATAGATTAGTAAGACACGATTTCCCTTTACAGAAACCATGTTGACTATTGCTCAACAGTTTGTTTTTCTATGTGACTGACAATTTTATTCTTAACTATTGTTTTGACTAATTTGTCCGGTACCGACGTTAGACTTACCAGTCTGTAATTGCCAGGATCACCTCTAGAGCCCTTTTTAAATATTGGCGTTACATTAGATAACTTCCAGTCACTGGGTACAGAAGCCGATTTAAAGGACAGGTTACAAACCTTAGTTAATAGTTCCGCAACTTCACATTTGAGTTCTTTCAGAACTCTTGGGTGAATGCCATCTGGTCCCGGTGACTTGTTAATGTTGAGGAGATTCCACCACCTCCCTAGGGAACCCATTCCAGTGCTTCACCACCCTCCCAGTGGAAAAGTTTTTCCTAATATCCAACCTAAACCTCCCCCACTGCAACTTGAAACCATTACTCCTTGTTCTGTCATCTGGTACCACTGAGAACAGTCTAGATCCATCCTCTTTGGAACCCCCTTTCAGGTAGTTGAAAGCAGCTAACAACTCCCCCCTCACTCTTCTCTTCTGCAGACTAAACAATCCCAGTTCCCTCAGCCTCTCCTCATAAGTCATGTGCTGCAGACCCCTAATCATTTTTGTTGCCCTCCGCTGGACTCTTTCCAATTTTTCCACATCCTTCTTGTAGCGTGGGTCCCAAAACTGGACACAATACTCCAGATGAGGCCTCACCAATGTCGAATAGAGGGGAATGATCACGTCCCTCGATCTGCTGGCAATGCCCCTACTTATACAGAGCAAAATGCGGTTAGCCTTCTTGGCAACAAGGGCACACTGTCGACTCATATCCAGCTTCTCGTCCACTGTAACCCCTAGGTCCTTTTCTGCAGAACTGCTGCCTAGCCATTCGGTCCCTAGTCTGTAGCAGTGCATGGGATTCTTCCGTCCTAAGTGCAGGACTCTGCACTTGTCCTTGTTGAACCTCCTCAGGTTTCTTTTGACCCAATCCTCCAATTTGTCTAGGTCCCTCTGTATCCGATCCCTACCCTCCAGTGTATCTACCTCTCCCCCCAGTTGAAGGAAAGTGAAGAGAAGCGAGGGCAACTGGCGGGACATCTCCGGGTCGCACAGGGTAGAGGACCCCCTACTCCCGGGCATGGGATTTTGAGGGGGGGGGAGTATAGCGGAGCGGTCACCCCGCTCCGGTTTGGAAGGGGTTAACAACAGCCCTGGGAAAGGGCTGCTCGGGGGAGCCAGTAACGAGCAGGCTTGAGGCAGCCAAGCAGGGGCAGTATAAGAAGGGCTGCTGGGGACAAGGAAGCGAGTCTTGCTCCAGCAGTGGAGCACGAAGGACCTGGCTGCCTGGTAGAGACAGGGGTACCTTGGACAGAGCAATACTGGGAAAGGGCAGGCTGAGCTGGGGAGCTCTGGCCTGGCGACCTCCCAGGCTGAGGCCTTGCAGCAAAGGCCTGAGGAGATACTAGGGCTGCAGGGAGGCAACCAGGCCAAGAAAAGGCAGCAGGTCAAACCCCCCTTGCCAGTGATGAGCGGCCATTTCAGACTGCAGTTTGCCCCTGAGAGAAGGAGCTAGATGACGACTGGCAGTAGCCACTGAGGCAAGATGGGTATAGGGGGTTGGGGTTCCCCTGGGAGAGGAGCCCCAGAGTGTGGGGACAGTGCTGTGGGGCAGCACCCCAAGGTAAGGGGCACCGGGGTCCAGGAGGGACACGGGGCTAGAGGTCATGGAGACAACAGGGCAGGTAACTGAGGGATAGAAACTGGCCAGAGGAGGGCGCTCCTGAGCTGAATGAGCTAATTCCCGGACTGACCAGCAGGAGGTGCCATGCCGGTGAGTCAGTGCTTTGCTACATGAAATCAACAAGATAAAATTCAATGAAAGACAAGTGCACAGTACTTCACTTAGGAATGAAAAATCAAATCACAACTACAAAGTGGGGAATAACTGGCCAGGCGGTCACACTGTTGAAAAGGATCTGGGGTTTATAGTGGATCACAAACTGAATAATAGTCAACAATGTGATGCAGTTGTAAAAAAGACTAATAGCAACCTGGGGCATATTTACAGAAGTGTCGTATGTAAGACATGGGAGGTAACTGTCCTGCTCTACTCAGCCCTGGTGAGGCCTCAACTGGATATTGTGTCCAGTTTGGGCTGTCACATTTTAGGAAATATGTGGACAAGCTGGAGAGAGTTCAGAGGAAAGCAACTAAAGAAGTTTAGAAATCCTGACCTATGAGGAAAGGTTAAAATAATGGGGCGTGTTTATCTTGAGAAAAGACGACTGAGGGGGCACCTAATCACATATGTGAAGACTATTAAGGGTTGTTATAAAGAGGACAGTGATCAATCATTCTCCATGCCCACTGAAAGTACGACACAACGCAATGGGCTTAGGCTGCAGCAAAGGAGATGTAGGTTAGATAGTAGAAAAAACTCTCTAATGATAAGTCTAGTTAAACTCTGGACCAGGCTCCAAGGGAGGTTGTGGAATCCCCATCTCTGGAGGTTTTTAAGAACAAGCTGGACAAACACCTGTCAGGACTGGTCTAAATTTACTTGCTCCTCCCTTTGCACAGGGGGCTGGACTGGAAGACTGTAGAGCATTTGACTTGGTACCTGTGATGAAGTGGGAATTTTTTGTAATATTTTTATAAAGCCATGCGTGCCTCAGTTTCCCCTATATGCTGCATTGTTACCTAGTGGAGGGAGGGGGGAAACTGCTCTCTGGGCAGAATAAAACACAGGTGTGAATGGCTCCTAGGCGTCTGGGGCCTTAGGTCTCAGATCAATGTGCGCCTCTGGAAAAACAAGAGCAAATCCAATTGCCGAGACATTGCTACCTGGCAACCAACAACCCAGAGAGATATGGACTTTCTCCCCTCTCAGAGGGCAGGCGGTCAAGGCTGATTTCCCCACTTCGGCACTTTGAGTGCAGAAGGTGGGGGTCTGCAAGGATTCTAAAACTTAATACTGGCCACTCCAGGCTTGTATTAAACTCCCAAGGTTACAGCTTTTCTCGGACCTTGGATGGGTAGATGCTGCCACCACCCAAGTGCAGAACCCCTTTGAGAGCCCAGGAAGGCTCACTTGGGAATTCCTTTCTGTTGGGCACCCTCAAGCCCTTACACACACACACACACACACACACACACACACACACACACACCTCTCTCGGGAAGAGCTGAGAAAGAAAAACAAAGCTGTTGCCACCAGCTAATTAAACAGCATATGCACAAACCTCTTAGGACACAAAATTCCAATCCTGTTCTTAAAAAAGGTAAATTTTATTAAAAAACAAAACAAAAAAAACATATGAAAACTCAAGCTATTCCTAGATTTTAAAAGAGCAAATACAAAAATTAAGAATCAAGAATAGCTTTCTTGAGGTCCAGCTTAAAGATAACAAACAAAACAAAAGCACCTGGTGTTAGCACAGAGGAATCCACAAGCCATAAAGAAATAAACTTAATCGCGTCTTCCTAGACATTTCCTGATCTACTTACATCTCAGGGGTTTCAATGAGTAGTTTCTAGGTGTGATCTGATGATTTTTCATACCTGGCCCAAAGCTTCTTACAACATCGCTGCTCTGTTTCCCCCCCCCCCCCTCCGGAGAACAACCACAGACCGACAAAGGGGAAGTTTGTTCCCAATTTTAAGAAGTTCTAGCCTTCCCATTGGCTCTTTTGGTCAGGTGCCCACTCCCTTCCTTTTACCTATGCAGGGAGACTTTTTAACCCTTTACAGGTAAAGCAAGTAGAGAACAACTACTAAGAGGGATTTTATAGCTAACTGGCTGGCTGGGTCCGCAAAAGGGAGCTACCCTCCAAAAGGGAGCTACCCTCCTCCCCTTCCCCCCCCCCCCTTCATTTATTACAGAGGCTGAGCTGAATCTCCTCAGACAGAGAGCAAAGAGCTCGGGAGGAGGAGTGGAAGTTAAGTGTGGGCTGCTGGGAAAAAATCTGGCCCACCTGGACTGGGACAAAGAGAGGTCAGAAGAATGGGGCTATGGGCTCTGTGCTGACCAGGATGGTCCGTGCCATAACTTTCTTTTCTCCATGCTAACCAAAGATTTCATATGCTGTGCTCCAGCTGACTAATAAATCTGACTGTCAGTTCTGTGTGAATGTCCCTGCAGATGCTGGCAGTGGAGGTGCGTTGCTCCCTAGGACTCACTGAATGGAGCTCACAGGTGGAACAGGGGGGCTGCAGCCCCAGAGGTCCAGCCTAAGGAGGTGGTGAAGCCGTGTGGCTCACCCTGGAGGTAGAGTGGGAGCCCCAGGGGGTCTGGCACAGTGAAGGGGCCCCCCAGAGACTGTTCCAAAGCTGGGCTCATAGCTGGGTCTGTGACAGTACCACATGACATTTTGATTAAAAAAAACTAGAACAATATAAAATGAACAGGGCACACATTAAATGGATTAAAAACTGGCTAACTGATAGGTCTCAAAATGTAACTGTAAAACAGGGAATTGCCATTAAGTGGGTCCATTTCCAGTGGGGTTGCACAGGGATCAGTTGGTGGCCCTGGAATAAAACAAAATCATCACTGATAAAGTCTGCAGATGACACAAAAATTGGAGAGTGGTAAATAATGAAGAGGACAGGTCACTGATACAGAACAATCTGGATCACTTGATAAACTGGGCCCAAGCAAACAATATGTGTTTTAATATGGCTAAATATCAATGTATACATCTAGGAACAAAGACTGTAAGCCATGCTTACAGAATGAGGGACTCTATTCTGGGAAGCAGTGACTCTGAAAAAGATTTGGCAGGTCATGGGGGATAAGCAGCTGAACATGAACTCCTAGTGTGATGCTCTGGCCAAAAGAGCTAATGGGATCCTGGGATGCATAAACAGGAATCTCGAGTAGGAGCAGAGAGGTTATTTTACCTCTGTGTTTGGCACTGTTGCGACCGCTGCTGGGATCCTGTGTCCAGTTCTGGAGCCCACAATTCCAGAAGGATGTTGATAAATAAGAGAGGGTTCAGCAAAGAGCCACGAGAATGATTAAAAGATTAGAAAACCTGCCTTAGTGATAGACTCAAAGAGCTCCATCTATTTATCTTAAGAGATGACTTGATTACAGTGTTTAATCAACAATTTAATAACAGGCAATTCAGTCTAGCACAGAAAGGTCTAACACAATCCAATGGCTGGAAATTGAAACTAGACAAATTCAGACTGGAAATAAGGTGTATTTTTTTTAATGGTGTGTCATAAACATAAAGCTACGGGTAGCATAAACTCCCTCCTTTACCTGTAAAGGGTTAAGAAGCTCAGATAACCTGGTTGGCACCTGACCAAAAGGACCAATAAGGGGAGAAGATACTTTCAAATCTGTGGGGGAAGGTTTTTGTTTTGTGTCCCTTTGTTGTTCTTTCTGGATCAACAAGGAACCAGGGCAGGGAAAATACATCTCCTAAAGCCATACCTGAACTAAGCATCTAAGATTACAAATTGTAAGTAATAGGAAGGAAATGCGTTAGATTATCTTTTGTTTTAGCTTGTGAATTTTCCCTGTGCTAACAGGGAGGTTTATTCCTGTTTTTGTAACCTTAAAGTTTTGCCTAGAGTGGAATCCTCTGTGTTTTGAATCTGATTACCCTGTACAATTACCTTCCATCCTGATTTTACAGAGGTGCCTCTTTTACTTTTTTTCTTTATAATAAAAGTTCTGTTTTTAAGAATCTGATTGGGTTTTTAGGACACTAAAAACCCAAGGGTCTGGTCTGTGTTCACCTTGGTTACCTATTTGGTTGGTATATTATTCTCACGTGTCCCCAGGAAAGGGGGTGAAGGGACTTGGGGGGATATTTTGGGGAAACAGGAACTCCAAGTGGTCCTTTTCCTGAATCTAGATCACTTGGTGGTGGCAGCGATACCGTTCCAAGGACAAGGAAGAATTTGTGCCTTGGGGAGTTTTTAACCTAAGCTGGTAGAAATAAGCTTAGGGGGTCTTTCATGTGGGTCCCCACATCTGTACCCTAAAGTTCAGAGTGGGGAGGGAAGCCTGACATGGTGAGAGCAATTAACCATTGGAACAATTTACTAAGGATCATGGTGGATTCTCCATCACTGATCATTGTTAAATCAAGACTGGATCTGCTCTCGGGATTATCCTGGGCAGGTTCTCTGGGATGTTTTATGATCACCTGGTCTGACCTCCTATATAATGGTCCCTTCTGGTCTGTGACTTCTCAATGTCCCTTCCAGCTTTAACTCTCTCTGATTCTAAGGCCCGGATCCCTGGGTGCAGGATGCAGTGTGTCAGGGCTACACTTCATCACCAGCCCTTCTCCCTTCACCCCTTCCTCACCTCCCTTTTCACAAAACAGAACTACAGGAAAACGCCAGCTCCCTCTTCTCCAAGGGCGCCATAGATGAGGTGCCACAGATTTTCAAGGGAAGGCCTTCTACTCAGGCTGCTTCCTGAGTCCCGGGGAAGGAGAGAACTTCTGCCCAATCCTAGACCTGAGCAGACAGAACGGGGTCGTAAAGACCTGCAAGCTCAGGGTGCTCTCTTTGGGGACAACCATCCCCTCCCTGTCCTAGTCAGATGGGTATTTGGCTGTTAATATCAAGGCCGCCTACCTCCACATAGGCATCAGCCAGACTCACAGGAAATACCCGCGGTCCTGCACAGGGAGCCAACACTTCAATAGAGGGGTTCCTCTGCGGCCTATCGACCACACGGCATGTGTTCACAACATCTCGGGCTGTAGCAGCAGAACATCTTGATCGACTTGATCGACAAACATGAATGGACCCGGAGCTCCTCAGCCAGCTCTTTTAAAGTTCTTGGGTGCAAATTATTCTGACCTGCTGATTTAAAATATTTTAGCTTTAGTAGCTACGGTTTAACAGCCTCCTGAGATAGTAGTGGAATGGAAAGAGTGTTATCACAGGATTGATTACATCACCTGTTTTTTCCCCAAACACAGAACAGTAATATTTATTGAACACTTCTGCCTTTTTTGCTTTATCATCAATAATTCTACCACTTCCATCTAGTAATGGACCAACACTATTGGATGGATTATTTGTGTTAATATATTTTAAAAACTCCTTATTGTCCCCAACTCTGCTGGCCATAGATTTCTCCCCGTGTCCCCTTTCTTCTCTTATAAATTTTTCTACAATCCCTAGAAGGCAATAAGAAGCAGTTCTTTAAATGCATTAGGAGAAAGAGAAAGCTCAAAGAAAGTGTAGGTCCTCCACTTAGCAGGGCAGGAGAGCTAATAACTGATGACATCAAGAGGTTGAAGTGTATAACGCCTAGTTGGAGTCAATCTCCACTAAACAGGTTAATGGTGACCAGATACTCAACACAATTAACATTAACAACAAGCAGGAAGAAACGCAGGCCAAAAACAGGGAAAGAACAGGTTAAACAATATTTAAATAAGTTAGATGTATTCAAGTCAGCAGGGCCAGATGAAATTCATCCTATGGTGCCTAAGGAATTAGCTGAAGCCATCTCAGAACTGTTAGCAATTATCTTCATGGAGGACATGAGGTCCCAGAGGCCTGGAGAAGGGCAAACGTAGTACCTATCTTTAAAAGAAAAGAGAAGAAGAGAAGAGACCTGGGAATTATAGACCAGTCAGCCTAACTTTGATACCTGGAAAGATACCAGAACAAATTTGTAAGCCCTAGCAGATAATAGGCTTATATGGAACAGCCAGCATGGATTTATCAAGGACAAATCATGCCAAAGCAACCTGATTTCCATCTTTGACAGGGTTACTGGCCTAGTGAATGGGGGGGGGGGGGGGAGAACAGTAGATGTGATAGATCTTGATTTTAGATTGGCTTTTGACACAGTTGCACATGACATTCCCATAAGCAAATGAGGGAAAATGTGGTCTAGGTGAAGTTAGAAGGTGGGGCACAACTGGTTGGAAGTCTGTACTCAAAGACTAGTTTATTAACAGTTCACTGTTGCACTGGGAAGACATACCCAGTGGATCCTGCAGGGGTCAGTCCTGAGTCCAGTGCTATTCAATATTTTCATTAGTACCTTGAATAATGGAGTAGAGAGAATGCTTAGAAAATTTGCAGATGCCACCAGGCTGGGAGGGGTTGCAAGCACTTTGACAAGATTAGAATTCAAAAAGACCTTGACAAATTGGAGAACTGGTCTGACATCAATACCATGAAATTCAGTAATGATAAGTGCAAAGCAGTTCACTTAGGAAGGAAAAATCCAATGCATAACTACAAAGTGGGGAATAACTGGCCAGGCGGTCACACTGCTGAAAAGGATCTGGGGTTATAGTGGATCACAAATTGAATATGAGTCAATGTGATGCAGTTGCGAAAAAGGCCAATACAATTTTGGGTGTATTAATAGGATTGTTGTATGTAAGACCTGGCAGCTAGTTGTCCTGTTCTACTTGGCACTGGTGAGGCCTCAGCTGGAGCACTGCGTCCAGTTCCGGGCACCGCACTCTAGGAAAGATGTGGACAAATTGGAGAGAGTCCAGAGAAGAGCAACAAAAACTATAAAAGGTCTAGAAAACCTGACCTATGAGGAAAGGTTAAAAAACTGGGCATGTTTAGTCTTGAGAAAAGACGACTGAGGGGGGACCTGATAACAGTCTTCAAATAAAAGAACAGGAGTACTTGTGGCACCTTAGAGACTAACAAATTTATTTGAGCATAAGCTTTCGTGGGCTACAGCCGACTTCATCAGTGAAGTGGGTTTTAGCCCACGAAAGCTTATGCTCAAATAAATTTGTTAGTCTCTAAGGTGCCACAAGTACTCCTGTTCTTTTTGCGGATTACAGACTAACACGGCTGCTACTCTGAAATCAGTCTTCAAATAGGTTATGGGCTGTTATAAAGAGGACGGTGATGAATTGTTCTCCATGTCCGCTGAAGGCAGGACAAGTAGTAATGAACGTAATCTGCAGCAAGGGAGATTTAGGTTAGATATTGGGGAAAACTTTAACTATAAGCTCTGGAACAGCCTACTTAGGGAGGTTGTGGAATCCCCGTCAGTGGAGTTTTTAAAGAACAGGTTGGACAAACAGCCGTCAGGGACAGTCTAGGTTTACTTGGTCCTGCCCCAGCTCAGAGGGCTGGGCTTGGAGACTTCCCGACATTTCTCGGATTCCATAGAGGGTGACAGGAGGGACATTTTTGCCTGAAATTGTGACAGGTAACTGTTAAAAAAAAAAAAAAAAAGTGCTCTCCATAAAGACAAAACACCGTAGCAGCCTACTTAGAGCCGGGATGGAGGCAGGAAGCGCCATTGGTCCATAGGTGCTGTCCAGAGCACAGCCTGCTCCAGATTGTAGAGCCAGCCAGCAGGGCCGGCTCCAGGGTTTTGGCCGCCACAAGCAGCAAAAAAAAAAAAAAAGTCGCGATCTGCGGCGGCACTTCGGTGGGAGGTCCTTCACTCCGAGCAGGAGTGAGGGACCGTCCGCCGAATTGCCGCCGAATAGCTGGACCTGCCGCCCCTCTCCGGAGTGGCCGCCCCAAGCACCTGCTTGATGAACTGGTGCCTGGAGCCGGCCCTGCCAGCCAGCACCCAGTTGAGCACCTCCCTTTGGGCCGTGTCCCCCAGAAGTGCCGAGCACCCCTCTGGGCTCTGCCCAAGGGTCAGCGAGCACCCACCCTACTGACTTGTGAGAGCCTGGCCATTTGGCTTGATGCTTAAAGTGACTTGGCCAGGGTCCCACGTGAGCCTGGCACAGAGCTGGAAACCCAACACAGATCTCCTGGGTACCAGGCCTGAGCTCTAGCTGCAGTGCCAGCCTTCCTCTCCTGGTATATGCTGGGGTGGGGAGTGAGGGGCCAGGATCCGATACCCAGCCTCTAACCTCGTCACACCCCACCTCCTCCCAGCAGCAGAGACTCAGCAAAGAAATCCCAGACCTGTGAGAGGACATGGAAAGAGACCCACTGCCCCAGCTGCAAGGGGCTGCTACTGGACAGGCCAACTTACAAGTGCAGGAAACCTGTGTAATGAAAGGGCCTTTCCCACTGGGTCCTGCCTGGTCTGCTGAGCTCTGGGAGTAAACACCAGTGAGCCAGGCTGCTGCTGGCAGAACCTCAGGCATCAGCACCCTCCAGCCACGCAGTACCTGTGTCCCTGGAATGCACCAGAGGAGATGAACCCCAACCCCGGAAAGCCCAGCCAGAGCCCTAAACCAGCGTCTGCCACAGTACATGCAGGGAGCGAGGCAGGTGGCCTCCTGCTGCAGGGGCCCCGCGGACAGCCCAGGCCCGGCAGGTGCACCAGGGACAGCAGCTTTAGAACTGGATCCTTTGACGTCTAGGCCAGGAAAGCAGTGATTCCTCCGGGCAGGTGGCTGGGTGGGCCCCTCAAGCCGTGCCAGGAGCCCTCCGGGCCGCTGGTCTGTACAGGAGGGGGGATGCACGTGTGATTTCCATGCATGGTGGTGCTGCAGCCTCTGCTGCTGGAACTGCGCAGACTCTGACCCGGGGTTATCTGGGGGCCAATGCATGGCACTTACCCAGCACTGTGAGCCCAGCTCAGCCAGGCTGCGCCACTATCCAGAACTGCAGCCTCCATCGGTGTCCTGCAGCACCCTCTGCTGGCAGCCTGGGGGAAGCGCCCCCAGCGTGGGACATGTTCACATCCCCAAGTGGGGAGTCCAGAGTGACCTGACCGCGGGAGGGAGGGGGAGGGGGGAGGCCCAGAGGCACCCCCAGGGTGAGCAGGGAGGGAGCCAAGCACAAGAGCAAAACTGATCCAGGAAAACATTTAAAAATCAAAACACAGCACTTCCCAGAATGCTGGGCCCCCACCTTCGAGATACATACCCCAGTACATCAGGAACACCCCTGTATCCATAGTATATCACCCTTCCCTGCTATTCCAGGAACCTCCCCCCATCCTCATGGTATATCACCCCTCCCTGCTAGGCCAGAAACCTCCCCCCCATCCCCATGGTATATCACCCCTCCCTGCTAGGCCAGAAACCTCCCCCCCATCCCCACGGTATATCACCCCTCCCTGCTACGCCAGGAACCTCCCCCCCCCAGCCCCATGGTATATCACCCCTCCCTGCTATGCCAGGAACCTCCCTCCCCCATCCCCATGGTATATCACCCCTCCCTGCCACGCCAGGAACCGCCCCCCATCCCCATGGTATATCACCCCTCCCTGCTATGCCAGGAACCTCCCTCCCCCATCCCCATGGTATATCACCCCTCCCTGCCACGCCAGGAACCGCCCCCCATCCCCATGGTATATCACCCCTCCCTGCTATGCCAGGAACCTCTCCCCCCATCCCCATGGTATATCACCCCTCCCTGCTACGCCAGGAACCTCCCTCCCCCATCCCCATGGTATATCACCCCTCCCTGCCACGCCAGGAACCTCCCTCCCCCAGCCCCATGGTATATCACCCCTCCCTGCTATGCCAGGAACCTCTCCCCCCATCCCCATGGTATATCACCCGTCCCTGCTAGGCCAGGAACCGCCCCCCATCGCCATGGTAGGTTGGATGGCTGGAGGCTGGCAGTCTGTGTGGGGGGACTGGAAGAGGGGGAGTCCAGGGCATCTGGCCCAGGATGCCCAAGATGGATTTGGCTGAAAGTCACTGATGTCTGTAATGGGAAGCTCTGTTCTACGCTGTGGTCCTGTTGACTAATAAACCTTCGGGTTTATGCTGGCTGAGAGTCACGTCTGACTGCGGAGTTGGGGGGCAGGACCCTCTGGCTGCCCCAGGAGCCCTGCCCGGGGGACTCGCTGTGGGAAGCGCACGGAGGGGCAGAGGATGCTGAATGCTCTGAAGTCAGACCCAGGAGCCCTAAGCTGTGTGAGCTTCTTGCCCTGGAGACAGTCTGCTCAGAGCGAGGAGGCTCCCCCAGAGTCCTGCCTGACTTCGTATGGAGCAGTTCCAGAGCATCACCCGGGGCCTCAGTGACACCCCCCCACTGTGACCATCCTCCTGACTCCTCTCCAACTGAGAGCTCCCCTAGAGACAGCCCCCACAGCCCGCAAGGCTGCTTCCCAGGAAGCAAATCCCCCATAGACTCCTCCCCCCGCACATGCCTGCATCCCGTGAGCACCTCCCCAAGAGCTATCGCAGACCCCTTCCCTCAGAGAGCGCCTCCCAAAGAGGCCCTCTCCTGAGATCTCCCCGCCTCCCCAGAGACCTCCTTCCAGTGAGGAGCCTCAGAGACCCCCCCCTATGCCCATGAACCTCCCCCAGAGTCCCCTGGGATCCCCCTCCCATAGATCATCCAACCCCCTTCACCCTCCTACTCAGACCCCCCTCCCCGCTTCCCTCGAGAGCTTCTGTGGCCATCACCTCTTCCTACAGACTGCAGATAATCTGATCCCTTCTCCACGCCCCCCCAATAAAATAGTGCCCCCCTCCCCTCCTGGGATATTTGTTTCCTGGAGTTGTTTGCAGAGGCAGTTTAAGGTTTTGTGGGGCCCTGGACCAGAGCAAGGTCCACCCCTTCCACCTGCATTCCCCCCCACCCCTCCCCCCGGTGCTTCAGCCGGGGAAATGGGGTTGGGGTATGGGGGCTTGCCACGCCCGCCCCCTCCCCCCCCCCCCCCCCGATGCTCCTGCCGGAGAGCGGGGTCCGCATGGGCCCTGTTGGCCCACTTAGTGGGGTTGGGTCTGGCTGCTGGAGCCATGGTTCCCAGACGGCAGTATATCCGGTTGCTGGAGCCGGGGCTCTGGGATGGCACTGGGGCTCTGGCTCTCAGGTGCCAAGGAAGCGGACTCTGCACCACTGGGCTAGGCCCAGGAGAGTACCAGGTTCCCCTGCCAGGACAGGCCCTACAATGTGTAAATTCACACATGGCTGCTGCTGGGCTTGTGGGTCCCTGTCCCTGCAGTATGTGGGGAACAGGCCCCTCAGCAACCCTCCCACTCTGTGCAGCATCCAGTGGGTGGAGGTCTCCGCACTTCTGCTCACCCCACCCCCACTGCACCCCACTGTGCATAACCGCCTGCCCCCAAGCCTGCAGGGGAGGAGGCCAGCCACCATTTGAACACGTACCCCCTCCCCGCAGCTGAGTGCCCAGAGGGCTTGGCCCAGCTCTGCAACAGGCCTCCCCCCGCAGTTTAAAGCGTGCCATGCTGTGTGCAGAGACTGCGTGTTTGCGCCTTGCTGCTGGGCATCTAACCCTGGCCAGGGCCCAGCGCTGGGCTGGGCTCCACGAAAGCACTGGGCCAGTGCAGGGGAACTAGCGTTCCCTCTCCTACACTCAGCTGACCCCAGGGGTACCCAATAGCTCCAGCCCACGCAGGGTTAAATGCAAACAAGAACAAGCTTTAGTGCAGGGCTCTGCCTGGCACCCCTCTGGGTCTCTCTTCCTCAGGCCTCCCCCCAGGGCCACCCTCCTCCGCCTGGGATCCATGTCCTGCTTTCTTAAAGGAGCCACGCCTCAGAAGCGGGGGTTCCCAAATACTGCAACCTCTCTGCTGGGGCAGGCCAGTGTTCAGTCCTTTCATGCCTGTTGGTTATTTGTATACACAATAGAGCAAGCCCGAACGTGATGCAACAGCGCCAAAGGACACACAGCTGCTAAAACGTGCATACACCCACAGACACCCCAGCCCCATAACACACTAACGGTGTAACCGCTGACATGACTGTGACTAGTGTCAGTAACAACGTTTTAAAGACCTAGACAACACTTTTGGGGTCTTTCCCCACGGTTTAGCGCTTGTTACTATCACAAGCACAATGCAAGAGATAATTAGGCACCAGGACAGCCCTGTAGGGCAGGTCGCCGGGCGGATTTACCTTTCCATGTAGAACGGTGTCCAAACCCTTTAGCAGGTGATCCAGCTCCTTACAGCTGGGAAACAGGTGATCGTTCCACCGTCTTCTTCATGGTCCCGTGGGTCTTTGCAGCAGTTCCAGTAATCATCTTCCCCAGTGGGGTGAGGGAACCAGCCATCTAAATCCAACAAACCGGCAGAGTCCCTGAAATCCAAACCTCACAGCAGATCCCTCTGGTCCTTGCACTGCTCCACCACCGAGTTCTGGTCTGGCTGCTGCCCCTCCATCTCCCCTTTAATTCCTATTGGACTCTGACGCTGGGTGTGTCCTGCCAGGCTCCTTGCCCACAATGGAAATCACCTAAGTAGCTTCAAACAACTAGTGAACATGCTGAGTGCCTGCCATACCCATTTTCTGGCTGATTCTGGCCCATCCAGCAGAGTCATCCCTCCCAGCTCAGACAAGCTGCCAGGTACTCAGAGCTCCCCCCGCCCCTCAAAAAACAAGAACAAGAAGTGTATCCTCCCACTGCTTCTTCCCGTGTTCACACCAAACATGGCTGTGCAAGCCTGTGGGGTACAAGTGCTTTATCCCAGGGCTGCACCACCCTCTGCAGAGACGGCTCACACAGGGAGGGACCCCACTCAGCAGAATGACCTGCATTCTTGTCCTGAGAGCATCCCCCTTGGCCAGATGATGTTATGGTATCCTCTCACACTGAGGATACTTCTCCAGGGGAGGGAACTCCAGTTATTAGGAAGAGACAGGTCTTAGTAATGGGTGATTCGATCATTAGAAACATAGAGAGCTGGGTTTGCGATGATCAGGAGAACCGCATGGTGACTTGCTTGCCTGGTGCGAAGGTTGCGGATCTCTCGAGGCATCTGGATAGACTTACGTGTAGTGCTGGGGAGGAGCCGGTGGTTGTGGTACATGTAGTTACCAAGGACATGGGGAAGGATAGGGGAGAGGTCCTGGAGGCCAAATTTAGGCTGCTAGGTAAGAGGTTGAAGTCCAGGACCTCCATGGTACCATTCTCTGAAATGCTTCCAGTTCCACGCGCAGGGCCAGACAGACATGCAGAACTGCAAGGTCTTAATGTGTGGATGAGACGATGGTGTAGGGAGGAGGGGTTTAGATTTATTAGGAACTGGGGAAGATTTTGGGAGAGGGGGAGCCTATAGAGGAAGGATGGGCTCCACCTAAACCAAAACAGAACCAGATTGCTGGCGCTTAAAATTAAAAAGGTCGTAGAACAGTTTTTAAACTAAGGGCTGGGGGAAAGCCAACAGGTGTGGAGGAGCATGTGGTTTGGACATCCCTTAGGGGAGGATCTATAAATGGAGATTCCCTATGTCCTAATAAGGGGAGGATGGAAAATGATAAAATACAGGGAAGATCTGATGAGAAACAATCAAATGAAAAAAAGTCCCATTCAATTACGTCATGCAATAGGGGACAGCCAAAAAATGGCAAGTTTTTAAAATGCTTATATACCAATGCTAGAAGTCTAAATAGTAAGATGGGTGAACTAGAGTGCCTCGTATTAAATGAGGATATTGATATAATAGGCATCACAGAAACCTGGTGGAATGAGGATAATCAATGGGACACAGTAATACCAGGGTACAAAATATATCAGAAGGACAGAACAGGTCGTGCTGGTGGGGGAGTGGCACTATATGTGAAAGAAAGCATAGAATCAAATGAAGTAAAAATCTTAAATGAACTAAATTGCACTAAGAGATCAACTTCCTGGACACTACAGTGCAAATAAGCTATGGTCACATAAACACCACCCTATACCGGAAACCTACTGACCGCTATATGTACCTACATGCCTCCAGCTTCCATCCAAGACACATCACACGATCCATTGTCTACAGCCAAGCCCTAAGATACAACCGAATTTGCTCCAACCCCTCAGACAGAGACAAACACCTACAAGATCTTGATCAAGCATTTGTAAAACTACAATACCCACCTGGGGAAGTGAGGAAACAGATTGACAGAGCAAGACGGGTACCCAGAAATCACCTACTACAGGACAGGCCCAACAAGGACAATAACAGAACACCACTGGCCATCACATACAGCCCGCAGCTAAAACCTCTCCAGCGCATTATCCACGATCTACAACCTATCCTGGAAAATGATCCTTCACTCTCACAGACCTTGAGAGGCAGGCCAGTCCTCGCTTACAGACAACCCCCCAACCTGAAGCAAATACTCACCAGCAACTACACACCACACCACAGAAACACCAACCCAGGAACCAATCCCTGTAGCAAATCTCGTTGCCTACTCTGTCCCCATATCTACTCTGGCGACACCATCAGAGGACCCAACCACATCAGCCACACCATCAAGGGCTCATTCACCTGCACATCCACTAATGTTATATATGCCATCATGATAAAATAAAAAAAAAGAACAAGTTAAAAATCACTTAGAAAAGTTAGATGCCTGCAAGTCACCAGGGCCTCATGAAATGCATCCTAGAATACTCAAGGAGCTAATAGAGGAGGTATCTGAGCCTCTAGCTATTATCTTTGGAAAATCATGGGAGACTGGAGAGATTCCAGAAGACTGGAAAAGGGCAAATATAGTGCCCATCTATAAAAAGGGAAATAAAAACAACCCAGGAAACTACAGACCAGTTAGTTTAACTTCTGTGCCAGGGAAGATAATGGAGCAAGTAATTAAGGAAATCATCTGCAAACACTTGGAAGGTGGTAAGGTGCTAGGGAACAGCCAGCATGGATTTGTAAAGAACAAATCGTGTCAAACCAATCTGATAGCTTTCTTCGATCGGATAACGAGTCTTGTGGATAAGGGAGAAGCTGTGGATGTGGTATACCTAGACTTTAGTAAGGCATTTGATACGGTCTCGCATGATATTCTTATCAATAAACTAGGCAAATACAATTTAGATGGGACTACTATACGGTGGGTGCATAACTGGCTGGATAACCGTACTCAGAGAGTTGTTATTAATGGTTCCCAATCCTGCTGGAAAGGCATAATGAGTGGGGTTCCGCAGGGGTCTGTTTTGGGACCGGCTCTGTTCAATATCTTCATTAACGACTTAGATATTGGCATAGAAAGTACGCTTATTAAGTTTGCGGATGATACCAAACTGGGAGGGATTGCAACTGCTTTGGAGGACAGGGTCATAATTCAAAATGATCTGGACAAATTGGAGAAATGGTCTGAGTTAAACAGGATGAAGTTTAACAAAGACAAATGCAAAGTGCTCCACTTAGGAAGAAAAAATCAGTTTCACACATACAGAATGGGAAGAGACTGTCTAGGAAGGAGTACGGCAGAAAGGGATCTAGGGGTTATAGTGGACCACAAGCTAAATATGAGTCAACAGTGTGATGCTGTTGCAAAAGAAGCAAACATGATTCTGGGATGTATTAACAGGTGTGTTGTGAGCAAGACACGAGAAGTCATTCTTCCGCTCTACTCTGCTCTGGTTAGGCCTCAGCTGGAGTATTGCGTCCAGTTCTGGGCACCGCATTTCAAGAAAGATGTGGAGAAATTGGAAAGGGTCCAGAGAAGAGCAACAAGAATGATTAAAGGTCTTGAGAACATGACCTATGAAGGAAGACTGAAAGAATTGGGTTTGTTTAGTTTGGAAAAGAGAAGACTGAGAGGGGACATGATAGCAGTTTTCAGGTATCTAAAAGGGTGTCATAAGGAGGAGGGAGAAAACTTGTTCACCTTAGCCTCTAAGGATAGAACAAGAAGCAATGGGCTTAAACTGCAGCAAGGGAGGTCTAGGTTGGACATTAGGAAAACGTTCCTAACTGTCAGGGTGGTTAAACATTGGAATAAATTGCCTAGGGAGGTTGTGGAATCTCCATCTCTGGAGATATTTAAGAGTAGGTTAGATAAATGTCTATCAGGGATGGTCTAGACAGTATTTGGTCCTGCCATGCGGGCAGGGGACTGGACTCGATGACCTCTCGAGGTCCCTTCCAGTCCTAGAATCTATGAATCTATGTGCCAGCAATGCCCCTCTGCCATGTACATTGGCCAAACCGGACAGTCCCTCCGCAAAAGAATAAATGGACACAAATAGGACATCAGCAATGGTAACATACATAAACCAGTAAGTGAACACTTCAATCTCCCTGGTCATTCTATTAGATTTAAAAGTCACTATCATTGAACAAAAAAACTTCAGTAACAGACTTCAAAGAGAAACAGCAGAACTAAAATTCATTTGCAAATTTAACACCATTAATCTGGGCTTGAATAGGGACTGAGAGTGGCTGGCTCATTACAGAAGCAGCTTTTCCTCTCCTGGAATTGACACCTCCTCATCTATTATTGGGAGTGGACGACATCCACCCTGATTGAATTGGCCCTGTCAACACTGGTTCTCCACTTGCGAAGTAACTCCCTGCTCTCCATGTGTCAGTATATAATGCCTGCATCTGTAACTTTCACTCTATGCATCCGAAGAAGTGAGGTTTTTACCCACGAAAGCTTATGCCCAAATAAATCTGTTAGTCTTTAAGGTGCCACCAGACTCCTTGTTGTTTTTGTAGATACAGACTCACACGACTACCCCCTGATAAATTGCACTATAGAATCTCTATGGATAGTAATTCCATGCTTGAAAAATAAGAATATAGCAGTAGGGCTATATTACAGACCACCTGACTAGGGTGACCAGATCACAACACTAAAATATCGGGACACATTGGGGTGCCGTCAGCCCCGACCACAGTCCACCCCCGCTCCTCCCAGGCTCCGCCCCACTCTGCCCCATGTCCCGCCCCCTCCCTGCTCCCCCCCCCCCCCACGCCCTTCCTCATCCCCCAGCCCCCTGCTGGCTTGCTGCATCCCTCCTCAGTCCCCGACCCACCACTCGCCTCCTCACCCTGCCCTCCCACCCGCTGCTCGCCTCTTCACCCCACCGCCCACCACTCACCCCTATGGCGCCGACTTCCCTTCTGCCGGTTGGGTGCTCGACCACCCCCCGCCTCTTCCTGCCCAAGCATCCGCCCTCACTCCACTCCCATTGCACCCCCTTCCCCCAAGTCCCCGCTCCTGCCTGCCTCTTCTCCCCTCCTCCCCTGAGCACACTATGTCCCCGCTCCTCCCCCTCCCTCCTGGAAAGCCCTAAGCGCCGCCAAATAGATGTTAGGTGTCGGGAAACGCTGGGGGGGGGGGGGGGGAAGCGGGGATGCGGTGCACTGGGGGGAGGGGAGGAGGAGGAGGCAAGGAGTGGGGAGCTTGGCTGCAATTTTTCCCCATGGGTGCTCCAACCACCCAAGGAGTCGGCACCTCCCTCCCGCTCGCCTCCTTACCTGAATATCGGGACAAATGGCGTCCTGATCGTACATTGATCGGGATGTGGGACAAAGGGTTAAATATTGGGACAGTCCTGATTTTATCGGGATATCTGGTCACGCTACACCTGACTCTGAAATGCTCAGGGAGAGCATTAAAGGAGAGGCTATTAAAATAAAAAACTCAATAATAATAATGGGGGATTTCAATTATCCCCATATTGACTGGGTACATATCACCTCAGGAAGGATGCCGAGATAAAATTTCTTGATACCTTAAATGACTGCTTCTTGGAGCAACTAGTCCTGGAACCCACAAGAGGAGAGGCAATTTTTGATTTAGTCCTAAGTGGAGCACAGGATCAGGTCCAAGAGGTGAATGTAGCTGGACCGCTTTGTAATAGTGACCATAATATAACTAAATGTAACATCCCGGTGGCAGGGAAAACTCCACAGCGGCCCAACACTGCAGCATTTTATTTCAGAAAGGGGAACTACACAAAAATGAGGAGGTTTGTTAAACAGAAATTAAAGGGTACAGCGCCAAAAGTGAAATCTCTGCAAGCTGCGTGGAAATTTTAAAGACGTCATAATAGAGGCTCAACTTAAATGTATCCCCCAAATTAAAAAACATAGTAAGAGAACCAAAAAAGAGCCACTGTGGTTAAACAACAAAGTAAAAGAAGCAATGAGAGGCAAAAAGGCATCCTTTAAAAAGTGGAAGATAAATCCTAATGAGGAAAATAGAAAGGAGCATAAACTCTGGCAAATGAAGTGTAAAAATATAATTAGAAAGACCAAAAAAGAATTTGAAGAACAGCTAGCCAAAGCTCCAAAAGTAATAGCAAAAAATTTTTTTAATACATCAGAAGCAGAAAGCCTGCTAAACAACCAGTGGGGCCACTGGACGATCGAGATGCTAAAGGAGCACTCAGAGACGATAAGGCCATTGCGGAGAAAGTAAATGAATTCTTTGAATCTGTCTTCACTGTTGAGGATATGAGGGAGATTCCCAAACCTGAGCCATTCTTTTTGGGTGACAGATCTGAGGAACTGTCCCAAATTGAGGTGTCATTAGAGGAGGTTTTGGAATAAATTGATAAACTAAACAGCAATAAGTCACCAGGACCTGATGGTATTCACCCAAGAGTTCTGAAGGAACTCAAATGTGAAATTGCAGAACTACTAACTGTAATCTGTAACCTATCCTTTAAATCAGCTTCTGTACCAAATGACTGGAGGATAGCTAATATGATGCCAATTTTTAAAAAGGGCTCCAGAGGTGACCCTGTCAACTACAGGCCAGTAAGCCTCACTTCAGTACCAGGCAAATTAGTTGAAACTATCGTAAAGAACAAATTTGTCAGACATATAGATGAACATAATTTGTTGGGAAATATTCAACATGGTTTTTGTAAAGGGAAATCATGCCTCACCAATCTACTAGAATTCTTTGAGGGGGTCAACAAGCATGCAGACGAAGGAGATCCAGTGGATATAGTGTATTTAGATTTTCAGAAAGCCTTTGACAAGGTCCCTCACCAAAGGCTCTTAAGCAAAGTAAGCTGTCATGGGATAAGAGTGAAGGTTCTCTCATGGATTGGTAACTGGTTAAAAGATAGGAAACAAAGGGTAGGAATAAATGGTTAGTTTTCAGAATGGAGAGAGGTAAATAGTGGTGTCCCCCAGGGATCTGTACTGGGCCCAGTCCTATTCAACATATTCATAAAGGATCTGGGAAAAGGGATAAACAGTGAGGTGGCAAAATTTGCAGATGATACAAAACTACTTAAGATAGTTAAGTCCCAGGCAGACTGCGAAGAGCTACAAAAGGATCTCACCAAACTGGGTGACTGGGCAACAAAATGGCAGATGAAATTTAATGTTGATAAATGCAAAGTAATGCACATAGGAAAACATAATCCTAACTATACATATACAATGATGGGGTCTAAATTAGCTGTTACCACTCAAGAAAGATCTTGGAGTCATTGTGGATAGTTCTCTGAAATCATCCACTCAATGTGCAACGGCAGTCAAAAAAGCGAACAGAATGTTGGGCATCATTAAGAAAGGGATAGATAATAAGACAGAAAATACCATATTGCCTCTATATAAATCCATGGTACGCCTACACCTTGAATACTGCGTGCAGATGTGGTCGCCCCATCTCAAAAAGATATATTTGAATTGGAAAAGGTGCAGAAAAAGGCAACAAAAATGATTAGGGGTATAGAACGGCTTCCATATGAGGAGAGATTAATAAGACTGGGACTTTTCAGCTTGGAAAAGAGGCGACTAAGGGGGGGATATGACAGAGGTCTATAAAATCATGAGTGATATAGAGAAAGTAAATAAGGAAGTGTTATTTACTCCTTCTCATAATGCAAGAACAAGGGGTCACCAAATGAAATTAATAGGTATCAGGTTTAAAACAAACACAAGAAAGTATTTTTTCACGCAACACACTGTCAACCTCTGGAACTCCTTGCCAGAGGGTGTTGTGAAGGCCAATATTATAACAGGGTTCAAAAGGGAGCTAGATAGATTCATGGAAGATAGCCAGGATGGGCAGGGATGGTGTCCCTAGCCTCTGTTTGCCAGAAGCTGGAAATGGGTGACAGGGGATGGGTCACTTGATGATAACCTGTTCTGTTCATTCCCTCTGGGGCACCTGGCATTGGCCACTGTCAGAGGACAGGATACTGGGCTGGATGGACCTTTGGTCTGACCAAGTATGGCCGTTCTTATGTTCAGGGACTGGCTGAGGCTAGTGCTGGCTAGTGCTGAGGAGGGGCTGACAGGGTACAAGGGCCAGGCAGCACCTCCAAGAGCCCTGGGGGATGAGCCGGTAAGGAAGCTAAGAGCTGCTGCTGCTGCGGCAGCAGTAGGGGAGCCTGGCTGGTAGCTCGCTTGCAAACAGGCCCTAGGAGTGAATCTGGCAGTCACGGCCCTGGGAGCCGTCTGCCAGCAGCTGGTGAAGAGGTTGAAACAATGATTCAGCTTAGAATTATCATCATCCCCTTAAGCAGGCATCAAAGGAGAACGACACGTGTGTGCCAGGCCCAGCCGCCCGCGCTGGGGGAATAAAGCGCTCTGTGGGGTGCAAACGCTTGGCTCTCACCAATAAAGGACATTACCTCGCCCACCTGGTCTCCCTAGGGGACCAAAAGCCACAGGGCAGAGCCCTCCAGCCAACGGTCTGGCAGAGAACGAGCCGTGTTGCAGCAAACCCTCCTCCCGGAGCTCACACACACAGCGAGCATCAGCAGCCTCCTCAGTAGAAGCCAGCTGGTTAATGGCCTGGGGTTAGGAGAAGACCAGCGAGCGCTTCCTCTCTCTTCCATCAGAGCCTTCCTGCCCCTGGGGCCTCTGCTGCCTTCATTACTAGGCTCTCCCCCCAGCAGCTAAGGGGCTCCAGCAGGCCTGGGGCCCCTTCATCCAGCCATAGCTCTGTGGGACGGACTCTGCAAACCTAGGCCAGGAAGGGTTTGCCAGCTAGCATCTTGTAGGCAGCCAGCACGTCCTGCTAGGGTCACTGCTGATCAGCAGGTTTAAGCCGTGCAAACTCTGCTCAGTTGTGTCAGAGATGTGATTTCCTCACCCCCAGTGTGTCAGGGGAGCATTTCCAGGCAGGACTACTACAGGACAGGCCCAACAAGGAAAATAACAGAACACCACTGGCCATCACGTACAGCCCCCAGCTAAAACCTCTCCAGCACATCGACGACGATCTACAACCTATCCTGGAAAACGATCCCTCACTCTCACAGACCATGGGATGCAGGCCAGTCCTCACTTACAGACAGCCCCCCAACCTGAAGCAAATACTCACCAGCAACTACACACCACATCACAGAAACACCAACCCAGGAACCAATCCCTGTAACAAATCTCGTTGCCTACTCTGTCCCCATATCTACTCTAGCAACACCATCAGAGGACCCAACCACATCAGCCACACCATCAAGGGTCATTCACCTGCACATCCACTCATGTTATATATGCCATCATGTGCCAGCAATGCCCCTCTGCCATGTACATTGGCCAAACCGGACAGTCCTTCCGCAAAAGAATAAATGGACACAAATCAGACATCAGGAATGGTAACATACAAAAGCCAGTAGGAGAACAATTCAATCTCCCTGGACAGTCAATAACAGATTTAAAAGTAGCCATCCTGCAACAAAAAAAACTTCAAAAACAGATTTCAAAGAGAAACTGCAGAGCTACAATACATTTGCAAACTTAACACCATTAATTTGGGCTTGAATAAGGACTGGGAGTGGCTGGCTCACTACAAAACCAATTTTCCCTCTCTTGGTATTGACACCTCCTCCTCAGTTATTGGGAGTGGACCACATCCACCCTGACTGAATTGGCCTTGTCAATACCGGTTCTCCACTTGTAAAGTAACTCCCTTCTCTTCATGTGCCAGTATATTTATGCCTGTATCTGTAATTTTCACTCCATGCATCTGAAGAAGGGGGTTTTTTACTCACAAAAGCTTATGCCCAAATAAATGTTAGTCTTTAAGGTGCCACCGGACTCATTTTTATTTCAAGCCCTAGCATCTACATGGGGAACCATTATTTACTAATGGGTTCTTCAATCTAGATGAGAAAGGTCTAAATTCTCCAATGGCTGGAAGTGGAATCTAGACAAACTCAGAATGAAAACAAGGTGCAAATTTATACTGGTGAGAATAATTAACCCTTGGAACAATTTACCCAGGGTGTTTGTGGATTCTCTATCACTGCCAGTGTTTAAATGAAGATGGGATGCTTGTCTAAAAGCTCTGCTCTAGGAATTATTTGGGGTACGTTCTGGGCCTGTGCTGTACCAGAAGTGGCTTACAGGTTTGTGAGGCCCTGGGCCAATGCAAGTGGGGGCCCCTCCCCACCCCTTCTGCCTGCAGTCCACCCTGCAGCAATCCTGCTGGGGAAATGGGGTTGGGACATGGGGGCTTGCCCCACCTGCCCAGCACTCCTGCCAGGGAGCTGGGTCAGGGCACAAGGGCTTCCCCCCCCCCCCAGCAGGAGCACTGGGTGGGCGAAGAGGGTCAGGACATGGGGGCACCCATTTTTCTAGGGGCCCCCCAATTGGCCCCTGGGCATGGGCCCCATTGGCCCATCTGACACTGTGCTATACAGAAGGTCAGACTGGATGATCACAATGGGCCCATCTGACCTTGGAATCTACGAAAACCAGGCAGTACAAAGTTAAGGTACACACCACCCACGCAATACAACTCTTGTACCCTCCCTTGTACTGCTCCAGAACCCGCTGTATGCCCCGTCAATACTCCAATCCCCTCCAACCACACCCAAGTGTTCCGAGTCCCCCACCACTTCTCCAACATTCCCTGCATTGTGCCATGGCTTAAGCCGCAGCGTACAGCCCCTCTGCTAACCCCTCCCAAGCAGTCACTGACCAGTCAGCCTACCAGCTAGAGCAGGCACTATGCTACTGGTTAGAGCAGGCGCCAGGAGTCAGAGCACAGGGTGAAAAGCAGAGATGGAGGCCAAAGTCAGGGGTCAGAACCGGGTTCTCTGCAGCGAGCCAAGCCAGGGCTGGATCAAGCAAGCACTGGTGCTGTCCAGGGCTGGCTCTAGCTTTTTTGCCGCCCCAAGCGGCGAAGAGAAAAAAAAAAAAAAAAAAAAAGCCGCGATCGGCGGCTGCTCTCCCGCGCTGCTTCATTCTTCAGCAGCAATTCGGCGGCCGGTCCTTCCCTCCGAGAGGGACTGAGGGACCCGCCGCCGAATTGCCGAAGACCTGGACGTGCCTCCCCCTTCCATAGGCCGCCCCAAGCACCAGCTTGCTGCGCTGGTGCCTGGACTGGCCCTGGTGCTGTCACAGCTGTAGGTAAATGTTTTAAGTGGCCACTGAACTAGTGCCAACTGAGGTTGTGCTTAAGTCTGCTGAGTCTTCAAACCAATCAGGTGGTATAGCCAATTAGGTCACCTACTCCAGATGAGCTGCATGCATTAGGTTGCCTGGAGACTGGCTCTGCTGCAGGCCTTGATTTCTGACACCAACTCCATCCTCCACCTTGCCACGCCATGCCCCACTGCTAGGCCATGAGACAGTCGTGGGCTGGGAGGGGTTCATGTGCTAGCAGGAGGCAGAAAAGTGACGCTACAGAGTCCTTACCCCAAATCCAGACCTAGTGTATGGGGAAGGGGTTCTCACAGCCATCTGTAGCACAGCAGACTCAGTGAGGTGTGAAGTGGCCCATTCATCTCAATGAGATGTTCTCAGATGAATGAGAACACCCCATGAAGATGGGCACTGCCTGAAAGAATCGCTCTAAGGCCTTGGCTACACTGGCGCTGTACAGCGCTGCAACTTGCTGCGCTCAGGGGTGTGAAAACGCCCCCCCCCCCCCGAGCGCAGCGAGTGCAGCGCTGTAAAGTGCCAGTGTAATCAGCGCGCTGGCGGCGCGACTACACTCGCGCTTCACAGTGCTGCCGTGGCAGCGCTGCGGCAGCGCTGTGAATTGCCAAGTGTAGCCAAGGCCTAAGAGGTGCAAACTGCTCCAATTTGCTCCATGTGCGTTCTCACCCTTCCTGCAGTGTCCCAGCTCCAGGGGCCTGTGTCAAGCCCTGAGCATGCCTGTCTTCAGCTCCTAACCCCATCTCAGCAATGTGTGCCTGTGCCATGCACTGACTGTGCTCATTCTTGGTTCCCCATCCCAGACTCAACACTGTAGAGCTATGTTTTGAAGGGGGACAGAAATGGGGGGTATGAATGTGAGGCTGTTTGGGAGCAGAGCTGAAGCCTCCCCCACATTCCCCGCTGCACAGCTCTGACACCCCTCCCTTACTTCCCCCCCCCCACCCACTGCACTGATCTCTCCTTTCCCCCTAGAAGCAGCAGCCAGGGGTAGGGCAAGCTTGGAGCCCTTGCTCCACTGCTGGGGGCAGTACAGGGCAGGTGGGGAGTTCTGGGTTCCTTCCCCGAGCAATGAAAGGAAGTTGAGTCCCTTAGCACCCTCCCTTGCCCTGGTGGAGCAACTGTGGAGGAGGGAGGCTATTGGTTGGGGAGTAAGGGTCCAGGGCACAGATGGTTTGGCTTCCCTTCCCCTCCCCGAATATGTCACTGGAGGGGAAGGTGTCAGCACTTCCAAGCTCCCAGACAGCAAAGGTCCCTTTGAGGATAAGCCCTTATTCATTGAGGGATCGTAGAAAAAACTTTTTTTTTTTTTTTTTTTTTTGGAAACCCAGTTAGTCAAAGCTGTAGTCATTGACCTGGGTTTCAAAAGCATAACACTGGTCTACAATTTTTGAGAAGTCGTCTGCTTCAGAGATAAAATGTGCTATTTATTATGTATTTTGATGTGCTGAATTCAAATATGACAATTAAAACAACCGATTGGCTACTGTTTCTAAGATATTTAAGTTTTTACATTTTATGTCTATGTATATTGTGTAGATAGAGTTTTAATCCTAAATTGTAAACCTAGGTCTTTTCATGTGTTTATGGTTGCTTTACATGATAATATTTCACCTGTCCTGTTTATGTAACACTTTAAAAATCAGCAAAAGGGTTATATAAATAAAATGTATTATGAAACAAAAGGCAAAAAACTATTATGTACATAGTTTAGTCCTATTCAGTGTCTACTCGGCGCTTCTTGGCTTGTCTCTTGTATTCATTAAATGGAGCATCTCTTGTCACTGTCCAGCAATAGTCTGCAAGCATTGATGGGCTCCATTTGCCCCGATAGTGTTTCTCCATTGTTGCAATGTCCTGGTGAAATCGCTCGCCGTGCTCGTCGCTCACTGCTCTGCAGTTCGGTGGAAAAAAATCTAGATGAGTGCAAAAAATGTATCTTTAGTGACATGTTGCAACCAAGGCTTTTGTATGCCTTGAGGAGGTTTTCCACCAACAACCTGTAGTTATCTGCCTTGTTGTTTCCGAGAAAATTTATTGCCACTAACTGAAAGGCTTTCCATGCCATCTTTTCCTTGCCACGCAGTGCATGGTCAAATGCATCATCTCGAAGAAGTTAACAAATCTGAGGACCAACAAAGACACCTTCCTTTATCTTAGCTTCACTTAACCTTGGAAATTTTCCACGGAGGTACTTGAAAGCTGCTTGTGTTTTGTCAATGGCCTTGACAAAGTTCTTCATCAGACCCAGCCTGATGTGTAAGGGTGGTAACAAAATCTTCCTTGATTCAACAAGTGGTGGATGCTGAACACTTTTCCTCCCAGGCTCCAATGACTGTCGGAGTGGCCAATCTTTCTTGATGTAGTGGGAATCTCTTGCACGACTATTCCATTCGCAGAGAAAACAGCAGTACTTTGTGTATCCAGTCTGCAGACCAAGCAAGAGAGCAACAACCTTCAAATCGCCACAAAGCTGCCACTGATGTTGGTCATAGTTTATGCACCTCAAAAGTTGTTTCATGTTGTCATAGGTTTCCTTCATATGGACTGCATGACCAACTGGAATTGATGGCAAGACATTGCCATTATGCAGTAAAACAGCTTTAAGACTCGTCTTCGATGAATCAATGAACAGTCTCCACTCATCTGGATCGTGAACGATGTTGAGCGCTGCCATCACACCATTGATGTTGTTGCAGGCTACAAGATCACATTCCATGAAGAAGAATGGGACAAGATCCTTTTGACGGTCACGGAACATGGAAACCCTAACATCACCTGCCAGGAGATTCCACTGCTGTAGTCTGGAGCCCAACAGCTCTGCCTTACTCTTGGGTAGTTCCAAATCCCTGACAAGGTCATTCAGTTCACCTTGTGTTATGAGGTGTGGTTCAGAGGAGGAGGATGGGAGAAAATGTGGGTCCTGTGACACTGATGGTTCAGGACCAGAAGTTTCATCGTCTGACTCAAGTGAGAATGATTCTGGTGCATCAGGAACCGGCAGTCCTTCTCCGTGGGGTACTGGGCGTATAGCTGATGGCATGTTTGGATAATGCACAGTCCACTTTTTCTTCTTTGACACACCTTTCCCAACTGGAGGCACCATGCAGAAGTAACAATTGCTGGTATGATCTGTTGGCTCTCTCCAAATCATTGGCACTGCAGAAGGCATAGATTTCCTTTTCCTGTCCAACCACTGGCGAAGATTTGTTGCACAAGTGTTGCAGCATATGTGTGGGGCCCACCTCTTGTCCTGATCTCCAATTTTGCAGCCAAAATAAAGGTGATAGGCTTTCTTAACCATAGTGGTTATACTGCGCTTTTGTGATGCAAAAGTCACTTCACCACAAACATAGCAGAAGTTATCTGCACTGTTCACACAAGTACGAGGCATCTCTGCTCACTTTGGCTAAACAGAAATGTGTCCCTTTGCAAAATCAAACACTGACAAATAAGAGAGCACGACACTGTATGATTTCTAGAGCTGATATAGGGCAATTTGTTCAGCAAAGTGATGTAAGCTTCGTTATGATTGCATCATCCATGACTTCTAGGAATAACATGATGCAATTCATATCATGTATGACGCAATACCAGCTTCAGATTGCATCATTCATTGTTTTGCCTAAAAAGCAAGTACTGTCCAAACCCAGTCATAGATTTATTCATAGATCCAGTCAAAGATGTATTTTAGTCATTTCTGGTTTAAATTGAGATCCCTTCCCTTTATAACTCACTTATCCTCCGCCATTCCCAAGTCAAGGGTCATATATACTGACCCAATAGCATATCTTGAAAACTAGAGCCAATCAACAATTTTAAGCATCATTTTCGTTCTCAGTGACCCAGAATTAGTAAAGTTTGACTACATTTATTTCAGAAGCATTTTGGCTGTAGAGCAGTGTAATGTATGACTGTGCCTTGCGCTAACAAGGGTGGTTGTGTGCAGGTGAGCTGGCCCTGCCTCAGCCCCAGGGGTGAAGATTGGCAAAGGGACAGAACCCCACACCCTGCAACTTCCCAGCTCCTCCACACTCTCTAGCTCTGCACCAAAACCGTTACGAGCATTTGGAGCTTTGAGTCGCTCATGTGTATCAGGAATCCCTGGACCAAATGACCCAGCCATTTGCTTGCCTTTGATCACTTATTGTTCAAGAAACATGTGAAGAGTATGAGTCACGTTTATGTTTTTCTAACTACCCAGTAGCATCTTTCATCTTCCCTCTGACTAGTTAATGCTAGTTTCCCTGCCACTAATTCTAAGGTAAAAACAGAGTCTGCTTGGGCAGCCATAGCACGTCACCTTGAGCCATGCAGATACTCTGACAGCCAATACCAGCAAAGCCTATGGCTGCTAAGAGATGCACGTGTCTCACTAGACATGTGCATTTCACTCTCTGACATGTCATTAGCTCAAGCTGACAAGAAGCAACCACGTTTACCTCGAGTAACTTTTCCAATATTGCATCCCCAGGGGACAGAAGGTGCCCTGCACTAGCAGATATAAATCCCAAGAGCTGAGATCAGTTAAGGGAGGATCAGAATGACCGTTTGAGCCCCAGGAAAATGACTTTATAAGAACCAGATGATTTTGTGGGGTTGTATCTCAGGAGCTCCTTGCTCAAATGACCCCAAATTTGGATCACTAATCCCACCCTGCATCCCCATGAAGCACAAAAAATGTCATGCTGATCCAAGCTAGCATACAGATTTTGGAGCACTTGGAATACTCATCCAGCAAGCAAGTCCCAGACAATTCTAGCAGAGCTGCCAAGGGTGCTATAATTAATCTTGGCTCAGGAACATAGACATGCGATCCTGCTGCCTCTGCTGCATACCTCTCGCAGCGGCACAAGCTAAGGCGGAGCCATGCACCCTCCTGGAGCAGACAGCAAGAGGAATGAGCGACTGGGCTCCCGGCTGCACAACACAAACGGCCACACTTCCAACGTAACCAAGAACGGAAGAGCTTTTGAGCAGAAACCCCCCACCCCAGCAAAACACCCCCCGTTCCTCCCTGGATTCAATTAACATCACTTCTCCGGCACCAGCCAGGCTTCACCAAGGGCCACTACGTATGGCTGGCTCTGCGGGGAGGGCCACAGCTGCCTGCACAAGCAGGCTCCATCAGCCACTGTGTCACTTGGGCCCTTCACAAATCTTGGTCTACAAAGGCCTTGGTCCCATCTGACGCAGTCCTGGGAGGAGCTGGTGGCAAGTGGCAGCAGGGTGCAGGGAACATGATTCATCATGAAGAACAGGAAACGGAGGCAGCTGTGAATCTGTCAAGCTGAACTCCAAGCTGGATCTGCCACACCTCAGTGCTAACTACAGCCCAGAAAAGCTACTGAGGGAGGGGGAGGCCGCAGCCTGCAGCTGTGGCCCCAGCGTCCCTCTGTGGCCGTGCCTGCACCACGTGTTCTGCAGAGCCAGAGCCAGCACGGGGCAGGTCAGACGGCAGCCCCCAGTGCGACAAGGAAGGACACATGCCAACCAGGGCATACAAACACCAGGATTTATTCCATAATAGAAAGCAGGGCCAGCGAAATGGCCCCACGAAAGGCAGGGCCCCACCACAGGCTACAGCAATAGAGCCTGCGGGCATGGGATGGGCCGGGTTGGTGCGGGCAGCGGGTGTCTCGGCTGGGAGAACAAAGGGCAGACCTGGCACAGGTGGGAATGGCGGGTATGGGGTGGCATGGGCACAGAAGGGCTGGCTTTGGCTGGTGTGAGTGGGGAGGGCAAAGCTGACCTGGGCTGGGCAGAGCAGAGCGGTCACAGGCAGGGCAGGGCACAAGACTTCAAAGCAAAGAAAGAAAAGGATTTAGAGGTGGCTCAATCCAGGCTCCAGGCCCCTAGTAGAGAATGTCCTCGAAGCTGAGCAGCAGGAACTGGTGCAGGGAAGATGGCAGGTGCAGCTCAGGCAAGACCTGCAGCAGCCGGCCCTCCAGGTAGCTCCTGAGTGCACAGCGGGCCAGGTGCTGCAGGGAGCGGGGCCTCTGCCCCAGGGAGAAGAGCGACTCGTAGAAATCCGGGTGCTTCTGTCAGGAGAGAAGAGAGAGGTCAGCATGGGCCACGTTTCCTCCATGACAGCGGGCTGGTGCCCCTACCCCATGTCCTGTGACAATGGCAACAAATCAGGGGCAGACACTTTCCACCAACACTGAACAAGGAGCTCTGTTAGCACAAAGGTCACAGCCTTATCCCTACAGCCGTTCGATTTCTGTCTCTCCCTGTTTCACTGCAGAGCTTCTGCCCAGCACCTTCCCTGCCCCCTCAAACCTTCAGAGGGTGCTTCTGGGACCTGCCCGGTCAGCCAGGCACTGTGGGGTGAAGCCCCAGGTCCCTGAAGACTCTTGGTTCTCTTACCTGCATGATCTCAGCTGGGACAGCCTCTGCCCACTCGTCAGTGACCCGCACACGGTCATAGCTGTTGATCAGCACCTCGATGGTGCGAGGCGAGGAGCAGCAGTAGCGCAACACCTGCAGCAGGGGAGGGGACGGGAGAAGGCTGGTCTCACGCACCAGGCACCGGATTCCCTGCTCTGCTTCTGCTGCCCTGTGATCCTGGGCAAGTCCTGTAACCTGTGTCTTTTCCCAGTCTGTGATGGGCCATGCCCACGTCGCACGTGATGGGGTGGGCCGTGCCTGAGGGTTGCAGGCCTGCGGGTTGTTATGGCAGCAGGAGGGCTGCGTGTGGGTGGATTCCCTCCCCATCCCCTGACTCCCACTCCCCATGGCCCAGGCCATCAGTAGCTGTCAGAGCCTATTCCAGCTGCACGAGTGAGCCTCATTATCTGGTGTTAATAGGAGATTAATTAGTGTTAATTGTTGATTTTCCTGTATTTTCCCAAAGGGGAGAGCAATCTGCAAATCTCCAGGCTGGGTAATTATTGCACTGCTCGGGAATTAAGGAAGATAGTTAACCCTTTGCTTGCTGGTGTCTCGCACAGAGGAGGCGGCAGGAGCTGGGGACAATGCCCCACGCAAGGAGAGCACCGCCTAAGGCCAGTGCCGAAGAGACAGGCCAATTTCACCAAGGCGGGACAGCACCTCGTGGGGCCTGGAGATTAATGGAGCTTGGTGGCAGGGCTGTGTGCTCAGCACACAGGGAAGGCAAGAGACCCCTAGGGGGAAATATCACTCCACGTGGATCCCCCCTCGATACACCTCCCTCTGCAGCCCCCCCAGACCGTGCCTACCCCCACGTCACCTGTTCTCCCCACACACGTCAATCTCTGTAGGTCTGGGCATGCCACAACCCCTGCCCCACACCCTGGCATGCTGCCCCCTTCCTGCGCTGCCCAATCCCCATCACAGCCAGGCAGCGTGGCAAGGGAGGGGGCAGGTCATAGGCTGTTCAGGGCGCCCCATGGGCGTTCCTGGTAGGACACTGCTCGCCAGGCAGCCGACACGTTCTGTATCCACTGCAGTGCCCGTCCTAGCTGATCTCAGGTGCACATTGCACTGACCCAGCTTGGAGGTGACAGAGGTCTAGCTCATGGTGCCACACTCCCCGGCAGACAGCTTCCACGCTGCCCCTCCAGCCCAGCACGCTCTGGGATGAGCCCCAGGCACTGGGAAAGCCTGCACGCTCCCTGCAGAGGGGGCAGAGCCAGGAAGTTGCATATGGCCAGCACCTGGACATGCTGCCTGCAGCTGGCCTCTCCTCACACCTAGCCCCCGCCCCACCCCTGCAGGACAAAGCCCTCAGAGCGGAGGCTGCCACCCTCAGGGCCATTGGCAAGGAAGGGAGCCCCAGCTGGTGTGACCAGGGGCTGAGCGTGAGTTCCTGCCACTTTGTCCTGCCCTCCATGGCCCTGGTCTAAGAGCACAGGTTCTCCGGAGCATGGCCTTTCTCATGCACCCCCTGTGCCCTGCCCCACCTCAGCCTGGGCCCACTCAGCCCACACCCCCTCCTGAAGAATGACTGGCCGGCCTGACTGCACCAGGACTAACCAACTCGAGCCAGGGGACGATGGCCCACGGACGAAGAGCATCTCCAAAGGCCAGTGCCAGAGAGACAGGCTCACGTTCTCTTTCCCAGCCAAGTCCCCACTGCTCACAACGCCAGGGCTGGGAGCTCCCGCCCTCACAGCCCCCCAGGCCCTAGTAACCTCAGCAGGGGGCAGCGGTGCCCTGCCCCGGTAGATACCTAAATATGGCCATTAAAGGGACACAGCTGGGCCCCTCAATCAGCAGCCCAGCCAGGGAAAGGAACCCAAATGCTGGCGCCTGGGGTCTGGGGACCTGTAGTGGGGTGGCTGCCCCACTCCTGGAGAACAGGGGTTAAAAGGCAGCCAATCAGGGCCAGGCTGGCCCTCTAAAAGAGCTGCCGGGCCACCAGGCAAACAGTCTCCCTCCTGCCTTGGAGGGAGAAGGGCCCGGCTGCCTGGGGGCAGGGTACTGGACAGAGCAGTGCTGGGGAAAAGGGCAAGAGGAGCTGGGAAGCTCCAGCCTGGCAACTCCCCAGGCTGAGGCCTTGGTGAAGGCCTAAACAGGTACGGGGGCTGCAGGGGTATAGCCTGGGGATAGACAGAGGCAGCAGGTCCTACCCCCTTGCTGATGATGAGTGGCCATGACAGACTGCAGTCTGCCCCAGTGAGCGGGGGCTAGATGACGACTGGCAGTAGCCACGGAGGCAAGGTGAGGATAGAGGGTTGGGGGTTCCCCTGGGAGGGGAGACCCAGAGCGTGGGGGTACTGTGGGGGCGGAACCCTGAGGTAAAGGGCACCAGGGTCCGGGAGGGACACGGGGCCAGCGGCAGGCGAGACACCAGCCTACAGAGGGCGCTCCGGAGGTTGGAGAGCTAATTCCCAAGACGACCAGCAGGAGGCGCCGCGCCAGCGAGTCTTTGACTTCGCTACAGGACCCCAATTGCTGGGCAGCAAGAGGGAACTCAAGCCCTTGAGCTGGCCGGGAACAAGACCTCGACAAGGGGAGGGGGCCCTGACGGCAGGGGAGGGAATGCCTCCTGGAGGGGACCCCGTTCACACACCCCTCTCACGCAGCACCCATCCTGCTGCTGCCCCAGGCAGCTCCACACCTTGATGAGGGCCCCAGGCCAGATGCGTATGGAGCCATGGTTAAGCAGCGCCCGTACCACGAGCTCTGGCCGGTGCCCCAGCTTGTAGGCCGCCACCTGCAAGATGTTGTGCATGGCTGTGTTGCCGCTGTAGCTCATGATGTTGACACTGGCGCCGTGGGCCAGCAGCAGCTCCACCACATGGGCGCTGGCGTTCTTGCAGGCCTGGTGCAGCGGGCGCTGCTGGTCCTGGTCCGCAGCATCGACGTTGGCACCGCTCTGCACCAGCTGCTGGCAGACGCGATAGTAGCGCTCCATGTCCTGGGGTGGGTGCGCCTGGGCGCAGGCGGCATTCAGGGGGGTCTGACCCTCCTCGTTCTTGGCCTCCAGCCCCGCTCCATGGCGCAGGTACAGCTGGACGTGCTCTTCCAGGCCGTGCCGTGCTGCCACGTGCAGCGCTGTGTCCTCTTCCTCCTCCGTCTCGCTGTTCACGCTGGCACCATATTGCAGCAGCAGCTGCGCACACCTGCAGGGCGTGGGACCCCTCAGCCATGTGTTTCTCCCTCCTCTGCCCAACACCTACCCACTATCCCCCCCAACTACCCACTGCCCCCTAACCCCCATCTGCTGTCCCATCCACCTCCCACCTGTCCGCTAGCCCCCCCCCCGCTTCCCCCCGCCATCCCCCATCCATCCACCCACCGCCTGCCCGCTAGTTCCACCCACCAACCTCCATCCACCCACCGCCTGCCTGCTAGCCCCCCTTCCTCCCGCCATCCACCCACCGCCTGCCTCCTAGCCCCCCTTGCCCCCGCCATCCCCCATCCACCCATCCCCTGCCTGCTAGCACCCCCTTCCCCCCACCATCCACCCACCGCCTGCCCGCTAATCTCCCTCCCCACCCCCATCCACCTACCGCCTACCCACTATCCCTCCCCCCCCCCCAACTACCCACTGCCCCCTAGGCCCCATCTGCTGTCCCATCCACCTACCACCTGCCCGCTAGCCCCTCTTCCCCCCGCCATCTCCAGCCACCCACTGCCTGCCTGCTAGCCCCCCCCACTCCTCATCCATCTACCGACTGCCCGCTAGCCCCCCTCCCCACCCTGTCCCCCATCCACCTGCCACCTGCCTGCTAGCCCCCCTTCCTCCCGCCATCCACCCACCGCCTGCCTCCTAGCCCCCCTTCCCCCCGCCATCCCCCATCCACCCACCCCCTGCCTGCTAGCACCCCCTTCCCCCCACCATCCACCCACCGCCTGCCCGCTAGCCCCCCTCCCCACCCTGTCCCCCATCCACCTACCGCCTGACTGCTAGCTCCACCCACCAACCTCCATCCACCCATCCCCTGCCTGCTAGCACCCCCTTCCCCCCACCATCCACCCACCGCCTGCCCGCTAGCCCCCATCCCCACCCTCCGTCCCCATCTACCTACCGCCTGCCCGCTAATCTCCCTCCCCACCCCCATCCACCTACTGCCTACCCACTATCCCCCCCCCCCACTACCCACTGCCCCCTAGCCCCCATCTGCTGTCCCATCCACCTACCACCTGCCCGCTAGCCTCCCTTCCCCCCGCCATCTCCAGCCACCCACCGCCTGCCTGCTAGCCCCCCCCCACTCCCCATCCACCTACCGACTGCCCGCTAGCCCCCCTCCCCACCCTGTCCCCCATCCACCCACCGCCTGCCTCCTAGCCCCCCTTCCCCCCGCCATCCCCCATCCACCCACCCCCTGCCTGCTAGCAGGGGCGGCTCTATGTTTTTTGCCGCCCCAAGCACAGCAGGCAGGCGGCTTTCGGCGGCACACCTGCGGGCAGTCCACTGGTAACGCGGATTCAGCGGCATGCCTGCAGGAGGTCCGCCGGTGCCGCGGCATCGGCATCCCCGCCGCCGAATTGCTGCCGAAGCTACGGGACCAGCGGACCTCCTGCAGGCACGCCGCCGAAAGCCGCCTGCCTGCCACCCTCACAGCGACCGGCAGGCCGCCCCCCACGGCTTGCCGCCCCAGGCACGCGCTTGCTACGCTGGTGCCTGGAGCCGCCCCTGCCTGCTAATCCCCTAGGCATCCCTTAACCCACCCCCCCAACCATTCCCCTCACCGCCCACCATTCCCCCCCCAACCTCCAGTTAACCCCAGACCCGCCTGCCCTGCCCCCACCTACCTACCTGGCTACTAGCCCCTCAGTCACCCATGAACATCACTCAATTCTGCCATTCATCCACCCTATGCTGACACTCCGTTGTGCCCACACCTCTCCCACAATCCCAGTGGTTGGGCCCTGGCATCCCAGGCTCCAGGGGCCCTGTACTCAGACCAGTGGGTTCCAACAAACAGGACAAGGGACCGGGCAGCAGGACTCCTGGGTTCTATCCCAGCTTTGCCCCGGACTTGCTGTGTGGCCTGGGGCACGTCCATCACTCTGTGCCTCGGTCTGCCCCGCCTGTGGATGGTCTGCTCCTACCTGACCACCTGTGACATGGCCTGGGCTTTGCCAGTGCAATGCATGCTGGCTGGGCCTCACTCGCCTCCTGCTGGGGTTGTGGGCACATGAGCCCTGCTGGCTGGGGAGGCAGTGACCCACCCATCTGAGCCAGCCCCATGCTCAGCAACAAGCCGCTCTGGCTTTGGGACTGCACTGTGCTGTGCTGTACAGACAGGCCTGGGCAGCCCCAGCTGCTGGGGCAAAAGCAGGCCTCTCCCCCATGGGCTGTGGCACCCAGACACTCAGCCCTGGGCTGGCGCCTGGCCCTGTGGCGGGGCTGCTAACAGGCCCTGCGTGTGCGTGCACAGGCGGGTTGGGGTGTGCGGGCCCCCCCGGAGGAAACTCACTGGATGGAGGCTGGGCTCTTGCAGAGGTGCAGGGGCTGGTAGCCAGCCTCAGAGACAGTCTTGGGGTCAGCCCCGAAGGAGAGCAGCAGGCGCGCACAGTCCGTTCTGGCCGCCGCGCAGGCCTCGTGCAGAGCGGTCTTACCGCCAGGTGCGAAGTCCACGGCAGCGCCCCTCAGCAGCAGGTGCCTGAGGCAGTCCAAGTAGCCGCGCCCAGCCGTGATGTGGAGCGGCGCGGTGAGCTCCTGCTCGTAGGTCAGCGACCACAGTCCTGCAGCGGGAGAAGGGCTGTGAGGGGGACAAACGCACACACAGCCACAGTGCCCACCCCTGCCTCTCCCCACCAAAACCTCTCCCACAGGAGATCAGCCCCTCCTTCTCTCAGCCCCCCACCACACTGCTCCCCTGCCCCCAGCTCTCCCTGCAGCTCCACCAGGACCAGGCGTCCGAGGAAACCTGCTGGGCTTGGAGCTCGTGCAGTGGGGGGATCCCCAGGCCACACTGAGTCCCACCCTGGAGCTGCCCGTGGGTGGGGCTCGCCCTTGGGGCACGGCCAGGTGCCGTGGGAAGGGGATTCGCTCTCTCAGCTGCACCCAGCAATAGTGTGCTCGCCAAGACAGGCAATCAGGACAAGGCATGTCAAACACTCAGAAAGGGAGGGGGGCTTCTGGTCATAGGCGCTGGCTCTGGGGCTGGAGCACTCACGGGGAAAAAATGGTGGGTGCTGCCCCCTATCAGCTCCCCCCCACCTCCCCCACTGGCAGGCCCTGTGGATCAGCTGTTTTGATCAGCCTCCCCCTCCCTCCCCACGCCTCCTGCACACTGTGAACAGCTGTTTTGCGGCGTGCAGGAGGCTGGGAGGGAGGGAGGGGGAGGAGGATGCGGCTCAGGGGGAAGCAGCAGGGAGGGGAGGGGACAGAACTGGGCGGGAAGAGGCGGGGCCTTGGGGGAAGGGGTGGGGTGGGGGCAGGGCCCGGGTCAGAGCCGGGGGTCAAGCACCCCCCTGGCGCCTGTGCTCCCAGTCTCCGCAAGCCCTGGGCAGTGGAGGTCCCGGGGTGACCACAGTGGTCAATGCAGGGCATTGTGGGACAGCTGCTGGAGGACAGCAAGGGTCCATCACAGCATCTCCACTCGTGCTGCGTTGCCCTAAGGACATGGACGGTAGCTCAGAGCCACTTGGGGAGGCGATGTCACTAGGGTGGCATGCCGGGCACCCACATCGGGGGGAGATATATGCACGACTAGGCTGATGCAAGCTGCCCTGCGTGTGGTGTGGCCCAGGCCCGAACGCCTTACTCAATACAATGCAAATGCTTCAGCTGATTTGTCCTCCTTTCCCACATCCTTAACAAAAGGATCAAAGCATGTTCATGGCACCTTTGCCCATGGGCGGCGGGCAATGGAGGCTGGGGGAGGCTAAGTCTCCCAAACCTCCGCTAATGCTCCGCACCGGCGCCCTGGTGCCAGGCCGCAGCAGGGCTCAGAGCTCCTCTGGGGGCCCAGGCTCAAGGCTCAGCCCCAGCTGGGGCTCCCCCGGGCTGCTCTGGGCCAGCCAGGGTTCAGGGCTGCTCCGGGCACTGGCCGGGGTTCGGGGCCAGGCAGTGAGAGCGGGAGGGCGGAGTAGGCGGAGTTGGGGGCAGGGCCTCGGGGGAAGAGGCAGGGATCTAGCCTCCCCAAACTTGGGGTGCAGGCACCACCCACGCCTTTGCCATGGCACTGAGCCGGCAGAAGACTCTGAATATTAAAGCCCAAACCTCATCTGAAACTGTTTAATGTTGAATGGTGACCTAGTTATATTAACACCTTTGGTCCATATATTCAAGTTAAATTAATACAGCATCCCAACCCCCCACCCCAGACAACACCAGCACCACCACCTGCCCTGCCCCAACATCCCCCAGACAGCACCAGCGACACCCCCTGCTCTGCTCCAACCCCCCCCAGACAGCACCAGCAACACCCCCTGCCCCAACCCCCCCCAGACAGGGTCAGCAACACCCCCTGCCCCAACCCCCCCCAGACAGCACCAATGACACCCCCTGACTTGCCCCAACACCCCCTAGACAGCACCAGTGACACCCCCTGCCCTACCCCAACCCCCCAGACAGCACCAGCATTGCCCCCTGCCCTGCCTCACCCCTACACAATACCAGTGACACCCCCTGCCCTGCCTGAACACCCCAGACAGCATCAGCGACACCCCCTGCCCTGCCCCAACCCAGACAGTACCAGTGACACCCCCTGCCCTGCCCCAACCCCCCCAGACAGCACCAGCAACACCCCCTGCCCTGCCCCAATGTCCCCAAGATAGAACCAGTGACACCCTCGCCCTGCCCCAAACCCCCCCAGACAGGTGACTAATAAATGCTCCCTAGTTTCGAACAGACTGCCTTGCCTCACAGATTGTAATGCTCCCTAAGAAGGAAAAGCCTCTCTCAGTCATCTGATTTCGACTGGCCTCATTGGTGAGAGCCACGGAGAGAAACGAGGGTTGTTGGAACGCAAAGGGTCAGTCGCGGAGTCCTTGAGAATACATGATCTGTCCTTGGGAACAGGTGGGCTCTGGCCCACTGAAGGGGTTACACCAGGGGTTCTCAAACTGGGGGTCGTGACCCTTCAGGGGGTCACGAGGTTATTACATGGGGGTTGCGAGCTGTCACCCTCCACCCCAAACCCCGCTTGCCTCCAGCATTTATAATAGTGTTTAATATAAAAAAAATGTGTTTTTAATTTACAAGGGTGGGGGGGTCGCACTCAGAGGCTTGCTGTGTGAAAGGGGTCACCAGTACAAAAGTTTGAGAACCACTGGTGTAAGATCTGAGGCCTTTGTCTGCAGCCATATTAGGACAGCAGTAGCCATGAGCTAAAAAGCAGGAAGTCACATCCTCACATTCCATCTAAATTACATTACAAAAAATGTCATATCGGGCTGTTAAGAAGGCGATCCTGTCCTAATAGCACCCACCGTCACCCGATAATAATCTAGCTCTTAAAATGGTTAAAGAAAACTTCATTTGATGGCATTCTGTCTGGCAAGAAACCACTTATCAATAGTCGTGGGTGTGAAATCTATACTTCTCTGTTGTTTGGCCTTTATGGTCCCTACTGCTCTATTGTTGAGATATATGGTTTCGGTTGGGTTCTTTGATGGTTTCTGTCTGTTGCATAACTAATTTTGCAAGAGGTAAATCAACTAAGGTGGTGGGCTCTGATTGGTTAAATAATTGTTTCACAATATGTTAGGATTGTTCAAATAATTATTTTGTAGCACTTTAGTTTAAAATGATTGGTTAAGGTGCAGCTAAGCAGGACTCAAGTGTCACTATATAAACTGGGGTCCAAAGGGAAGTTCTTGGGAACCAGCTCCAGGCCCCAGCGTCAGAGCTGCCAGACCTCAACACCCTGCCAATGACACCGTGCAGAAGCTGGAGTCCCCCAGATGACCTGATCCTGACCGGCCAGCGAGAAAAGCTCATCTGCCTTATTGGGAGTGGTGAGCACTGTAGGCTTAGCGTGTGCCTTCTGTTTTGGGGATTGTTAATAAATAGCGGTTAAGGCAGAGGTCCCCAAACTTTTGAGGGTCGTGTCCCTCCTTACCGCTGTCCACACACACACCCCGGGGCCAGGGGTGGGGCCGCAGCTGGGGGGTGGTGGACAGGGGTAAGGGGCTGGGGTCACAGCTAGGAGTGAGGCTGTGGCTGAGAGCGAGGCTGTGGCCAGGGGCCGAGGTTGGGGGCGGGAGCAGAGCCGCACTGAAGCTGGGGCCAGGGCCAGGAACACAGCTGGGAGTGGGGAGGGTCTGAGTGGCGTAAGGGTGGGGGTGCCTAAATTCGCCCGGTTACAGCTTGAGCCCATGAAAGGTAAAGGTGGGGTGCCCTAGCATTCAGGTAACACTGGAAACTGCTTAAAGGCTGGGGCATAGCACAGACGCTGTGAATCCATCAGACGACTTCATCACCGCTTTATTCTGAGTCACCCCAGCGAACACTTCCTCTTTGTCACCCAGCAGGCATGGCAGAGGTACATCCAAAGCCCCAAGAGTTTCCTGCCTACATCCCAGCAGGGGTATCTGAATATTGCCCAGGAACACGTATGTTTAGGGCCCTACCAAATTCCCGGCCATGAAAAACGCATCACGACCCATGAAATCTGGTCTTTTGTTTGCAGATTTCACCGGGGAGACCAGCGTTTCTCAAATTGGGGGTCCTGACCCAAAAGGAAGTTGCGGGGGGGGTGGTCTCAAGGTTATTTTAGGGGGGTCACGGTATTGCCACCTTTACTTCTGCACTGACTTCAGAGCTGGGCAGCCGGAGAGTGGTGGCTGCTGACTGAGGGCCCAGCTCTGACGGCAGCAGCGCAGAAGTAAGAGTGGCAATACCATACCAGGCCATCCTGACTTCTGCGCTGCTGCTGGCGGCAGCTCTGCCTTCAGAGCTGGGCTCCCGGCCAGCAGCCGCCGCTCTCCAGCTGCCCAGCTCTGACGGCAGCGCAGAAGTAAGGGTAGCAGTACTGCACGCACCCCCCACGATTACCTTGCGACCCCCCCCCCCCACAACCCCCTTTTGGGTCAGAATCCCTACAATTACAACACTGAAATTTCAGCTTTAAATGGCTGAAATCATGACATTTATGATTTTTAAAATCCTATGACCGTGAAATTGACCAAAATGGACTGGGAATTTGGTAGGGCCCTACATATGTTCTATTAACTCCCTCTCCCATAGGTGCTGACTTTTCATTTTGCCAGTGGGTGCCCCAAACCAGCCCCACCCCCACTCTGCCCCCTCCCCCAAAGCCCCCCTCTTTTCTGCCCCCTACTGCCTTACGGGCAGTGAGGGAGGGACGGGTCAGAGAGGAGCCAGTGGCGGGGCAGCCCCACTGAGCAGTTGAAGGGTGGGGCAGCCCGCTCCACAGCTGATCGGCCCACAGCCCCACTGAACAGCTGCCAGCCCCAGGGCCACGAGAGCAGCAGCCCCGGCCAGCCCCATGGCTGCTGAGCGGCGCCTATGCTCCCTCACCAGGAACTTGTGCTACCCTCGGGTGAACTCCGCTCCCAGTGCAGGGTGACCAGCTGTCCCGATTTTATAGGGACAGTCCTGATTTTTTGGGTCTTTTTCTTATATAGGGTCCTATTACCCCTGTCACGGAGTGTGGGGGGAGACAAGGCCCTGCACCCCGGCTTCCTGCGATTCACCATGACTCTCAGCCAGCCAGTAAAGCAGAAGGTTTATTTAGACGACAGGAACACGGTCCAAGACAGGCCTTGCAGGTACAGACAACAGGACCCCCCCCCCCCAGTTAGGTCCATCTAGGGGTCCCAGTGGCACCACAGCCCCATTGGGGGGTCAGAGCCCCGTCTGGGCTCCCCTCCATTACACCAGCCAGCTCCTGAAACTCCAACTCCCTCCAGCGTCTCTCCCCGGCTCCTCCCCCAGCCTTTGTCCAGTTTCCCGGGCAGAGGTGTCACCTGGCCCCAGCCCCCTCCTGGGTTCTCAGGTTACATGCTCAGGTATCTTCCCTCAAGGGCAGTCTCCCATCCCCCAATGCAGACCGTCCTAGCCACACTCCCCACTCAGCATTCAAAGACCACATTAAGAACAGTCCCAGTTCGTCACAACTCCCCACCCCCTCCCGATTTTTCACACTTGCTGTCTGGTCACCCTATCCCAGCGCAACAGCACTGGAAACGCTGGGCACCCTACCACCAGGCTGGCCTAAGGACCAACAGCAGTGCAGCCGCCGCTGAGCTGTGCAGAATATAAACCCGCCTGAAACCACTGGGCATGTTCTTGGCACAGCTCAGCCGGGCCTGCGCTACCATGGCCACGGCGCTACACTACTGGCGCTAGCTCGTGGAGAGCTAGGGGTGTATGTGCACACAAGCGGAGTCACGCCCCTAGTCTGCAGTGTGGACGTAGCCCTAGAGACTGGGATGGGGACCTGGGTTGGATATAAAACACCCTAGTGCTCCCTCCCCATCCCCCAGCACTCCCTCATCACCCTCTGGCGCTCCCTCTGCCCCCAACACACATCCGCCTGGACTCCCTTCCCCTTGACACCCCCCCCCCAGCACTTCCTCTCCCCCCGTGGCCCCCCGTACTTCCATCCATTTAGCACTCCGCCCTAGCACTACCTCTCACCCCCCAGCCTCCACCCACCAAGCACTCTGTCCCCCAGGTGCTCGCTCTCACCGAGTTTCCGGCTGGTCCACCGCAGCTCGTCACCCTTGGATTCAATGATGAGGTTGACGGCAGCGCTCTCAGTGAAATGCTTCCGCACCGCCTCCAGGTCCCCGGTGAAGAGCGCATTCTGCACCAACACATCTCGGCACTCGATCGGCTCCATGCGGCTGCTGCGGAATCCCCGGCCCCCGGGCGTTGGGGCCGTCAGGCCTTGTTCCATGTGCCTGGTTGCGTGCACCTGCCCACCAGATTCTCGTCCGGCTGCAGTGCAGAGCTGAAGGGGCAGCTGTAGCCCGTCACGGGGAGACGCACAGGGTGAGTCTTGGCTTTATAAAGGGACAGTTGGCTGCTGCTGCTGCAGCCCCAGAGCTCCTGGATCAGTGGCGTGTCCTTGGTGGGCTGCTCCCGGATGCAGGCTGCTCAGGGCTGGCTGGTTGGGTCAGGCACAGGCCTGACTCAGCCTTTATAAATAGCGCTCTTGGCAGCACCCACCACCAGAGTTTGTTTATCCTCCGCTGCTGGCACTCATCTCCAGGGTCACTTTGGGCAGGGGGCAGGCCCCTGACTGCTTGCTCTCCCTGGCTAGCACAGGGCAGTGCGGACTCTTTCCCTGTGCCCCTGGGCAGTGGGTGCAGGGACGGAGGAGCCATGCCCACAGCACCCGGAAATGTGCACCGCAGAGCAGAGCCAGCCTGGCCCAGAGCTCACTGGAATGTGGTGCAATGCAGGAGCAGCGAGCAGGGGGGTGCATCTGAGACAGGAGTTGGGGGCGATGCCAGGGCCAGGTTAAGCCTGCTCTCCTTTACCCTCTGTACATGGCACCTGGGATATAGAGCAGCAGAGTAGTGATGACCCTGGAGGAGCCCAGAGAGAACCGGGGGGGGAGGAGGAAATACTAGGGCAAGACTTGGCTGGGGCACTGCAGTGAATAGACCTCACTTAGGGCCATGGGACTGGGCAGGAGTGGGGAGCAGGGAACGTGGGGACTGTCCATTGCAGTCTCTTTCCAAAGGCAGGGAAGGGACACACTCTCACTATGGGGCTCTCGGGAGACCCCTCTGGGAACCCTACACTCCACTCTAAGCCCCATGGTCCCAGAGGCCTGCCCAGGAGCAGGGAGGGGCCAGCCCATTTCTGTGCAGTATCCAAATCCAGCCCCCAGAAAAGGGAGGAAACCAGTTCTCTCCAGCTGCTTCAGAGGGGAGAGGTTCCTATGGAAACCACCAGGGTTTTAAAGAGCTTTTCCGTTTGATTAAGTCACACCAGAACACAGACCTGTTTCGGGGTGAGAGAGATGCAGCTGCCAATGCTCCCCCAGTCAGAGACGTGCTCCCAAGGAGGGCACCCCAGGTGGGCCGTGTGGCTCCCTGGCTTGGCCGGGCCAGGCTGGCTCTGCAGCCTCACGAGGCAGGAACACTGTTTTTTGCATGTATTTCTCTTGTGAGTTTGTTCCAAAGTAAGAAGGTGGGAATGGGAGCTGGCCCCTGTGAAGCATCTAGGAGCTAGCTTGGGCTCTCTGCTCTGCTGCCTGGCAGCTCACACACCCCGCTGAGCTGTCAGGCTCTCCTGGGCTCATGGCACCTTTAGCTGGGACACCACAAGCTGTTCAAGCAGCTCCAGCCATCGTGAGAGGGGAACAGCAGCCACTGGGAATCACTCTAAATAAAGCAACAGAAAAGATTTTGCTTCAAAGCACCTTCACCTTGCATGGTCCCTTGAAAGATGTGTTAACTACTTGTGCTAAACAATCTGTTCCACCTTGCACTGAGCTGTGTGCTCTGAGGCCAGGTCTGCACTGCAGACCTAGGTCAGTGTAACTATGTCGCTCAGGGGTGTGAAAAGTCTGGAGACCTTCTCCTGCTGACACAGCTACCGCCTCTCGGGGAGGTGGATTAACTACACCGATGGGAGAAGCTTTCCCGTCGGCATAGGAGCCTCTTCACTTAGGCTATGTCTACACTACCACTTATGTCGCTCGGGGTGTGAAAAAACCATCCCCCAAGCAACGTAAGTTACACTGACAGAACCCCGGTGTGCACAGCGCTGTTGGGGGGAGAGCTTCTCCTACCGACACAGCTACCGCTGCTCACAGAGGTGGCTTTATTATACTGACAGCAGCACTCTCTCCCGTCGGCATCGAGCGTCTTCACCAGACGCGCTGCATCGCTGTATGTGTAGACATGCCCTTAAGCACTGCAGCCGCACAGCTGTGTCAGTGCGGCTGCGCGGATGCAGCATTTTAACCTTGCAGCTCGGTGTAGCTTGAAAGCTCGTCTCTCTCACCAACAGAAGTTGGTTCAATAAAAGATATTCCCTCCCTGACCTGGTCTTTCAGAAACCAAACCAGAAAGCTCTGCTAAGGCAAGTATGAACCTGGCAATTACTGAACTGACTCTCTCAAAGCTGGCTTGTCTCCAAAGGTTCAAGGAGTTCTACAAGCCCAGCTGAGTCAGAGCTCCTACAGCCAGACGTCCGAGAGTTCCCGAGCCCACTTCTGACTGGAACATGCAGAAGTACCTTTCGTGCCCCACTTAACTCTAAATAGGATGAACTGATTTTGCCCAAACTTTAAAATAATAATAATGGGAAAAAATGCCCTTCTGGGCCACTCTCCTGGCTGGAGAATCCCAGCGCAAGGGGAACTGGCCTGTGGAAGTTCGGAACCACTGCAAATGGCCAGTGAGAATGTAGCGGACAGAGACACAGCCCCACTGGGAGCTCCCATGCAACCTAGGAGACACCTTGTCTCTGCCTTGCTCCATCCCTACTGTTCATTCTCTGTTAAGCGCTGGCAGTGACCTAGATGCCGAGCCAGACGCACAAGTGAGTTGCCGCCCTGCAGAGAATGTGCTGCGAACCAGCCGAGCCACCATGGCAGGAATCTGGCCAGAAGAGGCCCCCGCCCCCCTACTTCCTGCAAATACAGAGCTACCCCGGGCTTTATCCAATTTAAATTGCTGGAGCAATGCAGCGCCCACCACCTCCCAGTGGCACCGTCCAGTAACCAGCAGCGCCTGGCGTTCTTCCCCTTTGCTCAGTCACTCACATCCCATGGTCCAGTCAGACCCCCAGGGCTACACTAAGCTCCTCTCCCTTCTTGGGGCTCTGCAGCCTGTCCCCACACACTGTGACACCCTCAGGCAGCTACACAGCTCCTGGAGCTCCCTCTATGTGAGAACTGAGAGCCCCAGAGTTGAGTGCAAGGTCTGAGGGGAGGGGGAAGAGAGAAGCATGGTGTCCCGTGTGCATGTGTGTCCGTCCCCAGCTCCCTATAGGGGTGGGGGCACCCTCTTCTCAGGGACTGGGGACCCAGAGCTGCATGCAGGGTTCAGTGGATGGGAGCTGAGCAGAGGGGCCCAGAACCCTAGAGGGAGGGGCTGCCCCCCATTCTCTGGAGTAGAGGCATCTGGGTGCACAGCTCAGAGCTGCCTGGGCTCAGGGGCAGGGGGCTTGTTCCCTCTCAGGGCTGCATGAGGGCAGTGACCCAGACCACGGGCCCCCTCAGACTGGAGCTGGGCAGACCCCCACCATGCTCCCGGTTGCCATTCCAGGTGTAGTTCTTGGCTCTGTCTCACCCCACATGCACCGCTCTTGCTCATCCTCCCCAGGGTACATGCATACATGCCCCTACATGCACACACACACACACACACACCCCACATGCATGCACAACCCCCCACATGCACCCAGTACATGCATACATGTACACACGTGCACAAACACACACCACATGCATGCACAATGCCCCAGGCTCACCCCACATGCACACACATGTGCACAAACACAGACACATGCACAGATACCCCCCCAGGTTTGCCCCACATGCGCACTTGCACTCCCCCGGCTCACTCCCATCTTTCTGCACAGACGGGCGGGATGAAGAATAAATTGACTTTATGGGGCTGCCCTGCCCCAAGGGCCCCAGAGCATAAAGCCCGGGGAGGGATGTGCAGGGCCCCTCAGCCAGCACTATTTCTTCCCCTTCTTTCCTTTCTTGTCCTTCCCCTTTCCCTCCTTCCTGTCTGCGCTCTCCTGCGTTGCCTTGAGTCGCTTCTTACCCAGTGGCGTCTTCACGTACCAGTCCTGCCAAGAGGGTGCAAAGGAGTGGGGGAGGTCAGCGCAGAGCTGATGCTGCATCGCAGAGAACACCCCGGGTTGGGGGGATGGCAGGGTGAGCCTGAGTCAGCCCCTAGTGGTGACAGTAACATGGGGGGCAGGGAACAGGCTGGGGTATGGGGCTAGAGGGAAGGGCCCCCCTGTGCCTGCCCCAAGGGGTGACAGTAATGTGGGGGGCAGGGATCAGGCTGGGGTGTGGGGCTGGAGGGAAGGGCCCCCCTGTGCCTGCCCCAAGGGGTGACAGTAACGTGGAGGGCAGGGACCAGGCTGGGGCAGGACTGGGGGAAGAGCCCCTCTGCCTGCCCAGAGGGGTGACAGTAATGTGGGGGGCTGGGATCGCCAGGGCTCAGCCAGGCACCTGCAGTGTCTTCTCCTCCTCACTGTAAATGGGGTCAGCCTTGGCCAGCAGCTGCAGGAACTCGCCTGCCCGCAGCGGCTTCTTGGGCATCTGCAGGAGGCGCCGCTCGGTCAGCGCCATCTGCACGGCCCGCGCCATGTGCCCCTGGCTGTAGCCGTCCGAGAGCTTGGCCAGGGCACTGACGTCCAGGGCAGTGGTGATGGTGCCACCGTGCTTCTTGATCAGGCGCTGCCAGGTCACTGTGGAGGCAAAGGGGACAATGGTGGGTGAGCTCTGGGAGAGACCCGCCTGTGCCGGGGGGGAGGGGACAGGAGGAGAGACAGGGCATGGGGGGGAGGAACTGGGGGGACCCAGCTCGAGGGAGGAAGGGCTGCAGGGGAAAGACATAATGTAGCAAACTCCCCCCCACCACAGAGCAAGGCAAGCCCCGAGGTGGGGGGAGGGGGCATCTGTGCAGCCGCTATGGGGCTGGGCCCAGCCTGCCCCTCTGATGCAGAACAGGCTGAGTTCTGTGGGGGAGGGGTATAGAGTGGGTTTTCTCCAGACCCTTCCCAGCTCAGCACTTGGCAGCGCCCAGCCCACTCCTCTAGCTGCTGCTGCTGCTTGGGGTCCTGGAGCTGGGCACTGCCAGCTGCTTGGCTGGACTAGGGGCTGAATCCTGCAGTCACCTTCCCCCACACTCTGGTGTTAACCCAGGGACTGCAATTCGGGGGTGGGGCAAGGAGAATGGGAAGCCTGGCAGCAACATCCCCAGGCAGCTTTGGGGGGCTCGGGGAGAGGTCAAGCCAAGCAATAAAAGAAGGTAAATCCCAGTCTCCTCCTCAGTCCAAACCCCATCCCACAGTGAGTCCCCTATAGGGCCCTGGACTTGAAGGTGATTGCCCCGCACCTGCACAATCCAGGCCACTCCCCCCTGCACTGGGGTCAGCTCCTTCCCAGGCTAGCAAAGGGCTCTCGCTACTGCCCAGGGCAGGTGTGTTTGCTTTTAACTCCCTTGTACTACACACTTAGCTGACTTGCATCATGTTGATTTCAGACCAATTCTCTAATTTGCAAAGGTTGTTTTCAGTTCTTATTTTGTCCTCCAAAGTGCTTACAACCCCCTCCCCCCCAGATTAGAGTCACCTGCAGATTTTATAAGCATCTCTCCTCTTCATTATCCAAGCCATTAAGGAAAACATTAACTAGTGCCACACCCAGGAATGACCTCTGCGGGACCCCTAGATACAGCCTCCCAGTTTGACAGCAACCATTGATAACTCTGTGATTACTGACTTCCAACCAGTTGTGCACCCTCCTTATAGGAATTTCATCTAGACCACACTTCCCTAGTTTGCTTATGAGAGTGGCACGTGGGACTGTGTCAAAAGTCTGAATAGAACCAAGATCTATCACATCCACTGCTTCCCTCCACCCATTTGGCCAGTTACCCTGCTGAAAAAGAAAATTAGGTTGGTCTGGCATGATTTCTACTTGCAATCCATGCTGGCTGTTCCTTAGAACCCCCCTATCCGCCAGGTGATCACAAACCAATTGATCAATAACTTGTTCTAATATCTTTCCAGGTATTGAAGTTAGGCTGCCTGGAAACAATTCTCCACAACCTCTCTAGCATCAACACCCATCTCTGGTGGCACAGTGCCTGGCAGCCCATGACTAGCCACGCTGGAGGCTGCTCCACTTGCTCTCCATGGATGTCAGGCCCACGGATGTCCGACAGGAGGGGATTCTATAATCTAAACCCGCAGGATGTTTTGGGGCTGCCTGTGGCAGGGCACTGCTAGGAAAGCCCTTAATCAGCTCCTGCCACCCCAGCCCCAATCAGGGGAATGGATTGGGGCTGAGTAAATAGCCAGTGCTTGCCTGGGAACTGCCCGCACCTGCCAGCCTCATTAGCAGGAGCTAACAGGCTGGGAGGAAGGGGGGGATGATGTTATTAATATGAACTATGACCATATAGATCATTGTTGTAACCAAGGTCATATAATGGCACCAAATCTTGTACAAAGGAGGTCAAGTAAGGTGTTCATGAAAAGGTTATGATTATGCTGTCTGTATGCATGTATCATTTTTGCATTTAAAGTTATAAGTATTAGCTCTATACTGTCTGTATTTCAAACTTGTGCTGTGCTTCTGGGTGACACCCCAGACAGTTTGGAATCAGTTCTGCCTAGCCTACTTGCTAGCCCATTACGGACCATCAGCTACACAACTGACCCATTGAGAGAAGACAAATACACCTTGTGACTCAGCAAGGCAGGGACAGGCCTATGGACAGAACTCTGAGGTTTTTCCATGCCACGTGCTGGGCAGCTTGTGTTTGGAACAAAGGAAGCAGAGGTCACATGGCAAGAGACTATAAAAGGCTGCTGCAGCTCCTCCATCTTGTCTTCAATCCTGCTTCTGACCCCTGGAGGGACTTTGCTACAGACTGAAGCTCTGAACAAAGGACTGAGGACCCATCCCAGCTGGGGATGTTCCAGAGACTTGATTTGAGCCTGCAGTTTATTCCATCACTGCTACAAGCCTGACCCAAGAACTTTGCCATTACTGTATGTAATTGATTCCATTTAACCAATTCTAACTCTCATCTGTATTTCTTTTTATGAATAAACCTTTAGATTTTAGATTCTAAAGAATTGGCAACAGCGTGATTTGTGGGTAAGAACTGACTGGTATATTGACCTGGGTCTGAGACTTGGCCCTTTGGGATCGAGAGAACCTTTTTCTTTTACTGGAGTATTGGTTTTCATAACCATTTGTCCCCATAACGAGTGGCACTGGTGGTGATACAAGGGAACTGGAGCGTCTAAGGGAATTGCTCGTATGACTTCTGGTTGGCCAGTGGGGTGAGACCAAAATCCTCTGTCTGGCTGGTTTGGTGCCTTAATAGTAAAGGAACTCCAGCTTTGGGCTGTAACTTCCCTGTTCTAAGCAATTTGTCCTGAATTGATACGCTCAGTAGTGTCCCACCAGAGGCAGCCTTGTTACAGAAGGACAGAGACCAGGAGGGGAAGGTCAGGCTCAGAGGGAGGAAAGAGCCTACTAGTCTGTTGCTGGTCAGGCTGGTGTGAGGCCAAGCCGTGTAAATAGCCTGTAAATAGTGGGGAAACTGGTGGTGGGAAATGGACACTAAATAAAGAGCATGGGTGTTGCACCAGCTTGGAGCGTCCCTGAGTTTTTAAAAAGCGCGGTTGAGGGGCCAAACCCGACGGGGCACAGCGTGCACCCTGTTACAGCCCCCCAAAGCACTGGTGAAAGGGGAAGGAACCAGCCAGTCACCGGCACCTGCTGGCTGACCTCCACAACCAGCTCTGCCTGGGCCAGGCTGCCCCCTCACCGTAGCGGGATGCGTAGTCAGGCCGGGGGAGGAGAAGGATCCGCTCATAGGCTTTGCACAGCGTCTTCACATCAGCTGCATAGGGCTTATCCGACGTGCCGATCAGCAGCACCCGGTCCTCTGGCTTCAGCAGCTTCAGGGCTTTAGGTAAATCCCGCTTCAGTCGCTTGGGGTCAGCCTGCGAGGCAGCAAAGGGCAGAGGCATGGGGGTCAGGTCAAACCCGCGTGCAAGGGGGGGAGAGTTTCTGGGGGTCAGGTCAAGCCATGGGCAGGGCAGGGTCACTGGGATCAGGTCGAGCCCACAGGCGGGGTGGGGAGGCAGAGTTACAGGGGTCAGGTTGAGCCTGTCTACAGTGGGGGGGAGTTTCTGGGGGTCAGATTGCCCCATGGGCAGGGGGAGTGGGGAGGGGAGGGCAGGGTCACTGGGGTCAAGATGAGCTTGTAGGTGGGGTGGGGAGGCAGAGTTACTGGGGTCAGGTGGGGGCGGGGGCAGGGTTTTTGGGTCAGGTTGAGCTCATGGGTGGGGCCCGGGCAGGGTCCCTAGGGTCAGGTCAAGCTTGCAGGCGGGGGCCGGGTCACTGGGACCAGAGCGAGGGGCCTGGCACCGGTTAGGGTGCAGCTGTCCCGATGCACATTCTCAGGTGCCTCTGCCCTCTCTGGCATGAAGTGGGGCAATGTCTGTACAACTCATGAATTCTGGCTAATGCGGTGAGGTGCATTCTGAAAACCAGCTGGATCATGAGTGCCCAAATGGCTGTGGGGCCAGCACTGCTGATGGGTCTCATAGTGGGGACACACATGAAAGATACCAGGGGATCCTTTAGATTTAACAACCCTACTCGGGGCAAACACCCGGGAAGAAAGGATAGGAATTAATGGTAAATTCTCAGAATGGAGAGGGGTAACTAGTGGTGTTCCCCAAGGGTCAGTCCTAGGACCTATCCTATTCAATTTATTCATAAATGATCTGGAGAAAGGGGTAAACAGTGAGGTGGCAAAGTTTGCAGATGATACTAAACTACTCAAGATAATTAAGACCAAAGCAGATTGTGAAGAACTTCAAAAAGATCTCACAAAACTAAGTGATTGGGCAGCAAAATGGCAAATGAAATTTAATGTGGATAAATGTAAAGTAATGCACATTGGAAAAAATAACCCCAACTATACATACAACATGATGGGGGCTAATTTAGCTACAACGAGTCAGGAAAAAGATCTTGGCGTCATCGTGGATAGTTCTCTAAAGATGTCCACGCAGTGTGCAGAGGCAGTCAAAAAAGCAAACAGGATGTTAGGAATCATTAAAAAGGGGATAGAGAATAAGACTGAGAAAATATTATTGCCCTTATATAAATCCATGGTACGCCCACATCTCGAATACTGTGTACAGATGTGGTCTCCTCACTTCAAAAAAGATATTCTAGCACTAGAAAAGGTTCAGAAAAGAGCAACTAAAATGATTAAGGGTTTAGAGAGGGTCCCATATGAGGAAAGATTAAAGAGGCTAGGACTCTTCAGTTTGGAAAAGAGAAGACTAAGGGGGGACATGATAGAGGTATATAAAATCATGAGTGATGTTGAGAAAGTGGATAAGGAAAAGTTATTTACTTATTCCCATAATACAAGAACTAGGGGTCACCAAATGAAATTAATAGGCAGCAGGTTTAAAACAAATAAAAGGAAGTTCTTCTTCACGCAGCGCACAGTCAACTTGTGGAACTCCTTACCTGAGGAGGTTGTGAAGGCTAGGACTATAACAATGTTTAAAAGGGGACTGGATAAATTCATGGTGGCTAAGTCCATAAATGGCTATTAGCCAGGATGGGTAAGAATGGTGTCCCTAGCCTCTGTTCGTCAGAGGATGGAGATGGATGGCAGGAGAGAGATCACTTGATCATTGCCTGTTAGGTTCACTCCCTCTGGGGCACCTGGCATTGGCCACTGTCGGTAGACAGATACTGGGCTAGATGGACCTTTGGTCTGACCCAGTACGGCCTTTCTTATGTTCTTATGTTCTTAAGAATAGGTGAGCGAAATCCCTAGAAAACCAGTTTCGCTGACTCTTGGGACAGGAAGGGAAAGGCAGGAGCAGTGGGAACTCACTCCGAAGACAGAACAAAGGATGCCAGGGGGTTTAAGTAGCAAGGCCCACGAACAGAGGGGGGCCAGATAAGAGGAAGCAGGAGAGACCAAGGTCACCCACCATATAGCAGCCTTATAGGGCAGGGGGCCCGTGCCCACTTTCCTGAGCCCACATGGTCCAAAGACTGCAGAACCTATGGGATGCTGACACCCATCCAAAGAACGCCCTGGAATGGTGAGGAAACTGAGGCAGGGACATGGGGGTAGTGTGTGTTGTTTTGTACTCTCCTGTGCTTTATGTGGTTATGTCAAAGAGTATTAATGTGTTACCCTCTGTGCAAAAGGTGCGAGTGCGTTCACTGCTTCACAGCTGCTGCGTACCCCTAGAGCGTTAAACTGTAACCAGAAGCTCTGGGAAAGGGTGTGTTTGAGTACAGGGGAGTCCGAAGGGTCACCACTGCGCTCAGCTGTGCTAGATGGCTGGACAGTGGCTTCCAGCACTCCGGAGAAGGGGCCAGACAGAAGGCCTGTGCCTAGAGACCCAAGGATTGGGACAGTGGCTGGGCTGTGCAGGCTCTGGGACCAGGGCAGCAGAGGCTTGGACTCCCCTGCCAGCAGTCCAAGTGTGTGGCCATAGGCACCGACTTCACCACTTTCACATGGGTGCTCGACCCCCCCCCCCCCCACGCCCGCCCCCACGCCACCCCTTCCCCGCCCCCATTCCAACCCCTTCCCCAAAGTCCCCGCCCCAACTCTGCCTCTTCCCCACCTCCTCACCTGAGCGTGCCACGTTCCCGCTCCTCCCCCCACCCGGAGTGTGCAAACAGCTGTTTGGCGGCGGCCGGGCGGGAAGCGCTGGGAGGTAGGCGGAGGAGCGGGTAGGCAGTGCACGCGGGAGGGAGCTTGGCTGCCAGTGCATGCAGAGCACCCACTAGTTTTTCCCCATGGGTGCTCCAGCCCCGGAGCACCATGGAGTCGGTGCCTCTGTGTGCGGCCAGGAGGGGGTGCTAGCTAGGATCTATTACACCCTCGGTGTGATGAAGTGTGGGGGGGGTTATTCATCTTGTTATGTTGCATGTGAGTCTTACTGTTCTACACTAATGCTGTGTGTACCTCAGTTTCCCAATACTTCGGGGGTGGGAATTGGGGGTGTGATTTTGCTGAGGCCTCGGGGCAGGTGAGGCTGCCCAGCTGTTTGCACCTGTGTAACCCGAGACCCAGGAGGGGGGTGCGACCAGGTGACACCTTTGGCCCAGGAAGTGAGACAAAGAAAAGGAAGAGGGGCATGAAGGGGGGTGTCAGAGGTTGGGTGGCTGGAGGCTGGCAATCTGTGTGGGGGGACTGGAAGAGGGGGAATCCAGGGCGTCTGGCCCAGGATTCCCAAGATGGACTTGGCTGAAAGTCACTGATGTCTGTAATAGCAAGCTCTGTTCTACGCTGTGGTCCTGTTGACAAATAAACCTTCTGTTTTACACTGGCTGAGAGTCACGTCTGACTGCGGAGCTGGGGTGCAGGACCCTGTGGCTTCCCCAGGACCCCGCCAGGGCGGACTTGCTGCGGGAAGCGCACGGAGTGGCATATGCTGAATGCTCCAAGGTCAGACCCAGGAGGTAAAGCCATGTGAGCTTCTTGCCCTGGAAACAATCTGCTCAGAGAGAGGAGGCTCCCTCGGAATCCTGACTGGCTTCGTAGGGAGCAGTTCCAGAGCATCGCCCGGGGACTCCATGACACTCCCCACTCCTGGTAACCCCGTCCCCCTCCCCCTCCCCAGCAGCCCCCGGCCCCAACTCTCACCTGCTTCTCCTCTTTTGGCACCTTCTTGTAAAAGGTCTTCTCTGCGTTCCCGATCCAGATCACCGACGGCTGCATCAACCTGGCCACCTAGAACGCCCAGAGAGGAGGTTTAGCCTGAGCCTCCAGCCACAGGGAAGGGGAGGGTAGGCCCCTGACCCGCTAGCCCCAGAGAAGTGCCCCCCCTTGCCCCCCGCAACACCATACTGCACTAGGCCCAAGTGAAAATCTGCCCCGTCCCTCCTCTGGGGTCTGAGCTCTGCCCTGCTCAGGTGGGGAATGGCCCACATCCTGCTCTGCGCTGTGCCGGTACCTTGAACACCACGTGCATCAGCATGCTGAGGCCAGCCTTCCCCGGGTACTTGCCCACCAGGTTGTCTGGGGACAGGTCAAAGAGGTTGGCGCCCGTCTCGGTGCACACAGCATGGACCAGCATCTTCTTCCCAGTTCCAGCAGGCCCAGCAAGCAGGACAGACTTCACCAGCGGCGCCATCTCGTGCAGTGTGGGGGACCCTGGGGGACAACGGGGGCGGGGAGAAGGTTTCTGCTTCACTCCACCACAGCCGTCAGAGCATCCTATGGAGACACCCCTCCTCACGTGAATGCCCATCCCCTACCCCACAGAAAAACCGAGTCATGCCCGACCCTGTATGGGAATGCCAGGCCATGCCCCCCCTCCTTCCCCCCCACGGGTATGCCAGGCCATGCCCAACCCCCTCCCCACCACGGAGAAACCGAGTCATGCCCGACCCCTGTATGGGAATGCCAGGCCATGCCCCCCTCCTGACCCCTCCTCACGTGAATGCCCATCCCCCTCCCCACAGAAAAACCGAGTCATGCCCGACCCTGTATGGGAATGCCAGGCCATGCCCCCCTCCTGACCCCTCCTCACGTGAATGCCCATCCCCTACCCCACAGAAAAACCGAGTCATGCCCGACCCCTGTATGGGAATGCCAGGCCATGCCCCCCCTCCTTTCCCCCCACGGGTATGCCAGGCCATGCCCAACCCCCTCCCCACCACGGAGAAACCGAGTCATGCCCAACCCCCCCCATGGGAATGCCAGGCCATGCCCCCCTCCTGACCCCTCCTCACGTGAATGCCCATCCCCTACCCCACAGAAAAACCGAGTCATGCCCGACCCTGTATGGGAATGCCAGGCCATGCCCCCCTCCTGACCCCTCCTCACGTGAATGCCCATCCCCTACCCCACAGAAAAACCGAGTCATGCCCGACCCTGTATGGGAATGCCAGGCCATGCCCTCCCTCCTTCCCCCCCACGGGTATGCCAGGCCATGCCCAACCCCCTCCCCACCACGGAGAAACCGAGTCATGCCCAACCCCCCCCATGGGAATGCCAGGCCATGCCCTCCTCCTGACCCCTCCTCACGTGAATGCCCATCCCCTACCCCACAGAAAAACTGGGCCATGCCCGACCCTGTATGGGAATGCCAGGCCATGCCCCCTCTCCTTCCCCCCCACGGGTATGCCAGGCCATGCCCAACCCCCTCCCCACCACGGAGAAACCGAGTCATGCCCAACCCCCCCCATGGGAATGCCAGGCCATGCCCTCCTCCTGACCCCTCCCATGGGAATGCCCATCCCCTACCCCACAGAAAAACCGAGTCATGCCCGACCCTGTATGGGAATGCCAGGCCATGCCCCCCTCCTGACCCCTCCTCACGTGAATGCCCATCCCCTACCCCACAGAAAAACCGAGTCATGCCCGACCCCTGTATGGGAATGCCAGGCCATGCCCTCCTCCTTCCCCCCCACGGGTATGCCAGGCCATGCCCAACCCCCTCCCCACCACGGAGAAACCGAGTCATGCCCAACCCCCCCATGGGAATGCCAGGCCATGCCCTCCTCCTGACCCCTCCCATGGGAATGCCCATCACCTCCCCCACAGAAAAACTGGGCCATGCCTGACCCCCCTCCCCCCCACTGCAATGCCAGGCCATGCCCGACCCCCAAACCCACATGGCAATGCAGGGCCATGGCTGCCCCTCCCCCCCCCCCCACGGAATACAGGGCCATGCCCGATCCCCCCCCACACACACACACACGTGAGTGCCAGGCCCTGCCCGACCTCCCCCCACCCCACGAGAACACCAGGCCATGCCTGACCCTCCCCCACATGGGATTGCCAGGCCATGCCCTACACCCCCACCCACAGGAAAGCCAGGCCATGCCTTCCCCACACCCACTCCCCATAGGAATGCCAGGCCATGACTTCTCCCCTCCCCCCCATGGGGGTGCCAGGCCTGCCCGACCTCCCCCCACCCCACAGAAATGCCAGGCCTAGCCAGACCCTCCCCCCCATGGGAGTGCAAGGCCATGCTGCCAGGCCCTGGCAGTGACTACGGTGGTGCAGGGCTTTCCCACACAGCTATTTGGGTCTTGCCAGGGGAGACTGCAGGGATACTGCACCCTTCTGCGGCGCACACCCCGACGACTGTTGCAGGGCAGGGTAACTCCATCACCCACCTGCCCCCCCCCCCCCACCAGTCCCCCCACATGCACCGGGATGGGGTGGCTGGTCCCTTACCCAGGCGCAGGATGGCATACAGGGCGATGTTCTGCCTGATGTCCATCACCGAGGGCGTGGGTTCAATGCCCGCCATGCGCAGGGTGGTGCCCAGGTAGCAGAAATCGCCTGTCAGGGGAGGCAGGCGGGAGCGGCAGGGAAGAGGGGGACAGAGACAGTTGCCCACCCTCCACCCCGCCGGTGGTGAGAGACACAGGCTGGGTCAGACCCCCCCCCCCCCATCCTCTCACGTACAGCAGCACGCTAGGTGGGGCGAGACGCCGCACCTCCCCCTTCCCCTGGGGAGAGGACTCCTGTCCCCACCCACTCCCCTGAAGCAGCAAGCAGCTCCTGTCCCCTTTGCACGCCCACCCTGGCCTGCACCCCCGACACAGAACCGCTGGGGCAGCGAGCTGGTCCCCTCCCCACCTCCATGGCCCTGGCGGACTCACCCGTGTAGTCAGCCAGCTGGACACGCTGGGCCTGCTTGAGGATTCCCTGCAGCACCAGCTCCTCGTACAGAGAGTCCAGGGTCCTGGAGGGGGAGCGGGGATTAGGGGAGCCCAGCGCCTGGCTGTGCCCAGCCCCACCCACAGTCTGGGGGGCAGATTGGGTCAGTATTGCCACCGAGCCAGGGCGAGCTGCAGCAAGGCACAGAGGCTGGGGAAGCCCCACCAGGGCCCATCCCATCTAGCCCCGGACAGGACGGTTCCACAAGGCCCAGACTAGCAGGGACCTAGCAGGGCACACTGGGGGACAGAAGCGTGTCAGGGGAGGTGGGGGACTCACCCAGGAAAGGGGAGCTGTGGGGAGCAGGAGCTGGGTGTTGTGACGAAGTGGGACTGTTCTTAATGTTTCCTCTGAATACTGTGTGGGTGCCTCAGTTTCCCCTATGCATTTCTTAAGTCTCTAGGTGGTGGGGAAAGGCCAGTGTGCATAAATCACTGACACTCTGTCTCCCTGGCAACAAATGGCCAGGGCCCCTTCCCCACCTGCAAGGAAATAGCTAAAGGTGAACAAAGAGATCAGGTGACCTCCTGGCCCAGGAAAGAGACAAAGCGGAGAGAAGGAGGGGCTGGAGGGGGTTTGAGAGTTGGAGCTACCTGGGGACTAGGAGTGAGGGCAGACGTGGGTGTCTAGCTCTCTGAACCCCATAATGGACCCGGCTGAGGGATCCCGTTCGCCGCTGTACCTACAAGCTCTGTTTTAGACCGTGTTCCTGTCATCTAATAAACCTCTGTTTTACTGGCTGGCTGAGAGTCACGTCTGACTGCGAAGTGGGGGGTGCAGAACCCTTTGGCTTCCCCAGGACCCCGCCTGGGCGGACTCGCTGTGGGAAGCGCAGGGAGGGGGATATGCTGAATGCTCCCAGGAGAGACCCAGGAGGTGAAGCCGTGTGAGCTTCTTGCCCTGAAGACAGTCTGCTCCAAGGGAGAGGAGGCTCCCCAAAGTCCTGACTGGCTTTGTGGGGAGCAGTTCCAGAGCATCGCCCGGGGACTCCGTGACAGGTGTGTCCGGCCACTGGAGTGCAGGAGGGGTCAGGGCACACAGAGGAGCTGGGGGGGTCTCCCCCAAGGAAATGAAGTTAGGGGCTAATACCTGTCCGGGGTTAAATCTTTCTCCTTTTTCCCTCCTTTCTTCCCCTTCTGCTGCTGGGAAAAGAACAACAAATCTTAACCTCTAAGAAGGCTGAGAGCCCCCCGCACCACCACGTAAGGGTCCTTTCCGTGTCTCCAGTGGCAGCCCCCCACCCTTTGTGAGAGTCCCCCCATCTGTGGGCCCAGTAATATCACTCCGTCCCCACTCGCTGGTGTAGGTCCCCAGGGCTGTCCCCCAAAGAGTGCACCCCCTCGCCTTTGGGGGGCCCTGGGGTAGGGACACGCCCTCTGACCTTGCCGCTCTTCTTTGCCCTGCGAGATTTCCCGTCGTCTCGATCCACAGCCAGTTTCAGTCGCTGCAATTCCTCCCGCATCAGCTCGTCCACCTGGGGGCAGAGAGCCCTTGAGACAGCAACTGGGGCCTCCCTACAAGCTCACAGTGCCCAGCTCACACCAGGGGGACCCACTCACCCCCAGCACCCCTGAACCAGGGGAACCCAGAGCCCCAGCTCCCCTCCCCCAAACCCAACCTCAGAGCCATCCCACACTCAGCATGCGGTCCCTGGAGCAGTGACCACTCAGCAGGGCGAGCCCCCTTGTACCCCCTCGACACAGCCCTGTCTCTACCCCTCACTTGTAGCCGCAGCTCCTTCTCCACCTCCTTCCTCTTCTGGGCTTTGATCAACTCTGGCTCGTAGCGCTGCTCGAAGTTATCGGACTCGCCCCGATTCCCCCAGATGGCTGCAGGGAAGGGGGGCAGGTCAGATGCTGCTTTTGCCCCTCCCAGCTTTGCCTTCCCTGCCCCTCCTCCTGGAGGCACTGGGAGCTTTCCCTTGGGGTCTCCACCTTTTCACAGTGTGGACCACATTTTAATAGGGAGACTTTCTCAGTGCAACTTCCCTCTTCCCATCCACCTCCCTCCCCGCAATTTCACAAGCACCCAACAACCCTGGGGTATCTCTAGCAACCACTTACATGGGAAAATCTTATTAGGAAAGGATTTAAGCCCAGTAAAGTTCTCTGCATTTTAATGCCATGCAGCAGTGACCCCATGAGCAGAGCCTACCCATGCCCTGCAGGCACCTGCGGACTCTCCAAAGAAAACAGTCTCAAACACACATGTGACAGCCTGGCTCAGATCAATGAGACCCAAGGAGCTCAGCACGGCCTGGGGATAGGCTCTCAGCTCTCCCTGTCAGCAGGAAATGACACAGTAGCACAGTGACTAATGCCCAAGGCAAGAATATGCCAGATTTTACAAAACCAGTTGCCCAATGTGAACACGTGAGTGATCCAGGATAACAACCTCGCTGTGTAGGGAATGGTCTTACCGGAGACCACACAGCTGTCTCTGTGCCATGGCTTCATCAGCTCAGCGACGGCAGATCTCCCTGGCGTAACACAAGCTCTGTGCTGGTTGTTCCCCAGCTCAGCCAGACCCTGAGTTCTGAGCTCGGCAGGGCAGGCGTGTGCCGCCCCTGCCCACAAGGTGGAGGGTTCAGGGGTGGTGGGCACAGGGGGGCAGTACAGGAGATGAGTCGTATTGGTCTAACACAGCAAGACCCAGGCAAATGTGACTAGACTCCAGTGACTGGGCCAGGCTGGACGTTCTCATCCCAGGCCAGAAAGTCACAACTGCACCACCCAAGCCAGGTAGCAGGGCCCAGGGCTGCGTTTCTCTGTTAGTCCTGCCCTAACCTGCTCACGACCCCCTGCCACCCTGCTCCTGGGTCTGTACAGGTCAGGTCCCACCCTGCCCCAGGCTCAGGTCCCCCTCACTCTGATACTGTGTGAAGCCCTCGCTGATCACTGGCAGGAATTTGGACAGAGCCAGTTTCAAACCTTCATCTTCTTCCTGGAAAAAAAACCCCAAACCCAGCAAGTTACTCAAATGAACTGAACCACCATTGGGGGGAACCCTGGGGGGAGCCCTAGGACACAAGGAACAAGCAGTGCCTGGCCCTGCCCCAGAACTACCCTCCATGTACCACCATCACACTCTGCCCCACCCCTCCAATCCATGTGCCCCCTTGCTCCCCGCATTTGGGGTATTCTATCCCTGCTGTGGGGCTCTCCCCTACCCCACTACCAGCCAGCTTCTCACCTGCTTCTTGCCCTTGCCTTTCTTCTGCTTCCCTTCCTTGGTCTTCTCTTTATCCTTCTTCTTATCCTTCTTCTTCTGTCCCTCAGCTTCCAGGAGGTCCAGCTCAGCTTTGACCTGCGGGAATCCCAGCCAGCTGGACCCACCCCTTGGTGCCAGAGTCCCCATCCACAGCAGGATGTGATGGGGGGAGGGGGGCAGAGCTCCCTGAGTCTCCAGGGGGCAGGCAGCTGCTCCTGGCAGAGCTCAGGGAGCAGTGGAGGCGAGTATAGCTGAGAGTCCTTTCTGACCTGGGGCTGGATCAGGGCTGGCCTCTCTTAGCGGGGAAAGGCCCCATATCCCATTCCTTGTCTACCTGAGCCAGCCACTCTCCGGCTTGGAGCCAGTGACCCGTATTCCATTCCCCACACCCTGGGCTACATTGGAGCTGGTGCACCCTATAGAGGAAAGGCCCCACTGACTCTCCTGCTCTTGGCTCATTAGCCCCTGCCCCCCAGCCTGGATCCTGCCCTGATACCTGCTCTGGAGTCTTTTCTGCAAAAAGGATGCTGGAGCCTCCAATCTCCTCGTCAGGGAATTCGGGGAAGCGGCCGGTCAGGTCGCTGTGGAAGGAAAACATGAATGTCAGCACTCAGCCGTGACCCAGTGAGCATGTCCCAGGTGCAAAGCCCTGTGCTGGTTTGTTAGCTGACTGGGGGAGGCAGTGAGCAGACGGGACAGTGCTGCAGGTTTGGCTGGAAGGAGACACAGTAGCGCAGGGGGTGGGCTGCAGAGCACTGGGATGGCATAGGAGTGGGGGGAGGCGTGTGGTGACTGCTGGGCAGCAGGGAGCCCAGGAAAGGGGTGGGGACATGGAGGGGCATGGGAAGGGCCCATGCAGCAGTGCACACTCACTGGCACTCAATGAACCACTGCCGGAGCTGCTCCTTCATCTCCTCCCTCATGTCAGGTCCCTCCACCTCGTAGAGCCCTTCCCGGATGCTCACCAGGGCCTGTTGGTACTCGGCTTCATAGTCAGCCTGCCGCAGGCGCCGGAACTCCTCCCCGAGCTGGGCCCGCAGCATGGCGGCTGACAGGCCCGAGGCCTTGGGGTCTGGGGCCTGCAGGGTGAGGACCAGAAAGATGGAGGGCAGGAACATGGGAACATCCCTGAACTGACCAAGGTGGGGGGGAGCACGAGCAGGATGGGGCACAGGCACAGCCCTGTACTGACCGGGGGGAGGGGTCAGGTTGGGGGACTGGCGAGGGGGGTGTCAGAGCCATTAGCGGCTGCTGGACGTATCTCAGAGCCTCCATTTCCTGCCACGGCAGTGGGCCCCTAACCCTGCTCTGGCCTTGCTCCCTTGTTTCCCCTGCCCCGGTCTCTGCTCCTCTGGGTGCAGGCAGCAGCATTGGGTGACAACGAGCCGGGAGAGTGTGCGACCTGGAAGGACATTAGCAGCATCAGGGAGAAATTGTGTGCGAAGGCGAGCAGTGCGTGTGTAAATTACCCCGTAATGAGTTTGTAATATGCATGTGTGGTGCTTCCCGCGCGGCGTCATCACAATGGCACAGGCACTTTCCTGCCTCATTGCCTCCCAAATGGATTTTAAATATCATTCTGAGGACACAATTATTTAAAACGCTGAACTAAACACTCGCTAATGGGAAAGCGGCGTGCGGCCCACACCAACCATTCCTCACAGGGGCTGCTCTCCGACGGCCTGGCCCCACCCCGCCCCACCCAACGGCCACTCGGCAAACCCCGGAGCTCTCTGCTTCCCTCACAAACAGCACAAATCTAGGCAGGAAAATCCTCAAGGAAACAGAGAAAACTCCTGCCATCCTGCAGCCCCCTCCTCGCCCTGCAGCCAACTCCCCACCCTCCAATCTCCCCATTCCACACCCCAACCTCTCCACCCTGCAGCCTGATCCTCTCCACTCTACCAGGGCTGCTGGAACAGTTTGTATAGCGGGGGTGCTCAAGAGCCATTGAACCAAACTGTAAACACTGTATATGATGGAAACCACTTCATGCCAGGGGGTGTAGCAACCCCTCCAGCACCCCTAGTTCCAGCACCAATGCACCCCACCCTTCCCCCTGCCTGCCCCGCACCTGGTGCCTGTGTTAGCTACAGGAATAGCTGAGAGCGAGGAATGTTGGAAGAGTCAGGCTGTCTCATTACCAGAGGGGACTGAGCAGCCGGAGCCAAGGCAGGGAGTTGGTACCATGTGACTCACTAGCTTTCATGGAGCAATGAGGGAACCTCTGGCTTAGGCAGCCTTAACCAAAGTTGCTCCATGGTGCAGAGGAGGCAGGCTGGGTACTCCAAGAGCCAGGGGGATGGTGCAGGGCTGCACACAGGCAATGGGAATCACTATCCAATTGATGGGATGGGAGGAGCCTGTGGAACTCACTGCCACACCATCCTGGCAGCCAAGACACAGCCAGGTTCAGAAAAGGATCTAACATTCCTGGGTGGGAGGTGTACTGTGCCTACCACAATGGGGCCTGTTGCAATAACTGGGCCTACAAATGTAGCCTAAGTGAGAGCTCATCTGTGAAAAGTGAGTGAAAGTTCATAAAATATCCCAATAGTTTAGAACAACAAATACTGATGGAAAAGGAAGAGCCAGAAAAACTGAATTAGTCCTGACAAAAAGGCCTCCTGATACAATTCAAAGGCTGTGTTAAGATCATGCCTGGTAAACAAGAACAGTAGGACTGGAAATCAACACACCAACATGGTGAGCCTTAACTGAGCCTAAGCCCCACATCTGCCCCCGTCCAAGATCCCACTCTCCCATCATCGCCACTCCTGCTCTCCCACCAGCCCCTGCCCAGAGGCCACACTCCTCTTTGCACACACAGAGCGGTGCCAAGCACCAGAGAGCTGAGTGTTGATGTCACCAGAGACAGCCTGAGTAGAAAAGAACCTGGGGATTACAGTGGACGAGAAGCTGGATATGAATCAGCAGTGTGCCCTTGTTGCCAAGAAGGCTAACGGCATATTGGGCTGTATTAGGAGGAGCATTGCCAGCAGATCGAGGGAAGTGATTATTCCCCTCTATTCGGCACTGGTGAGGCCACATCTGGAGTACTGTGGCCAGTTTTGGTCCCCCCACTACAGAAAGGATGTGGAGAAATTGGAGAGAGTCCAGCGGAGGGCAACGAAAATGATTAGGGGGCTGGGGCACATGACTTATGAGGACAGGCTGAGGGAACTGGGGTTATTTAGTCTGCAGAAGAGAAGAGTGAGGGGGGATTTGATAGCAGCCTTCAACTACCTGAAAGGGGGTTCCAAAGAGGATGGATCTAGACTGTTCTCAGTGGTGGCAGATGACAGAACAAGGAGCAATGGTCTCAAGTTGCAGTGGGGGTGGTTTAGGTTGGATATTAGGGAACACTTTTTCACTAGGAGGGTGGTGAAGCACTGGAATGGGTTATCTAGGGAGGTGGTGGAATCTCCTTCCTTAGAGGTTTTTAAGGCCTGGCTTGACAAAGCCCTGGCTGGGATGATTTTTAGTTGGGGATTGGTCCTGCTTTGAGCAGGGGATTGGACTAGATGACCTCCTGAGGTCCCTTCCAACCCTAATATTCTATGATTCTATGATCCGAGAGCACCCACTGTTCCTGCACTCCCTGTGTGAGTGCTATCACCCTGCAGCGGGGCCAGGGCCAGCACTGAGGCCAGGGAGGCTGTGGGAAAGGAGCCTCTTTACTCTGCTCTGGTTCTATGTCCTACAGCACCATCTACCAGGGTCACCAACGCTCTGGGTATAGAGGCAAAATGGCATCCTTTAAAAACTGGAAGTCAAACCCAAGTGAGGAAAATAGAAAGGAGCATAAACTCTGGTGAGTCAAGTGTGAAAGTAGAATTAGGCAGGCAAAAAAATAATTTGAAGAGTAACTAGCAAAAGACACAAAAACTAACAGCAAAAAGATCTGTAAGTACATCAGAAGCAGGAAGCTAAACAATCAATGGATGATCGAGGTGCTAAAGGAGCACTCGAGGAAGATAAGGCCATTGCAGAGAAGTTAAATTAATTCTTTGCATCAGTCTTCACTGCAGAGGACATGAGGGAGATTCCAACACGTGAGCCATTCCTTTTAGGTGACAAATCTGAGGAACTGTCCCAGATTGAGGTGTCAGTAGAGGAGGTTTTGGAACAAATTGATAAACTAAACAGTAATAAGTCACCAGGACCAGATGGGGTTCACCCCAGAGTTCTGAAGGAACTCAAATGTGAAATTGCAGAACTACTAACTGTAGTCTGTAACCTATCATTTAAATCAGCTTCTGTACTAGATGACTGGTGGGTAGCTAATGTGATGCCAATTTTTAAAAAGGCTCCAGAGGTGATACCACCATTTACAGGCTTGTAACTTCAGTACCAGGCAAACAGGTTAGAACTATAGGAAAGTATAGAATTATCAGACACATAGATTAACACAATTTGTTGGGAAAGAGTCAACACAGCTTTTGTAAAGGGAGATGCCTCACCAATCTATTAGAATCCTTTGAGGGGGTCAAGAAACATGTGGACAAGGGGGATCCAGTGGACATAGTGTACTCAGATTTTCAGAAAGCCTTTGACAAGGTCCTTCACCAAAGGCTCTTGAGCAAAGTAAGCTGTCATGGGATAAGAGGGAAGGTCCTCTCATGGATCAGTAACTGGTTAAAAGATAGGAAAGATAGGGTAGGAATAAATGGTTAGTTTTCAGAATGGAGAGAGGTAAATAGCAGGGACCCCGCAGGGGTCTGTACTGGGACTAGTACTTTTCAACATATTCATAAATGATCTGGAAAATGGGGTGAACAATCAGGTGGCAAAATTTGCAGATGCTACACAATTACTCAAGATAGTTAAAAGCTGATTGTGAAGAATTTCAAAGGGATCTCACAAAACTGGGTGACTGGGCAACAAAATGGCAGATGAAAGTCCATGTTGATAAATGCAAAGTAATGCACATTGGAAAACATAATCCCAACTATACATATAAAATGATGGGGTCTAAATTAGCTGTTACCACTCAAGAAAAAGATCTTGGAGTCATTGTGGATAGTTCTCTGAAAATATCCACTCAATGTGCAGCGGCAGTCAAAAAAGCGAACAGAATGTTGGGGATAATTAAGAAAGGGATAGATAATAAGACAGAAAATATCATATTGCCTCTATATAAATCCATGGTATGCCCACATCTTGAATACTGCGTGCGGATGTGGTCACCCCATCTCAAAAAAAGATATATTGGAATTGGAAAAGGTTCAGAAAAGGGAAACAAAAATGATTAGGAGTATGGAACGGCTTCCGTATGAGGAGAGATTAATAAGACTGGCATCAGAGGAGTAGCCATGTTAGTCTGGATCTGTAAAAAGCGACAAAGATTCCTGTGGCACCTTATAGACTAACAGACGTATTGGAGCATAAGCTTTCGTGGGTGAATACCCACTTCATCAGATGCATGACAAAGCCAGTCAGGACTTTGGGGAGCCTCCTCTCCCTTGGAGCAGACTGTCTTCAGGGCAAGAAGCTCACACAGCTTCACCTCCTGGGTCTGACCTTGGAGCATTCAGCATATGCCTCTCCGTGCGCTTCCCACAGCGAGTCCGCCCAGGCGGGGTCCTGGGGAAGCCAGAGGTCCTGCACGCATCCCCACTTTGCAGTCAGACGTGACTCTCAGCTAGCCAGTAAAACTGAGGTTTATTAGATGACAGGAACACAGTCTAAAACAGAGCTTGTAGGTACAGCGGCAAACGGGACCCCTCAGCCGGGTCCATTATGGGGTTCAGAGAGCCAGACACCCACGTCTGCCCTCACTCCTAGTCCCCAGGTAGCTCCAACTCTCAAACCCCCTCCAGCCCCTCCTTCTCTCGGCTTTGTCTCTTTCCTGGGCCAGGAGGTCACCTGATCTCTTTGTTCACCTTTAGCTATTTCCTTGCAGGGGGGGAAGGGCCCCTGGCCATTTGTTGCCAGGGAGACAGAGTGTCAGTGATTTATGCACACTGGCCTTTCCCCACCACCTAGAGATTTAAGAAATGCATAGGGGAAACTGAGGCACCCACACAGTATTCAGAGGAAACATTAAGAACAGTCCCACTTCGTTACAGGGGGGATATGATAGAGGCCTATAAAATCGTGACTGCTGTGGAGAAAGTAAATAAGGAAGTGTTATTTCTTCTCATAACACACGAACTAGGGGGTCACCAAATTAAATTAATAGGCAGCAGGTTTAAAACAAACAAAAGGACTTCTTCACACAACACACAGTCAACCTGTGGAACTCATTGTCAGGGGATGTTGTGAAGGCCAAAAGTATAACTGGATTCAGAAAAGAATTAGATAAACTCATGGCAGATAGGTCCATGAATGGTTATTAGCTAAGATGGTCAGGGACGCAACCCCATGCTCTGGGTGTCCCTAAGCCTCTTGACTGCCAGATGCTGGGACTGGACAAGGGACGGATCACTTGATAATTGCCTTTTCCTGGTCATTCTCTCTGAAGTACCTGGCCCTGGCCACTGTCAGAAGACAAGATACTGGGCTGGATGGACCATTGGTCTGACCAGCATGGCCGTTCTTATGGGGAAGCCTCCCCAGCACAGAGCACCATGGCCATCCTGGGCTCTGGGGTGTGGTGGGAAGACAGCCTGGAGTAGTTCCACTGACACCTGGGCCATGCTGAGCCTAGCGCTGGCAGAACGTCAATGTGGGGGGTAAGGTCACCTTTGCCCCCTTCCCCAGGGCTGCGTCTTCTGTGCCATGCAGAGCTCAGCATAGAAAAGGGGGCTGGGGGAGAGCACCAAGGGGTTGGGAGGGCATCAGCATTTATATGGGGCTTGGGCATAGTGCCAGGGCCTGGCCTGCATGTGGGGCTTGGAAGGGGGAAGAGAGGGCACCAGGGTGAAACAAGGGCACTTTGATTGTTCTGAGCAGTGATCAATTAATTCAATACAATGACACACTGTTGGCAGGGCAAACTAAATAAGTGCCAGAAGCCACACTCCTTGGTGTCTTGGCGTAGCCACAGCCCCAGGACAGGGTCTCCCTTCCTGCCCTGGGATGGGCTGTGTGGTGGAGCAATGCCTAGTGGCATCGCAGCTCTACGTAAACTTGTGGCTTCTTCTCAACCCATCTCTCCTCCACCCAGTGACACTAACGCCTGCAGTGCCACAGAACTGCCCCAATATGTATTTGTTGGTAGGGAGCAAAAGTTTTTGCCATCTGGCTTTAGCTGCTTCTTGCTTTGCACGGAGTGGAGCTCTCTTCTGTCTGGCCCATAGAAAGGTGCGTCACCCGGATGAGATTCTTTGCCCTGGGCTATGCAGGATGTCAGAGAAGATGCTCAGTGGATTTAGGGAACCGCTATCCTTAAAACAAAATCACTTAAACCAGGCTAACTGGGCCTGGTTCTTTTCTCAAGTGCTAAGCAGGAGTAATCCAGCCAGGGCTAATGGGATGGCCTCAGGCCCCTACTCTGACTCCATATGTCACTCTGGCAGTGTATCAGGGCCACGATGGGGCTGTAGTTAGGTCAGATGAGAATTTCCCAGGGCCAGAGCAAGCATGGTCTTATTCTGTCCCCACTCCTGCAGGCCCCACTGTAGGGGCAGGCCAGGGAGAGGCCTGGTCAGAGCGTTGAGTGCTGTGGGGCTTCGGGGCTGACATCTCACACAGGATCTGATTCAGCCACTGCAGCAGCAGAGTCTAGATGTGGCATAAACCCGCCTTTGCTCCATCTCCCCCTGAGCTGTGCCTGTCAGGAGACATAGCACAGGACCCGGCCCACTGGAGTAACACCAATGTAAAACCAGCCTCAGGGAGAGCAGAATCCGGCCCAGTGGAGAAAGGTTAGGCTGCCAATGGGACCTTATCAGGGAGCGCTTCTGAAGTTTGTTTGGAGCAAACATTACTATGCTGTGTCGGAGCCTTGGGACAGTAACAATCCTGCAGCGCAAATTGGGGGGGGACGATTCTTACACCATGAGGCTGCTCCCCAACCTCGCCCAGGGCAGGACGTGCAGAGAGGGGAGGAACGGGGGCAAGGAGGGTGTGCAGTAGTCACGGCGTGCCTGCCTGGGGCAGCACCCAGACACAGAGGGGCTCTATGGATCCCACATCCCCTCAAACATTCAGGTCCATCCCGGTATTGACGGCCTGGGTGGGGCGGAGGGGTTTCCCATATCCACTTAGACACCAGGGTGCATCTGGGTGCCACACGGGGGTGATAAAGAGATCCCATAAGCCCTCAGACACTGGGGTCCGTCCCAGTCCTCATGGACCTACCCTGAATGGAGGAAGGGGAGAAGAGATCCCATAAGCCCTCAGATGCCTGGGGTCTGTCTCAGTCCTCATGGACCTGCCCTGAATGGCGGGAGGGGAAAAGAGATCCCATAAGCCCTCAGACACTGGGGTCTGTTCCAGTCCTCATGGACATGCCCTGAATGGAAGAAGGGGAGAAGAGATCCCATAACCGCTCAGACACTGAGGTCCGTCCCAGTCCTGCTGGACCTGCCCTGAATGGGGGAAGGGGAGAAGAGATGCCATAAGCCCTCAGACACTGGGGTCCGTTCCAGTCCTCATGGACCAGCCCTGAATGGTGGGAAGGGAGAAGAGATCCCATAAGCCCTCAGACACTGGGGTCCATCCCAGTGCCATCATGATGGGGTGGGGGCAGGGGACCCCAGATCGTAACAGACACTAGGGTCAGCGTCTGTTAGGCCTGGATTGACATTTGCTTGTCTGAAATGAAGCTGCCCCCTGCAGACATCCCAGGAACCAGGAGGTCATGGAGGTCGGGGTCCCTAGTGTTTGGGGGCAGCAGCCTGTCCCAGGCAGGACTGGCAAAGCTGCGGCGTGCAGGGTGCAGGTCACCCCCTGACAGCGCTCCCCCTACCCCGCCTGACCCTGGTGCTGAGCAGTAGGAGTCTGTGGAAGTCACTCCGTCTCTCTCACCGCAGGCAGTGGAGCCGCGGCTGCACTTCATTAGGGGGTTCATATTTCACCCTAATGGCTTTCTCTGTGCCGAAGCCATCCATCACCAGCTCATTTCCCTGCAAGTGCCTTACTGCTCCTGCCTGCGCCATGTGGAACGGTTTCTAATGATGCACTAGAGCAGCGGCCCTGGCAGCACCGCCTCCTTGAGACCCAGCACAGCGAGAGGGACACAGAGTGGGGCCGCACTGACAGCAGCTCTGGCCTATCCCCACCAGCAATGTACCCAGAGCATAGGCGCCGACTCCGTGGGTGCTCCGGGGCTGGAGCACCCATGGGGAAAAATTGGTGGGTGGTCTGCACCCACCAGCAGCTCCCCTCCCCGCCCCAGTTCAACAGTGCTCTGCCGCCGCCTCCTCCCCTGCGCACGCCGCATCCCTGCTTCTCCCCCAGCGCTTGCTGCCGCCAAGCAGCTGCTCTGGGAAGAGGCGGGGTCGGGGCGGGGATTTGGGGAAGGAGTCCAATAGGGGCAGGGAGGGGGCGGAGTTGGGGCATGGACTTTGGGGAAGGGGTTGGAATGGGGGCGGGGCAGGGCCGGGGGGGGGGCAGGAGTGGAGTCGGGGCGGGGCCGCGGGCAGGGCCGCGGGCGAGCACCCACCGGCGCCGGGAAAAGTTGGCGCCTATGCCCAGAGAGAGAGAGTGAGACCTGCAGGGCCTGCCCCGACACACAGCCGGGGGAGGCCAGCCATGGACTATTGCAACTCCATCCCGCAGCATTCCCACAAAGGGAGGGTGCGGTGGGACCCAAAAGGTGGAAGCTGAAGTTAGACAAATTCAGACTGGAAATAAGGTGTCAACTTTTGACAGTGAGGAGCTGGCAGATTGGATCCATCTCCCAAGGGTCATGGCGGCTTCCTCATCACTGACCAGCTTTAAATCCCGATGGGGTGTGTTTCTGACAGCTCTGCTCTAGGAATTATTGTGGGGCGGGTCTCTGGCCCAGGTCAGACTAGATGGTCACAACGATCCCACAATGGCCTTGCAATCTATGAAGCTATAGATCAGGAGCAGCTGCTGCAGCACCCTGTGTCTGCCCCCTCCTCAGCATACCCAGAGCCACGACACCAACCTCAGAGACGTCTCTAGAACTGAGCCTGCTCCTGCCTAGAGTCAGCTGCATCCTGGGCCAGAGTAATGTGTATTGTTCATGGGTACAATAAATAACCTAATGAATATGAGGGGTGGGGCTTATATTGAGGGTGGGGAGAGAGTACTCGGGGCAATGCCACTGGGTGGGGAGAGCACATGTTGAGACTGGGGTTGAGTGGGGAGGGACACATGGACAATGCAGCCAGGGCCATGTGTCAGGGCTGGGAATGGGAGGCATATGGGCAAAGCGGCTGGAGCCTGGGGACACGTGTTGAGGTTGCGGGAGGGGCAGGGGACACATGGGCAATACAACCAGGGCCATGTGTCAAGACTGAGTGGGGGGGGGGGCACACATTCAGAGCTAGGGAGGGACTAACCATCCCGATAAAGGCCATCTCCCTCTGTCTCTCCAGCTTGGTGCATCTGCGTTGCAGGCAGCCTTTCCAGACCTGCGGGGAGAAGGAACACAGGGATGTGAGAACCAGGGCACAGAGCCATTCCCCCTTCACCGTGCTGCCAACCCCCACCTGGATCCATGGAGCAAGGCACCTCCCTGCACAAGGCCCTCGTCCTGGAAGTGACACGCTCTGTGGGTGCAACTCAGACACCCTGTCACGGCTTTACTGGTGTGTGCTATTGTGACATTATGAGTGTAATATAATATTTCATTGGAAGGTGACAGGGCCAGAAAGAGTTAATTAACTCACCGACTGACCTGACCCATGGCTGAACTTTAGAGACTAGTTAGGAAGATCTGTAAATGAATAGAGCTTTGAAATGCAAGTCTGCATTGTTAGAGATCGAAGGGTAGATGTTTGCTCAGGTCTTGTGATGTAAGCAAACAAGTCTTGTCTATTACTATAGCTTTGATTCAAAGATCAAAAAAGGAATATTAACATTTAGGAAGACACTTGAGTGAAATAGTATTATTGTCTCTATGTCTCTTTGAAGGTTGTGGCAACCTGTATCTGAACTGTTTAATGGATAAATTACACTATGCTAATTGCTAGGAAGTTTAGAAGAAGGAAAGTTAAACCTATTGTTTTCTCAGGCCAAAAGGCTGCTGGAAATGTATAAAAACCCTGGGACAGGATCCTGCTTCATCTCAGATCTGCTTTGGGTTTCAAGAGGGGGAAACCTTAAGCCATAAGAATTGAGATCCCCCGTCACTGACTGGAGACACCCGAACATGGACATTGGACTATAACCTATGGACTATTTCTAAAAGAACTTTTGGCAACTACAAACTCATCTCTCATATGTATCTGAACCTCAAGAATTGAATTCAAGTCTGTATGTATATTGATCTTTTAACCAACACTCTCTTTTCTTTTTTTAATAAATTTTAGTTTAGTTAACAAGAATTGACTATAGTGTGTATTTTGGGTCAGATCTAAGTTATAATTGGACCTGGGTGTGTGGCTGATCCTTTGGGATTGGAAGAACCTTTTCTTTTATATGATAAGATTTTCAGTAATCATCATCGTATCTGACATGTGTGTCTGGATGGAGGCCTGAGGCTGGGTACTTTAAGGGAACTGTGTTTTTTGGACTTCTGAGTAACCAGTGAGGTAACACAGAGGCTGTTTTGTGCTGGTTTGGTAAATCTAAGTATTGGAATATCCACCAGCTTTTGGGGTTTGTCTGCCCCGTTCTGTTTGCAGTTCACCCTCATTGAGTGACCTCAGCTGGCTCCCACGGGCAGCACCATCACAGCTGTACCTGGCTTTTAAAAGCCTGTCTTGGAGTACCCCTCTTGTAAGCCAGCCCCATGGTGTAGCTTTTTACCAGGGTGAGCCCTGGAGCCCCCTCAACTCTGAGACGGGGCCTGTTGGCGTCAGCTGTCCTGGTTCTCTTCCTGTGCTCTCAACACAAGTCCAACTGAGTTCAAACTCCTTTTGATAGACTTTTACATCTTCAGTAAATATTTGCAGTGATGTAGTACAAGTCTTTCCTAAACAAAGTAGCATTTATTGCTGCAATACAGTACAGGCGAGTCTCATCTTACGCGGGGGTTCCGTTCCACGGTTAGCGCGTAAAGCGAAAACCGTGTATAGTCAAAATTACATTGAGTTCAATGGCGGGCGGAATCACCCGCACTACAGGTACAGTATTAAAATTGTTATTTTTCTCTTTTTTGTTGTTTTGTTTTTGTTTTTGCCGACCGCTTAAAGCTGAAATTGCGCATGTTAAATGCGCGTAAGAGGCGACAGACCTGTACTTGAGAGACCCGGTTAGAATGGTAAAGCAAAGCTTGCATCAGAGCCCATTTCTGTGGAACCTTCTGGCCTGCTTTCCTGAGTTTCTGTAAATCCGTCTCAGGGTGTGTCTACACAGGGGATTTAATCTGAAACGTTTGATGCGCATCAGGTAACTCTCAGTACACAAGCTGCACTAATGGCCTGCACTCAAAAAGCCTGCTCCATTTCCAGTTTGCATTGTGTGAACGTACGGCAGTCCACTTTTGTTGGACTTTCACACTGCAAATTGGGAAACTGAGGCAAAGGACCCTGCCCAATGTACTGTGGGGTGGGTGTTCTCGTATGGTCACATGTTTTTGAATCGTGGTCATGGTGTTTCCCCAAATTAATGCAGTGTCCCCTTTTTCCTGTTAATAGAAATGTTCTTCTGTTAGATGCAGCCTCAGTACTCAGAAGGGGGCCACTATTGCCATTAGAGGCACCCAGGGGTGGTGCTAAATTTTCCCAGATGATTGGGTGGGGGCTCGAGCTGGTTCTGCTTTGTATTGTTAAGAGGAGCCCCTAGATATTGAACCCTGCCCTTATCGCAGCCAACTCCACCTGGCAGAAGTGTTACAGATGGAACCCATGTAACTATCACCCCCACCAGGGCAGAGAATTTAAAAACAAAAAGCAGTTATTTCTCCACTATGCTCTGAGGACTAGTGGACCCACCATGGCAGGTTTACAGACCTAAATGCAGGAGGGTCCACAATGCTAGGATCTTTTGGACTGCAGTACTAGTTAAATTAGTGGAGAAAGAACTGTTTGCCCCCAGGAACTCCATGGGTATTAACGGTGTGGAGGTTGGGCCGGGTATTCTGGGAGACCCAGCTTATCCCCTAATGCCCTGGCTAATGAAGTCATACACAGGGCATGTGAACAGAAGGAAGGTACAATTTCACTATCGCCTGAGGGGTTGCAGAATGGTACTCAAGTGTGCATTTGGCCGGAGATGGTGCTTTTTATGGACTAGGTTGCATAATATTTGTGAGAGCAAAGGGGGAAGCCTGGCTGATGGGTGGGAGGCTGAGGTGTGAGACTTGCCAGCAAGGCAGCACACAGAGAACACAAACACCTGTGGGAATGCTGGCAGAGATGCCTATGGTTCATATTTTGAGCTCCATGCCTGAACACGTTAGCCCGTGGGAGGGGACACAGACAGCGAGAGCACTGAGGTATCATGCAGGGGTGGCTGAAGTTCAGAGTTCCATGTGTGCTTTTGTAAAACCCGATTCATTATTTCAGCTTTATTGAGAGGATGCTCTGTGTTAAATGAAATGATGATCCATGATGGGTGCAATAATAACAATCTTCCGTGCACAACAAAATGGGAGGGGGGAGTTAAGGCCAGTATGTCCCCTCCCTCTGGCTCTTGCCTCTGTCACTTGCTAGGCGAGCTTGAGAGCTGCAAACAGAGGCAATGAACAGGGGAGTTTCAGAGAGAGTTTGGAGAGGCTTTCCTTCCAGGTGCACCGTTATGCGTGATACCAAGATGACCAGCAATGGAACACTGGCAGTGACCTGCAACAGATGTGCCATGTTCTCTTTCCTGCCTGAAGGCAGAAAGGGTTTCATGAAGTGGCTGTACTCATAGAAAAGATTCTTGGATTGGCAGGGCAAGTTGGGATGCTACTGAGACTCAGAGAAGCTGAGGAGTTCCTGTAGAGCCAGGTTCGTACCCCAGGTTCAAGGAAGAATGGATCTGGCCACCGAAGATCTGGAGAGAGAGGAAGTCAGAGAAGAGGCCTGGTGGTTCATAATCAACAGAGGCAGGAGGTCACAGCAGCTGGAGACAAAGGAGGATGTGGCCACCAGAGAGCAGAGGACCAGGAGGAATTCCATATGGCTAGAAGTTTCAAATCAATACCAAGTCTGCAACGTGGAAACATTGGAAGATACCTCTCAATATCCAGCAGGTTCAAGGGAATATGGGACACACATATGGATGGCAGCTCAGCCCAACCTGTAAGAAAATGAAGCTTGCCTGCAAAGGGTTCTCCAACTGTCCAAGGAAGACAGACAATCCTTGTTCAAGATTCAGTACTCGGAAGAACCAAAAGAACATTCTGCAAGGCACAGGCAGACAATAGGACAGCATGCTGCCTTCCCGGCACCAAGACACGAGACGTTACTCTAAGATTGGACAGGCTTCTTAAGTCGACAGCAAGGATCCATTGGTGATGGTTCATATCAGCACTAACGACACTGCATCGCAGGATATCTCGCAGATAGCAAATGGGTTGAGGGAACTCAGAAGCGTGCTGAAGAAAAATGTCCAAGTGATCTTCTCTGAAATCCTTCCTGTCCCACAAGTGAAGGAAGGCAGAAGGCAGAAGATTCCAGAAGTAAACCACAGGTTAAGTAAGTGGTGTAGGGTGGAGGATTTTGGTTTTGAGGAACATTGGTTCATCTCCCACGGGAGAGGGGACTATATAGTTCAGATGGCCTCCATCTCAGTAGAAGGGGTCCAACCTCTTTGGAGACAGGCTCACTAGAGTAGTCAGGAGCGGGTTAAATTAATAGCAAAAAGGGAGGGTAAAAAGAGGGATGATCTGAGCACACAGCACAAAATCGAGATGTTGAGAACAAAACTAATCAAGGAGCCAAAGGACATAAAGAGAGGAAATTACTGAATTGCCTCTACACCAATGCTAGGAGCCTGGGTAACAAACAAGAGGAATTGAAATTGCTCATCTGTGAGCGTAAGTTTGATCTACCTGGTATTGCTGAAACCTGGTGGGATGAGTCGCACAATTGGAATGTTAAAAATCAATGGTTATAACCTATTTAGGAAGGATCGAGTGGGCAAAAGGTCAGGGGGAATGAGCTCTATGTTAAAAATAGCATTCCCTGTTTCCGAATCAATGAAAACGAACGAAAAGAAAGAGCTTATGGATCAGTGACCTAAAATAAAGCACAGGATGGGGTATCAGATCACAAAATCTCACTAGGAAACATGAAGAATGGTCCCTTACACAGGTATCTATAATATGTAGGGGGGGAAAGCTGCATGATCATGGGAGACTTCAATTTGAGTGAAATACACTGGAGGTCTCATGCTGGCAGTACTAAAATATCCTTGGAATTTCTAACCATTGTAGATGACAATTTCCTAAAGCAAAAAGTGTTGCAGTCAACACAAGGGATTTCTTTATTACACCTTGTCCTAACAGATAAAGAGGAACTGATCACACAACTAAAAATTAATGATAACATAGTTACAAGTGATCATGATTAGATCACATTTGTAATTTGCCTTGCAGAATAAAGTCCAGATCAGTAACCTATATAGTTGGTGCTTTAATAGGGCCAGTTGCACAAAGCTGCTACAGACTAGGGACCGAATGGCTAAGCGGCAGTTCTGCAGAAAAAGACCTGGGGATTACAGTGGATGAGAAGCTGGATATGAGTCGACAGTGTGTCCTTGTTGCCAAGAAGGCTAACAGCATTCTGGGCTGTATAAGTAGGAGCATTGCCAGCAGATCGAGGGGCGTGATCATTCCCATCTATTCGACATTGGTGAGGCCTCATCTGGAGTACTGTGTCCAGTTTTGGGCCCATCACTACAGAAAGGATGTGGACAAATTGGAGAGAGTCCAGCGGAGGGCAACAAAAATGGTTAGGGGGCTGGGGCACATGACTTACAAGGAGAGGCTGAGGGAACTGGGCTTGTTTAATCTGCAGAAGAAAAGAGCGAGGGGGGATTTGATAGCAGCCTTCAACTACCTGAAGGGGGGTTCCAAAGAGAATGGAGCTCAGCTGTTCTCAGTGGTACCAGATGACAGAACAAGGAGTAATGGTCTCAAGTTGCCGTGCGGGAGGTCTAGGTTGGATATTAGGGAAAAACTATTTCACTAGGAGGGTGGTGAAGCACTGGAATGGGTTACCTAGGGAGGTGGTGGAATCTCCATCCTTAGAGGTTTTTAAGGCCCGGCTTGACAAAGCTCTGGCTGGGATGATTTAGTTGGGGTTGGTCCTGCTTTGAGCTGGGGGTTGGACTAGATGACCTCCTGAGGTCTCTTCCAACCCTAATCTTCTATGATTCTAAATCAGCTGTGAGGAAGAATTAAATCAGAAAAATGTGAATTATAATTTGGGAATCATGTAACAACACTTTACTAGATGCCCCAAAAGCCACAATCCCACAATTGAGGAAGAAGGCCAAGCTGGTTAAAAAAAAAACTCCCTGATTTAGAAGGGAAGTGAAGGCAGCTGTAAAAAAATAAAATCTAACAAATGGAAGAGAGGGGAAGTTGATAGTAATGAATATAAATAAGAAGTTAGGAATTGTAGAAAATTGATAAGGGAAGCAAAGGGACACAAAGCGAACTCTATGGCTGGAAGAGTTAAGGACAGTAAGAGGGAGTTTTTAAAATATATTAGGAAACAAGGAGAACCCTGACAATGGTATTGGTCTATTACTAGATGGAAATGGTAGAGCTACCGATAATAATGAGGAAAAGGCAGAAGTGTTCAATAAATATTTCTCTTCCATAGACAATGGGTCTAATAGGCCAAAGAAGGCTAAGCCTTCACTGGCACAGCTGCTGCCACGGGACCCCGGATTGTGGTTTTTACTTATTATTATGCACCACGCAGGTTCCGGGACAGCTGAGGAGGTGGTATCTGCTATTCAGCTTCCCAGGTTCATCAGTATCAACCTGGATTCGACAGAGATTACTGATGAGTAATCAGTAAGCAGGTTCCGGGAAACTGAGTAGCCCCGGAACCTGCATGGCACATATAAAAAGCTCAGTGTTCTTCCACTGGGTGGCTGGGGGAGGCGCACCACCTTTCCCATTCTCTGGCTGGAGCTTCTCCGGCCACAGGAAGTGGGGCGGGGAGGGCTCAGGGCTCCAGCCATGGGGGATGGGGTCTTGTGAAGAAGGGGCAGGGCCGGGGAGGATAGCCTCCCCGAAGGGGGTGTCCACCAACTGCCCATGTTCTGTTCTGTATCTGGAGAAAAAACAGATTATATAATCTCATTATATGCTTGTAGCGGAGTGGTGACCCGCTCCAGCCCTGACAGGGTTGGAACCAGCCCTGGGAGAGGGCTGGCTGGCTGTGAAAGAAAGACCTGGGCTGATTGGGAAAACAGCCGCAGCTGGGCCACGCCCCAATCAGGGCCCAGCTGGCCCTATAAAGGCTGGGAGCCAGGAGCAAGAACACAGTCTCTCTCTGCATTCAGAGAGAGAAGGGCCTGGCTGCAGGGAGCTAGAGACAGGGTACCTGAGTGGAGCAGGGCTGGGGAAAGGCAGAGGAGCTGGGGAGCTCCAGCCTCGAAAGCCCCAGGCTGCGGCCTAGCAGAAGGCCAACAGGTACTGGGGGTTGCAGAGGACAGCCCAGGGGTAGGCCAAGGCAGCAGGTCCAAACCCAACCTTGCCAGTGATGAGTAGGCTGATACTGCAGTCTGCCCCAGGGCGTGGGGCTAGACGATGACTGGCAGTAGCCTTGTACTGAGGCGAGGTGGGGATAGTGGGTGGGGGTTCCCTGGGGAGGGGAGACCTAAGACTGAGGGGTTACTGCCAGGGGGCAACACCCCAGGTAAAAGGGCACCGGGGTCCAGGGCAGGACACGAGGGCCAGAGGACAGGCATATCACCGGCCTGCAGAGGGCGCTCCGGAGCTGGAATGAGCTAATTCCCAGAAGTCACCAGCAGGAGGCGCCGCAGGGGTGAGTCCCGCACGTCTACAATGCTGATAACACACTGTCCATTCCACTAGTAGCTCTAGTGACAGCCTCACAGAGCTCAATCTATTTAGTTTAACAAAGAGAAGACTAAGGGGTGACTTGACTACAGTTTATAAGTATCTACATGGGGAACAAATATTTAGTAATGGGCTGTTCAATCTAGCAGAGAAAAGTCTAACACAGGGGTTCTCAAACTGGGGGTCGGGACCCCTCAGGGGCTCATGTGGTTCTTACAGGGGGATCGTGAGCTGTCAACCTCCACCCCAAACCCTGCTTTGTCTTCAGCATTTATAATGGTGTTAAATATATTTAAAAGTGTGTTTAATTTATAAGGGGGGGTCGCACTCAGAGGCTTGCTGTGTGAAAGGGGTCGCCAGTACAGAAGTGTGAGAACCACTGGTCTAACATGATCCAATGGCTGAACGTTGAAGTCAGACAAATTCAGACTGGAAATAAGGTGTACGTTTTTTACAGTGAGGATAATTAACCATTGGGACAATTTACCAAGGGTCGTAGTGGATCCTCCATCACGGATATTGGATGTGTTTCTAAATGAGCTGCTCTAGGAATTATTGTGGGGTAGTTCTCTGGTCTGTGTTATACAGGAGGTCAGGTGTTGCAGGCTCAATACAGCTGGACTCCCAGATGCAAGTGTTCTTAGTGCCCAGAGGTTGGATCCGAGAGGTGAATGGGAGTCCTGGGAACTGCGTTGCAGAGATACAGAGGTTAGTAGTTGTTGCTGGTCTCAGTAGCCAGCATTATCCAGGGGCTCAAGAACATGACTCGATCCCAAATTATGGGCCTGCAGGCCTAGTGGGAGCATGTTTTGCAGGAGGACAATCTGGCTCAGGATCACATCCATGAGTTGCCTCTGTATCTCTCTGTCTTTTTCCAAGCTTTTCTTTGCCAACCTAGTGAGGAGGGCTTTAAACTACTTTCAAACGGGGCAGGTGGCAAAAGCCCATAGGTAAACAGAAAAAGGCAACCTTAACAGAGGGTAGATGTTGGTGGGGATCATGGAAAATTACAATAGGATCATAGGAGAACAAGAGGGAAATCAGTGAGGGAGACAGCTCAATATTTTAGACGTTTATATGCAAATGCAAGGAGTATGGGGAATAAGCAAGTACACAAGCTAAATAGTGACTTAATTGGCATGACAGAGACTTGGTGGGATAAATCTCATGACTGGAATATTGGTATAGAGGGGTATCGCTTGTTCAGGAATGTCAGGCAGGGAAAAAAAGGGAAGTGGTGTTGAATTATGTATTAAGAATATATACACTTGTTCTGAGGTCCAGAAGGAGGCGAGAGGCAGACCAGCTGAAAGTTGCTGGGTGAAGATAAAAGGGAGGGAAAAACAGGGGCGATATCATGGTAGGGGTCTACTGTAGAATAGCAAATCTGTACGAGGAGGTAGATGAGGCATTTCTAGAACAAATAACAGAAATATCCCAAACCAAAGATCTGGTAGTAATGGGGAACTTAAACTACCTGTTGGAAAAGTAATACAGCGAAATGCAGAATTTCCAGTAAGTTCTTGGAACACACTGGGGACAACATTTTGTTTCAGAAAGTGGAGGAAGTAACCAGGCGAACAGCCATTTTAGACTTGATTCGGACTATCTGGGAGGAATTGGCTGCTTGGTGACTCGGGGCAGCTGGCCCGTAACTCCAGCTTTGCCCAGCAAGCACAGGTAGCAATGGTTGCTATGAGCACAGGGTGGTAGGCGGGGGGGGGGAGGGGGGGGGGGAGAGAGCCACACCTCTGGGCAGTGAGGGGGGAGGAGAGGAAGGAGTAGAGCCTCTGACGTGACGCCTCTCCCTGCTCTCAGCCCTGTGTTCACTGTGGCAAGCTCCCCACACAGCCAGAACTGGCTGCTCGTGCCTCCTGACCCCTGGAAGAATGGGCACAAGGCAGGGGCTGGGGACTCAAACACAGAGCCCCCAGCACTGCTGCTCCCAGGGCACCAAGGCCCCCTCACCCCCCACATTGCAGCGTGAAAGCCACACCCAGCGGCCTGGCCAGGGCACCACTGGCCTAGAATGCTGTGACCCCCCCGCCCAGCTCTGCCCAGGGCTGCATGCCAGAGCGGGACACATCTATGGGCTGTGCTGCACCCTGATTGGATCCAGCCCTCAGGCTGCCTGCAAGCAGCCCAAGGAGAGGCAACCGACAAGGCCCAGGGGCCAAGCTGTGACTGCTGGGAGAGCCAGGGCATGGAGGGTGGGACCGAGAAGACTGCTCCGCATTGGGCAGCTGGCAATACAGCGTGTTCTCAGGCAGTCCAAGAGTGCCACCTCCAGGGCAGAGGCAGAACTGCAGCCATGAGAGATTCCCCCCGGGGCCATGTTCTCAGCCCTGGGACTGAAAGCAGGGAGTGTGGCGGGATCCCAGAAGGGAGAAATGGGAATCACAAGGCAGTGGGGAGCACTGCTCAGATCTGACCTCTGGCACCCCAGGCACCCAGCAGCCACCTGTTTGCTGGGTATCCTGTTCCCTCCACCTCCATGGTAGGGTTGCCAACTTTCTAATCGCACATAACTGAACACCTCTGCCCCGCCTCTGCCCCGCCCCTGCCCCGAGGCCACACCCCTTCTCTGAGGCCCCGCCCACGCTCACTCCATTCCCCCCTCTCTCTCCCCCCACACTCACTCACTTTCAGCGGGCTGAGGCAGAGGGTTAGGGTCCAGGGGGGTGAGGGCTCTGGTTGGGGGTGCAGGCTCTGGGGTGGGGCTGGGGATGAGGGGTTTGGGGTGTGGGAGAGGGCTCCGGGCTAGGGCAGGGGGGTGAGGTGCCAGGGGGTATGGGCTCTGGGCTGGTGGTGCGGGTTCTGGCTGGGGCCAGAAATGAGGGGTTCAGGGCGCAGGGTGAGGACTCCGGGAGGGAGTTTGGGTGTGGAAGGGGACTCTGGGCTGGGGCAGGGGATTGGAGTGCAGGGTCCCAGCGGCACTTACCACAGCTCCCAGGAAGCGGCCGCCAGGTCCCTGCAGCCCCTAGGCGCATCTGTGGCCAGGGAGGCTTTGTGCACTGCCCTTGTGCCTGCAGGCACCGCCCCTGAGCTCCCACTGGTCGTGGCTCCCGGCCAATGGGAGCTGTGGAGCCGGCACTCGGGGCTGGGACAGCATATGGAGCATCCCTGCCTGCCCATGCGCCTAGGGGACGCAAGGACCTAGCGGCCACTTCCGGGAGCCACACGGAGCTAGAGCAGGCAGGGAGCCTGCCTTAGCCCCGAGCGCCCGCTGCGCCGCCGACCGGACTTTAACGGCCCGGTTGACAGTGCCGACCGGAACCGCCAGGGTCCCTTTACAACCAGGCATTCCGGTAAAAAAACGGACGCCTGGCAACCCCACACTCTGGGCTGGCCATGTCCCCCTTACCTTCTGGATGCAGATGGCGGCCTGCTCACGGTCAAGCTCCTTGGCCCCAGTCTCCCGGGCCCGCCTCTCTCGCTCCTCGTCCCGCCGGATCTCGCACATGAACTTGGAACGAAGGCGGCCCTGGCGCATCCGCTCCGCCATCTGCACCAGCTGCACGGCCTCGTCGCGCAGCATGGCAGGCCGGGACGGCTGCAGGAGCAGGGCACAAAGAGGGTTAGGGAATCTGTGCCCCGATCCAGCCCATGCCAGCCCCAGCCACAGGGCACCAGGAAAAACAAAGCCTGCACGTCCCATGGCCAACCCCAGCCAGGGTGCCAGGGAGAACGGAGCCCGCACACCCCATAGCCAGCCCCAGCCAGGTGCCAGGGAGAACAGAGCCCGCATGCCCCATGGCCAGCCGCAGACAGGGTGCCAGGGAGAACGGAGCCCGCACGCCCCATAGCCAGCCCCAGCCAGGGGCACTAGGGAGAACGGAGCCCGCACGCCCCATAGCCAGCCCCAGCCAGGTGCCAGGGAGAACGGAGCCCACACATCCCATAGCCAGCCCCAGCCAGGGTGCCAGGGAGAACGGAGCCCACACGCCACATAGCCAGCCCCAGACAGGGCACCAGGGAGAACGGAGCCCGCACACCCCATAGCCAGCCCCAGCCAGGTGCCAGGGAGAACAGAGCCCGCATGCCCCATGGCCAGCCCCAGACAGGGTGCCAGGGAGAACGGAGCCCGCACGCCACATAGCCAGCCCCAGCCAGGGGCACCAGGGAGAACAGAGCCCGCACGCCCCATAGCCAGCCCCAGCCAGGTGCCAGGGAGAACGGAGCCCGCACGTCCCATAGCCAGCCCCAGCCAGGTGCCAGGGAGAACAGAGCCCGCACGTCCCATGGCCAGCCCCAGACAGGGCGCCAGGGAGAACGGAGCCTGCACGCCCCATGTCCAGCCCCAGCCAGGGCGCCAGGGAGAACGGAGCTCGCACGCCCCATGGCCAGCCCCAGCCAGGGTGCCAGGGAGAACAGAGCCCGCACGCCCCATGGCCAGCCCCAGCCAGGGTGCCAGGGAGAACAGAGCCTGCACGCCCCATGGCCAGCCCCAGCCAGGGTGCCAGGGAGAACAGAGCCCACACGCCCCATGGCCAGCCCCAGCCAGGGCGCCAGGGAGAACGGAGCCCGCACGCCCCATGGCCAGCCCCAGCCAGGTACCAGAGAGAACAGAGCCCGCACGCCCCATGGCCAGCCCCTGCCAGGTGCCAGGGAGAACGGAGCCCGCACGCCCCATGGCCAACCCCAGACAGGGTGCCAGGGAGAACAGAGCCCACACGCCCCATGGCCAGCCCCAGCCAGGGCGCCAGGGAGAACGGAGCCCGCACGCCCCATGGCCAGCCCCAGCCAGGTACCAGAGAGAACAGAGCCCGCACGCCCCATGGCCAGCCCCAGCCAGGGTGCCAGGGAGAACAGAGCCCGCACGCCCCATGGCCAGCCCCTGCCAGGTGCCAGGGAGAACGGAGCCCGCACGCCCCATGGCCAACCCCAGACAGGGTGCCAGGGAGAACAGAGCCCGCACGCCCCATGGCCAATCCCAGACAGGGTGCCAGGGAGAATAGAGCCCGCACGCCCCATAGCCAGCCCCAGCCAGGTGCCAGGGAGAACAGAGCCCGCACGCCCCATAGCCAGCCCCAGCCAGGGTGCCAGGGAGAACGGAGCCCGCACATCCCATGGCCAGCCCCAGACAGGGCGCCAGGGAGAACGGAGCCCGCACGCCCCATGGCCAGCCCCAGCCAGGTGCCAGGGAGAACAGAGCCCGCACGCCCCATAGCCAGCCCCAGCCAGGTACCAGAGAGAACGGAGCCCGCACGTCCCATGGCCAGCCCCAGCCAGGTGCCAGGGAGAATAGAGCCCGCACGCCCCATGGCCAGGCCCAGCCAGGGCGCCAGGGAGAACGGAGCCCGCACGCCCCATGTCCAGCCCCAGACAGGGCGCCAGGGAGAACGGAGCCCGCATGCCCCATGGCCAGCCCCAGCCAGGTACCAGAGAGAACAGAGCCCGCACGTCCCATGGCCAGCCCCAGACAGGGCGCCAGGGAGAACGGAGCCCGCACGCCCCATGTCCAGCCCCAGCCAGGTGCCAGGGAGAATAGAGCCCGCACGCCCCATGGCCAGCCCCAGCCAGGTGCCAGGGACAACAGCCTGCTGCACTCTCCCCAGGCTTGCCCACAATTCTCTGTCAAACCGATCCAGGGCCAGACCCAGACACCTCATACATGGGAAACACCGGTGACAGGAGGCCATAGTCCCTGGTACGGCTCCATATCCCTAACAGGCCCTGGTAGAGCCCCCACTTCCTGCCCTGCTCCCCCCTGGGAGCACACCCGGCCTCACAAACCTCCCGCCCACCCTGCAAGCCTGATACAGACCCACCCCTCCTTTCTGCCCTGCACTCTCCCATGGGCTCCGATACAGCCCTGCCCCCACTCCTGCATCTCCCTCCACAGGCTCTAGAACATCCTCATTCCCCCTCCTCCCTTGCACCCCCCAGGCTCTGGTACAGACCCCACCCCCCTTACCTGTTACTTTCCTGCACACTCTCCTGAACTCTCCCCACCCCTCCCACTACAGTGCCACCCCCACACCCCACCCATCCTCTGGGGCCTAGCACAGCCCTGCACCCCCAGCCCCTCGTGCAGCCCTGTACTTCAGGTGGGAGTCCCCTCGTCAGAGAAAGAGGCAGCCGGTGGGCTAGCATCCCTGTTACAGGCAGCCGCAGGGCAGGCACTCACCCCACTGGGCATGCTAGGCTCCACCCGGGCCAGGATCTCAGACAGCACCTGCTGACGCTCCTTCAGGGCCTTGGCTCTCTGGTTCACAAAGTACTTGGGGATGGGCACCTCCATGTCAGCCTGGGGAGAGAGCACAGGAGCCTCCCCATTAGTGCCATCATCCCCGGCCTCAGGGCCCCTCCACCCCAGCCTTCGCACCCAGCCCCCCACTAGGAGCTCCCTCTCCTGACCAGGGGCGTAGCCATGGGTAGGCCATGGCCCACCCACTTAGCATCCAGACTCACCCCCGCAGCCCCAGCTCGCCACGGCCCACCCACTTAGCATCCAGACCCACCCCCGCAGCCCCAGCTCTGCTCCGGCCCCAGCACTTGCCCCGCTCCACCCGCCCAGGCAAGCCTCTGCGCCCTGACCCTGCTTCCCAGATGCGCACCTGGGCCGCAGGGGGCCCCTGGCCAGCATGTCCATCGCCCCCAAGGCTGGCTGGAGAGGGTGGGGGGAAGCAGCCCCGATTCCTCCTGCCCCCCCAACCCTTGTCATTGCCCACCCAAGTGTCCTATCCTGGCTATGCCACTGCTCCTGACGCTGCCTTCACAAACCCCCTATTGCCACCGGCGCAGTGTTATTATGAGTAATGGGGTTGCTATGATGCAAGAAGCTCCAGCCTCTTCACACCACTCAGCCCTGCTCTCCCCTCCCCTCGCAGGTCTTGTGGGGCAAAGGGGAGCAAAGAGCCCAACATCTCAGTGCAACTCTGCTTTCTCCTCCCCTCCTGTGAGCAACAGGAACAGGCTGTACCCCACTCCTTCCCCTCCCGCACCCAAAGGTGCCCCTGGAGCTGCCCCCCAAACCTGGGAAGCAAGAGAGGGACCCCCATGTCTGCAAATTGATTGCTTAATTATTTGCTCCATTATCTTTCCGGGTACAGAAGTTAAGCTGACTGGTCTATAATACCCCAGGTTGTCCTTATTTCCCTTTTTATAGATTGGCACTAGATTTGCCCTTTTCCAATCCTCTGGAATCTCTCCTGTCTTCCTTGATTTTTTGAAGATCATCACTAATGGCTGAGATAGCCCATGGAGAGTCCGAAAAGATAATGGCCACTCCAATTGCCCAGACATTTGGCACCTAACCACCACCGTAGATGGCCCACCTTCCTTAGGAAGCCAGCGGGGTGTCACCAGCTGGAGAACAAAGGGCTAAGAAGAAGGCCAGGTGACAATGTTCACCAGGAACAAGGACAAAGGAGGGGCCAGGTGAGGTTGTTAAGCGCAGGCTGCTGGAAGGAGGCAGATGCTCCTGGACTGGGACTAAAGAGGGGTTAGAGGGCTCTAGGACTGACCCAGATGGACTGTACTTTCTGTTCTCTAGGTTAACTAAGGGTTTTCTACACTGTGTTCCAGACATCTAATAAACCCTCCTGCGTTTACACCGCGGCTGAGAGTCCCTGCAGACTAAGAAGGTGGGGGTGCATGGCTCCCTTTGGGGGTACAAGTCTCCCGCAGGTGCCCATCTCAGGTGGACTCATTGAAGGGAGCTCACGGTGTGGCGCAGGGGTGCTGAAGGCTCCGAGGTTCAGTCCCAGGAGGCAGTGAAGCCAAGTGGCTTGCCCTACTGAAAGACTGTGACCCTAAGGGGGTCTGGCTCCCTGAAGGGGTCCTCCCAGAGACTGCTCCAGAGCACTGAACCTGCGGCTCTGTGACAACCTGCATTCCTTGATTAATAACTTTGCATTTGACTATATTAAAATGGATTTTATTTGAATCGGCCAAACTTCTAAGTTCCCTCTAAGCTGCACGGGCACGCAGCAGCCTATCAAGCACCGTGCAGGCGCTCAGGACTGCAGCAGGGAGAGATGCCCCTCCCCCAGCCCCGGACCTGCCGCGGTGAGGAGAGGCGCCTCTCCCCCAGCCCCCAACCCAGCCCCAGACCTGCTGTGCACGGGGGGGAGAGGCACATGTCCCCCGTCCCCAACCCAGCCCCGGACCTGCTGCGGACAGGGGAGAGGCACCCGTCCCCCGGCCCCAACCCAGCCCCGGACCTGCTGCGGACAGGGGAGAGGCACCCGTCCCCCGTCCCCAACCCAGCCCCGGACCTGCTGCGGACAGGGGAGAGGCACCCGTCCCCCATCCCCAACCCTGCCCTGGACCTGCCACAGTGAGGAGAGGCGTCTCTCTCCCAGCCCAGCCCTGGACCTGCTGCGGACAGGGGAGAGGCACCCGTCCCTCGGCCCCAACCCAGCCCCGGACCTGCCGCGGTGAGGAGAGGCGTCTCTCTCCCAGCCCCAACCCAGCCCAGCCCCGGACCTGCTGTGCACGGTGAGGAGAGGCACCCGTCCCCAGCCCAGCCCCAGACCTGCTGTGGACAGGGGAGAGGCGCCTATTCTGCAGCCCCAGCCCCAGAGCTGTCACGGCGGGAAGAGGCGCCTCTACCCCCCCGTCCAGGTGCTGTTGCGGGGAGAGAGAGCTGGGGGGAGTCCTCTCTCCCCACCGTAGCCCCAGAGCACCCTCCTGTACCCCAAACCCCTCATCCCCAGCCCACCCCAGAGCCCACAGCCAGAGCCCTCATCCCCCACACCCTGACACTCTGCCTCAGCCCCAGCCCCAGCCCATAGGCACCGACTCCGTGGGTTCTGGGGCTGCAGCACCCACAAGGAAAACTTGGTGGGTGCTCTGCACCCACTGGCAGCTCCCCGCCCCCCCGCCCCAGCTCACCTCCGCCTCCACTCTGCCTCCTCCCCTAAGCGTGCCACTGCGTCCTGCTTCTCCCCCCTGCCTCCCAGCACTTGTGCCACGAAACAACTGTTTCGCGCGGCAAGCCTGGGAGGGAGGAGGAGGAACGTGGCACGCTTGGGGGAGGAGGCGGGGCTGGGGCAGGGATTTGGGGAGGGGTCCAATAGGGGCAGGGAGGGGCGGAGGCGCGAGCACCCACCGGCGCAGAAAAAAGTTGGCACCTGCACCCCCAGCCGGAATCCTCACCTCCTGCACTCCAACCCTCTGCTCCAGCCCTGAGCCCCCCCCCCCACTCTAAACCCCTCAGCACCACCCCCGCCACATGAATTTTGTTATGCGCACCAATACGGAGGTGATGTGTCACATGTATAGGGAAAATTAGAGGGAACATTGCAGCTTGCCAAGCACTCTAGATTGCTGTGCGCGACTTTCCTATCCTATCGCTATTGCTCCTTGCCAAGCTTGGTTTCAGCACAAATTTTATTAACAGTGATCAGTGGAATCTTGCTCCCTTCAGAACCCCACTAGAAACACCCCCACTCAATGCTGCCCACTGATAACTACTTTTTGAGATCTGTCGGTTAGCCAGCTCTTAATCCAGTTAATAGTGCTTTAGTGTCATGTCGTACTAGCACCTTACAAGTCAAATGTATTACTTCTAGGCATATATCGTTATCAACCAAACTGGTAATCTCCTCAGAAAATGAAACGGGATCTGGTTGAGCTGACCTATTTTCCATAAAAACATGTTGACTGGTGTGACAAAGTGGGAATGTTCTTAATTTCTCTGAGTACTGTGTCTGCCTCAGTTTCCCCTATGTATTGCTTAAGTATCTAGGTGGTGGGATAAGGGTGTGTGATCTTGCAGAGACCTAGAAGGCAGGTGTGAGTACCATCTGCATAGAGAATGGCTGATGCCCTGTAACCTTGCAATCCATGGCCCCCTCTTCTGCAACGTGTTGGGAACAGAGATCAGGTGATCTTTTTGCCTGGGAAAGGGACAAAGGAGGGGCTACAGGGGGTCAGAGGCTGGGCTGCTGGAAACTAGTCTCAGTCCAAAACCAGGAGATGGGGGGCAGAGCCCAGGGCTCTGGACACAGCCCCCCACTCCCCCCGATGGTCTCTGCTGAAGGTTCCTGATTTCTGTGCTAACAAGGTCTGTTCTATGCTGTGTTCCCAACGACTAATAAATCCCTTTGTGTTACACTGGCAGAGAGTCACTGCAGGCTAGAGATCAGGGTGTCATTGCTCCTTCTGAGTGGGGAGTGCCCGGGATCCAGATAGGATTGCCAAGCCTCCAGGATTGGCCTGGAGTCTCCAGGAATTAAAGATTAATCTTTAATTAAAGATTATGGTATGTGATTAAATCTCCAGGAATATGTCCAAGCAAAGTTGGCAACCCTAGGTGCAGAGCAAGTGGACTCCCTAAGGGGTCCCACCATGAGCGACAGGCAGGCTGGGGGCTCAGAGAGGTGTGGTTCCAGGAGGCGGAGTCCAGGGCTTAGCAGCCGAGAGTGAGAGGACCTTGAGAAGGGCTGTCGCACTGAAGGGAGGGATCCTCCCAGGGACCGTATGGAGCAGAGGGCCTGTGAGTCTGACAACTGGCATTATTTTCTTATGCTTTCATTTATCAGCTTTTCCATTATTTTGCCTGGGGTTGATGTCAGGCGAACTGGCCTATAGGTACCTGCCTACTTGCCCTCTTTGAAAAGGGCCAATGGGAGCTCTGCTCCAGTCCTTTGGGATTTCCCTGTGTCATGGGGCAGCTGCCCCTTATGGGGCATGAGCGGTCAGCCTGTCTGTGACCACCTTATGAAGGCCCCACTTTGGGGCAAGCAGCTACCTAGTAAGTGAGCACCTGGACCCCATAAAGGTTATCTAAGCTCAGAGAGAGGATCTCCCAAGGGAGACAGGGAAGCTCCTGTGGAGAGGAGCTCACAAGTAAAGGCTGAGTAGGGAGCCTAGAGCAGTGGTTCTCATTCAGGGGTACACATACCCCTAGGGGCACTCAACTCACCTAGATCAGTGTTTCTCCACCTGAGGGTTGCAGCCACGGGGTGTGCGTGTGTGTCAGGATGGGATGAGGGGGTCGCAAGTGCAGGGCTGGCATTAGGGGGTGGTAAGCAGGACAACTGCCTAGGGCCCTATGCCATAGGGGGCACCACAAAGCTAAGTTACATGCGTCAGCTCTGCCCTCTGGGCTCAGGCTTCAGACAAGGCTCACACATGAAAACAGCTCAAGTATCCGACTGAACGGCAAGTACAATATTAATATTCGACTCTATTGTGTAATTAGATGGTAAAAATGACCAAGTAAGCAACTTGTCAGCAATAGTGTGCTGTGACATATTTGTGTCTCATTTTGTAAGCAAGTAGTTTAAGTGAGGTGAAACTGGGGGGGTGTAAGACAAACCAGACTCCTGAGAGGGGTACAGCAGTCTGGAACGGTTGAGAACCACTGGCCTAGAGGATGAGCTCTCCAGCAAACCCCCAAAATGGGGAGCCTGGAAAAGGTGCTCCTAGAGAGGGGAGCCTCCTAGCCAGCGAGACTGCAATCAGCAGGTATCCAAGGCGGCCTATCACAATCCAGGGTCTCCGAGTCAGGGGCCAGAAGACTGCCCAGGCGAGGATCAGTTGCTGTCCCGGGAGAAGAGTCACAGCGGATGGACCTCCCTGGACCCTGGCTGCAGAGAAGGATAGAGGCAAGAGGCCTCACACCAAGGGCAGAAAGCAGAACCCCTGGGTAAGAACCTGGGTAGAAGTACGCACTAGACTCAGGTGGGAGACCGATTCAGAACGACCTCATCAATCAGCTGGGATAAGCATTTTGTATGTATTCTGCATTGGCTTGTCTGTTAATACATGAAACCCTTCACAAGGGGGTGCTCTTTAGCAGCTAATGGTCTGTTCAGTCTTGTTCATTGGTGACCCCTTTCACACAGCAAGCCTCTTATTGTGATGCCCCTTATAAATGAAAAACGGGGCTAATGGCTGTCTGCCCCACAGAGCTGACACCTCACACCCCCATCTTGCAGCCCCATGAGGGGGGTCACACCTGCCCGTTTGAGAACCCCTGGTCTTATTGCTATGCTATCCCAAGTGAGGGCTCACCTGCAATACCCAACCCATCTGCAAAGGGAAATCAGGGTCAGCCTGAAATGACGACACCAGGATACCCCAACATTTACTGAAAGTTAACACCAGCAGGGACCAGACCTCCTCAGCCAGCTCTTTTAGGACAGTTGGGTGCAAGTTTATAGATTTCAAGGTCAGAAGGGACCACTGTGGATCATCTAATCTGACTTCTTATATAACACAGGCCCTAGAACTTCTACAAAATAATTCTGAAAGAAGATCTTTTTAGAAAAACATCCAGTGTAGATTTAAAAACGGTCAATGATAGAGAATCCACCACAACTCTTAGCAAATTGTTTCAAGGGTTAATTACTTTCACCGTTAAAAAATTATGCCTTATTTCCAGTCTGCAGTCTTGCTTCAACTTCCAACCCCTGGATCATGTTAGATCTTTCTCTACTAGATGGAAGAGCCCATTATTAAGTATTTGTTTCCCATGTAGATACTTCTAGATTGTAATCAAGTCACCTCTTAACCTTCCCTGGTGGAAGGATCTGTTCTGGGTCCAGTGTTATTTAACATCTTTATTAATGACCTGGATGTAGGAATAGAGAGCATACTGACCAAATCTGCAGATGACACAAAGCTGGGGAGGGGTGCAAACACTTTGGAGAATAGAGCTAAAAACCAAAAGGGATCTTGATAAAATTGGAGAACTAGGCTATAAACAAAAATGAAATTAACAGACAAATGTGAGGTGCTACACCTAGGGAAGAAAAAACAAATGCACAAAAACAGAATGAGGGATAACTGGCTTGGCAGCAGCACGGTGGATCACAACCTCAACATGAGTCAACACTGCGATGCTGTTGCAAAAAAGCAAATGCAGTTTTAGGTTACATTAACAGAGGCAGAGCATGCAAGTCATGAGAGGGGATAGTTTCATGCTACTTGGCACTGGTTAGGCCTCAGCTGGAGTACTGTGTCCAATTTTGGTCAACAATATATAGAAAGGATGTAGAGAAACTGGAAAGGATCCAGAGCTGAGCAATGAAGGAATGCAGCCCTATGAGCAAAGGCTGAAGGAACTGGGTATGTTTAGTTTGGAAAAGAGGAGATTAAGAGGGAACGTGACAGCAGTCTTCAAATATTTGAAAGGCTGCCATAAAAAAAAAAAAAAAAAAATTATGGAGAAAAGTTGTTCTCTCTTGCCACAGTGGCAGGACAAGAGAGAGTGGGTTCAAGCTACAGCACAGCAAAGTTAGAAGAAATCTCAGAAAAGACTTCCTAACTGTAAGAACAGTAGGACAATGGAACAGACGCCTGCGGGAGGTTGTAGAAGCTCTTTCACTGGAGGTTTTCCAAAGGAAGCTGAATAGCCTAAGTGGACACAATCTTCCATCTTGGCAAAGGATTAGACTAGATGACCCTTGCAGTCCCTTCTAACCCTGTGGTTCTAGGATTCTCTTGAAGCTAAATAGAGACACTGATTGAGCAGCTTGAGTCTAAGGGCACGTCTTCACTACCCGCCGGATAGCAATCGATCTATTGGGGATCGACTTATCGCGTCTTCACTAGACGCAATAAAATCGATCCCTGATCGCTCTGCTGTCGACTCCGGAAATCCACCACGGCAAGAGGCGGAAGTGGAGTCGACGGCAGAGCGGCAGCAGTCGACTCGCCGCCATCCTCACAGCCAGGTAAGTCGACCTAAAATACGCAACTTCAGCTACGCTATTCACGTAGCTGAAGTTGCGTATCTTAGGTTGATACCCTCCCCCCCACCCCCCCGTAGTGTAGACCTAGCCTATGTTTTCTAATCCTTTAAGCATTCATGTGGCTCTTCTCTGAACCCTTTCCAATTTAATCAACATCCTTCTTGGATTGGGGACACCAGAATGGAACACAGTATTCCAACAGTGGTCACACTAGTGACCAAGACAGGGTAAAATAACTCATGTTCAACTGATTATCCACCACTCCCCCAAAAATCTTTTTCAGAGTCACTGCCTCCAGGATAGCCCCTCATCCTGAAAGTATGGCCTACATTCTTTGTTCCTAAATGCATACATTTAGCAGTATTAAAAAACACATTGTTGATTTGCATCCAGTTTACCAAGCGATCTAGATCGCTCTGTCAGTGACCCGTCATCTTCCTCGTTTACCATTCCCCCAATTTTTGGGTCATCTCATCAGTGATGAGTTTGTTTTCATCTAGGTAATTGATCAAAATATTAAATAGCATAGGGCCAAAACTGATCCCTGTAGGACCCACTGAAAATACACCTGCTTGATGACAATTCCACATTTACAATTACATTTTGAGACCTATCAGTTAGCCAGTGTTTAATCCACTTACAATCAAGTTAAGTAGGCCTGCTGATTTAAAAATGTTTATCCTTAGTAGATCCTAACACTCTCCTTGGTTACTAATGGACTGGAAAATATTTCATGATCCTCATGTGATAGGAATACATCATCCTGCTTCTTTCCAAATACAGAATATTTATTGAACACTTTCTTGTGTTCATAGTATACTTTTAAAAGTCCTCCTTATTGTCCTTAGACCTGCCATGCTCAGATTTTTTCCCTGATGTCTTTAGCTTCCCTTATCAATTTTCTACACTTCACAACTTCTAATTTATATTGATTGCTATACATATTCCCCATTTTCTATTTTTTTATATTGCTTTCTTATCTCTAATTGCTGCCTTCACTTCCCCACTGAAAGAGGATGGGCTTCTTGCCAAAGTTGTCCTCTTTCCTGATTGTGAAATCGTGGCTTTTTGGTCATCTAATAAACTCTCCTTAAAGAGCTCCCAATTTTCAGTCACATTTTCCGGTTTAATTTTTCTCTTGCAATCAATTTCACTCAATTTTCCTATGGGAAATTCACTCTTTTGAAACACCAAGTATATACATTACTGGTAAGGACTGTCCTCTGTTCGCCCATAATAAATGCAATCAGGTCAATGATCACTGGTCCCTAGGAAACCAAGAGCTTCCAGTTCAGTGATTAATTCATTTCTATCCAGCATAATGGAGAGAGTAACTTCGTGTTGGCTGTAATAACTTGTGTTAGAAAATAATCTATAACTTTTAGAAACTCTACTATGTTTTACTACTGGCCATGCGATCTCCACCAAATGAAAGTACCCGTAACACCCCACTCTCTTCACACGTTACAGAAAGGTGCTTATCCACATCCTGGTCTCGATTTTAATTTGATGGTCTACAACAGTGGTTGGCAAACTTCGGCACGCAATCCTCAGGGTAATCTGCTGGTGGGCCGTGAAACTTTGTGTCTACATTGACCATCTGCAGGCATGACCCCTCGCAGCTTCCAGTGGCCGCGGCTCGCTGTTCCCAGCCAATGGGAGCTGCGGGAAGCAGCAGCCAGCACATCCCTACGGCCTGCGCTGCTGATTTTAAGATTCCAGTCATGTGACCTGTCCCCCAGGTTTCAGTAATGCTATGGAGAACAGAGAAATCTGTGTTGTTTGTAGGATTATATGTAATTCAGTCTACTGACCTGATGTTATCCTGGGTGACTGCATAGAGTTGAATCAAAGGAGGCTGTAAAGGGGAACAAGCTGGAAACGAAACAATGACAGAGATAATGCATCTCCAGTGATAATGCCAAGGGTCCTTAAGGGAAAAATGGGTGAACAGGTTACTGGAAAATAACCTGGCTGGGGGACAGGAAGGTAGGTAATAGGCCTATTTTTTCCCCCAAGGCTAGAGCCTAAAGTGAAAAGAAACCTGCCTCAGGGGTGAGCAGGGCCCAGCAGCTCCAAGAGAAACTGCAGGAGGAGATCTAGGCAGAGCGGTCAGAAGGCTGCATAAGGAAGGCAGGACCTTTAGGGATGTGGCTGAGGCAGCTGGGCTCACCTGACCTTTGAGAAAGGTGCTGAGCTGTAGGTAAGACCCGTCACGTAGTGACAAATGTTATAGTGCAGGAGGCCTGCTGAAATGATGGGACTCATGTAGGCAATTCGGTCATGTGTAAAAACAGATTTTGGAGACTTGTGTGTGCTAACACCATAAGATAAAACAAAACACTCACATTCAAAAGTTAACATTTTATCTAACTGAAAATCTGCACAACAGCAATTATGAGGACTTATACTATGGGTATTTATTACTAATGTGGTATCAACAAACTGCGTGCTGAACTTTAAAACAAAGTAGCAAGGCACAGCCAAAGATGGAAAGATGGCATGGATAATATCAACCTTTCCATACATCATAATTAAGTGATGGACTTCTCATTTGATTTACTGTCAAGTTTATCACAGAAAACTAAGGAATCGGGTTTCTAAGCTTTCCCAAAAGAAGCAAAAATATTGTAACATGATGAAAAATCCATGTTAACACCTGGCAAGGAGAGATGCCACCATTGCAGTCTAGATGACTGACATCCTTGAGATAAGCATACAGCAGCAACTACAATTTACAACAAGTAGGTTTGTGGCCATCTGACAATAGGCGAGCGAGTCTCTCGGCTCTTAAGCTGGTTTGATAGACACTTTGTCCCTCCCAAACAGCGCCTCTAGCAACACAGAACGCCAGGCCCCATTGGCTCTCAGAACAAACCCCTGCTCTGCTCCTGTGCTGAACAGGGACTGCTCAGCAAAGCACCCCCATCTCACATATACCCCAGCCCATCCACACAGACCCCCAAAAGCCCCCCACATACCTCAGCAACCCTCCACCACCCCCATCTCATCAGCCCTGATGCACACCCCAGCCCACAACACTTCAGCCCCACTGTCCACAGCTCTCAACTCCAGCACCCCAAAACACCCCATTCGGTCTATAGCACCCCCACCCTGCAGTCCCCTAACATTCCCCACTCACCCCATAGTCCCCACAACTCACTCCCAGCCCCTCGCCCACCACCCGTGGGACATTGCTAGCCACTCACTGCCCAGCCCAATGGTGGAGTGCTCTGCTCCCAAGCCAGAGCGGCTCCTCCTGACTCTGGCCGACCAGCGGCTCCGCTCACTCCCATCGCCCACCTGTACCCGCACGATGTGGGCCACATTGAAGAGAAAAGCGGTCATGACCTGGCACACAGGAGGGCAGCACCACTCAGGTGTGGCCCAGGTAGCTGCTCATCCATCATGATGGAGAGCCACACCTGAGTGGCACTGGGATCCAATAAGCCTGGTTGCAACGCCACTCACTCAAAATTGGTCCTCTGTCCCCACCCCCAAATGTCAGACAGGAGCAGCTGGACCAAACCTGAGCAGTGTTGCAACCTCACTCATATTTGGCTCAGCCACCCTTCCATCCTCATGACGGAGGGACAGATGGGCCAAATTTGAGTGGTGCTGTGACCCCTTGTGCCAGAGCATCATTCCATCCTGGATTTCAGGTGCTAGAGTCACTCTCCAGACCACTCCAACAACGCTACACCCTGTATCATATGGACCTCGGGTGGTTTACCCATTCCTCTGCTTGCTGCGTATCTTTGGGCAAATGCCCAAATGCAAATGGACAATGCATCTGTCTGGAAGAAGCCGTTGAGTCACTTTAAACAGCAGCAAGTCACAGGCACCGAGAGGACTGTCCTGCATGTATCAACTGCAGCTGGGCCGGTCATGACAACATGGTTGGAAAGAAGGGGGCTGTGACACCAGGATCCAGTCAGAGGTAGAACTGCAGGCACCCCCTACCCCCAGAGAGGGAGCAGAACCGGTCACCTGAGGGGCGAACTCAAGAGATTCCAGAGGAGGTCAGACATTGCTCACCCTGTAACCACAAGAGGATGGTGGAAACAGGGGTGACCTAGTCTAAAGGGAGGTCACCCCAGGATTTCCATTCTGGCAGATTGCCTGTCACGTGCGAAGAGTGTCCAGGGAGAGGCAAGGGAGAGATCACACAGGCAGCTCATACTTGAGCTGTCACACATACCAATTAACATTTCTTCTCATCAGTGAGAAATTCCATTTCCTCTTGCATGTTACCCAGACTGCTAATACTGTAGCGCAGTCCTAGGAATCAAAACCTCTTCTCTTCACATTCTTTACCACTGTTGGAAGCAGTGTCCCCAGCCAGACACTGCACTGTGGTCAGTATCTGCCCTGCAATGCTTCCTCTTTGTGGGGGGAGGGAGCGTGTTGCAGAGATGACCCCACCCCAGAACTACACACCCCTGTGACACTGCAATTCCACAACAGCAGTGTGCCACCCCCACACAGCATCAGTACAGAGCACCCCACCAACACTGCCCACCCTGGGCCAGTAGAGTCCATCCCAATGACACTGCTCCTCTCCACGCCACTAGTGCCCCCCATGACACTGCCCCTCCCTCACCCAGGGCTAGCTCAGTGCTTCAACACTGCACCTTTGCCTCCCCACCCTGCACCCAACCAACACTGCCACCCCACACTAGTACAGTGCACCCAGACACTGGGCACCCACCCTAGGGCAGCACACCTCGACACCGCCCCATTCCCACCCTATGACACAGCATCCCCCATCCCAAGGCCAGCTCACTGCACATCTTATGCCAAGATGCTGCAGCCCAAGGGGCCCCCCCTTCAGCCCAGGCCCCTCTCACTGGGGTGAGCTTGAGGTCCTGCAGCACGTCGTCCATGTAGTGATACTCGGAGAGCTCAGTCTCCACCATCTCATTCTTGAGCTCCAGCACCCGGCCCATCACCCCATCGAGCATGTGCTGTAGCACCCGGCGTTTCTGCGGATGCACCATCTGGTCGTAGCAGGTCTCCAGGCAGCGCAGGATCTGTGTGTAGCGCAGGAACAAGGTGGCCAGCATGTGGAAGAACAGCCTCTGGTCCGTCTCAGGCCGTGGGGGCTGAGACGGCAGCTCCTGGGCCAGCAGCTCCTTTAGGGCAGCCTGGGACTCGAGCCACATCCTTGTGTAGGTGCTAGAGAGAGCAGGACATCTCCTCAGGGCCAGGGGGCTGGAGATGTGGCCACAGCCCACACTGCCGGGGTTAACTGCCCCCTTGTCCTCCCTCCAGAGGAACAGCTCTGGCAGCCAAGCCCCAACCCCAGGGCCCATGGGCTGTTTGCACAGGGACTGCGCAGAACTGCAGCAGGTGTAATTCACAGCTTCAGTGATTTGGGGTCATGTCAGTGTATGGATCCTCCCCTCCCTCTCCCCCCCCCCCCCCCCCCACAACAACAACCCAGCTTAGAGCACTCGCCTCCCCTCCTGCAGCCCAAAGTCAAAGTCAGACTGCCTCTTTCTGTCCTTCACCAAACCTCCACCCCCATCAGCCCAGTGCCCACACCCCTCATGCTGTACTGATCCCCCCCCCAACCTGATACCTGCCCCACAATACCCCAGTGCCCCTCATAGACCTCCCATTGCCCCCACCCCACTGACCTCCCCAGGCTGACACCCCACAATACCCCAGTGCCCCTCACAGACCTCCCATTGCCCCAGTGCCCATGCCCTACACGCTGCACCAACTCTTCCCCCCCCCCACCACCACACCCGGGGCCTCTCCCGCCAAGGGGCAACCCAGGCTTTTCCCCAGCCCCCTATGCCAGGTCTCACCGGCTGGACATGGCGCCCACACCCACTCCGCCCCCAGGCTGCCCTGCGTGGGGGAATTGTCCCGTCACCCTGGAGACCAAACCCCGCCCCCCATTGACCAGGGCTGTTCCCATGGAGACGGTGGAATGCTCACTAGCTGCCCTGCCACATGGGAGCGGAGATTCCCCCGCCCCTGGGAGCCCCAGGCCCAGGACCGGCCTGGGCAGCGGGCCCAAGCTGGCAGCGAGCCCCTGGAGGCAGCGCCCTGGCCCTGCACAGCCCGGCCCTGGGGGACGCTCCTGGCGGGGCTGCTGCTGCTCTAGCCCCCTGCAGCCCAGGCCTGGGCAGGGCGCACCCACGCGGCCGGGACCCCCCTCACGGAGTCAGAGGGGACCTTGTCCTGCTTAGCACAGGCCCATGGACCTGCAGCCCCCACCCACCTGCGCCGCCCCTGCCAGCCGGGGCAGGGAGGGCACACCCGGCTTGGTTCAGGGACAGCACCGGTCAGTGGCTGAGTCACACTTAACCCCCCCCACACACACACACACAGTCACTGCTGCCCCTTAGAGGTTGTAGGTTTTATTCCTGTGGGTAGGAACAGAGTCATCGGCTCCTCAGCCCCCCACCCCACTCTGCCTTCACAGTCACTTGCTGCTGGTGTACTTGGTGACAGCTTTGGTGCCCTCAGACACGGCATGCTTGGCCAGCTCCCCCGGCAGCAGCAGGCGGACGGCGGTCTGCACCTCGCGGCTGGTGATGGTGGAGCGCTTGTTGTATTGTGCTAGGCGCGAGGCCTCTGTGGCAATGCGCTCAAAGACATCATTCACAAAGGAGTTCATGATGCTCATGGCCTTAGAGGAGATGCCAGTGTCAGGGTGAACCTGGCAGGAAAGGGAAGAGTGTGAGGAGAGGTGGTAGCTTGCCCCCATCCCACCCCACCCCCAGGCCTGCCTCTGTCCCTTCCCCTGCACCAGGGGAGCTGCAGGAAAGGGACAGACAGCATGGGAGCATGGCACACAGCAGGCAGAAGGGGCATTTCTGGACCAGTGAAGGCAGCTGGCAGGAGACAAAATAAGGGCCTGTGAACCTAAGGAGGGCACCACTCCTGCCTCCAGCCAGATTCGTCATAAGCCAAGACAACTCCAGTCTGGTCTCGGGGGTGGCAGTAGGCCAGTCCCAGCCTGTTGTCTTTGATCAGCATTACAGGAATATCGAGAGGCTCCAGTCAAGGATGAGGCCCTGTTGTGCTGGGTGCCGCAGGCAGTCTCTGCCTCAGAGCCCACCCTTCTTGGGAATGGAGACAGCAGGTGGTGATGGTGGGGGACACTCGTGTTTTCCTATAGACTGCACACAATGCAGCCCCCTACTCAGGGGGTGAGCAATAGAGCACTCATCACACAGGTATCAGCACAACCCCACTAGATATTGAGGAGGGGAGCCCTCAGCTATCACCTACTTCCCCCAGTCCACTCTGCACCAGGCTGCAGAGCTAGGGAACAGAGCCATCAAGCAGGAATTTCCATGGGAGCCCAGCAGGGCCATAGCAGCTGTCAACTCCCTCCCCCAACTTTATATCAAGGCTTTTTCTAGGTTGCTCAAGAGCCCCAGCACTGGTGCGTCCCACCCTGGCTGTACGTGCATCTCACATCCCAGAGTGGGGGAGGGACAGCCCTTGTCGCTAGGGCTCTGGAAGACAACACAGGAACCCTGCATTTGTCTGTGACCCATTGATTTCAGAGCTACTGACAGGAGGAGCTAATGGACTGCCCTAGGAACAGGTGTAATTGACAAAAGAGGACTAAGCCCAGAAGGTAGTGGAGTGTGTGAAGACACCAGAGAGGTCAGAGTGCTAGATCCAGACCAGGAATCTTTGCATACAGAAGGGGTGGTAGCACCAGTGCTAGAGATAAAATCCTGGGGAAGGGGCTGCTAGCAACAATCCTGTCCTAGGTCCCAGGTGAGGGCTAGGATGGGCTACCCCATAGGGTCTTGCAGACCCTATGCCCCTCTCCAGTGCCTCCCCTGTTAGCTCATAACACCCAGAGACCTAAGGAGGCTGGAGTCACACACACATTGTGTGTGTGTGTGTGTGTGTCTGCTTCTGAGCACACACACCCAGTCTCCTTGTGGGAATCCCACCCCACCTGCAGGGGTAACATAACAGCTAGAATTCATAGAGTAGCCAGGTGGGATAAGCCCTTCTCTCACCTGTTTCAGCACTTTATAGATATAGACTGAGTAGGTCTCCCGTCTCTTCACCTTCCGCTTAGATTTCTTGTCCCCAGAGACAGGGGCTCGGCCTCTCTTCTTCCCAGCTTCTGCACTCATTATTGATACCTCTCCAGACACCATAAGCCAGGCTGTAAATCACTAGGGATGGCTATATAATGAGGGTATTACCTGCCACAGGTGAGACCACTAAGGAGGGGAGGAGCTCCCCGGAGTGGATCCAGCCAGCAATTCTTCCTTGGTTGAGAGCCCCACCAGCCCAGAGAGGAACTCAGAGGAAACTAATTTGGTTCAATGAAATTTTATTGGCCTGGCAAACTGCCAAAGTCTAACAAAGGCAGAGCCCTGGGCCCTTCACAGAGAGCCAGGTTCCACCAGCCCAGGATGGGTCTTCACTGGGTGTTGGAGAGTTGTTCCCTAGATCTACCCCTGCTCAGTGGGAAGATTGCAAATCATAAAAGAGGGACTGACCAACCTTCCCCCAAGAGCTGCTGGAACCAGCTGGTGCCAAAGTATGTGTGCAGCAAGAGGGAAACATTGACTCTGTAGCTGAACAATTGCAGTGAGGTGACCCCTGCAAGCCAGCGTGACCCTATCCCCAGTCCAAACTAGCCCAGGCACCTCTCTGGAGTCATGTCCCACTCGCAAAAAGAGGGGACATTGCAAAGACTGGGGTGAACTCTATGGCAGCAGTGCCTCCATGGACACCCCTGGTCTTTGGTACCAGCGTGAATCTCTTCACCCTCAGGGGGATATGCAGGGCTGCGGAGGTGTCTCTGGAGCTCTCCTGGGGATGAATCAGTGACCACAAACTAGTGGTAGAAATCAGGTACACAGCAGTCTTAACCCAGAGAGAATCATAGAATATCAGGGTTGGAAGAGACCTCAGGAGGTATCTAGTCCAACCCCCTGCTCAAAGCAGGAATAATCCCCAACTAAATCAAGGAGAGAGGAGTGACTGTGCAGCCAACGTGATGGAGGAGAGACTGAGGTACTTTCTATCCAATGTCCCACAGATGAGAGCGAGATTACTTCAGATGATTAAGAACCATAAAAGACATCTCATAAAAGGGTGATAAATGAAATCTGTGCCTGTCCCTGGGTGCTGGAGATAAGCAGAGAGCCTCATGCCATGGATCCCATGCCACCAGGTCAGGAACAGAAGGCAATGACTAGACATGGGATTACACCCCACACACAGTATCTGACATCCTCCTGGGAGAGTCACACACACATCTGACCAAGAGCAGGCAAAGCGGGTGTCTGTCTCTTTCTTACATTTTGGCAGCACTTGTACAGCTTGTCTTTCCAATAACATCTCACTGAATTGAATTTTATTCCTGGCCCATCCCCCAGGAGATGGATCAGAGTGCATGTCCCCAGGGAAATACAAGCATCTGTCACCATGGGGAGCGGGGGGGAAGCCAGGAAAATCCAAACAAACACTAATGAACGTGCTACTTCTGCCAGCCCCCCGTCTGGCTTCCCATCTGCACCTGGCTGGAGGAATCAATGTCAATCAATGCACAGTGCTGGGAAAGGGGTTGGAAGCGCACGAGAGTCTGGCTCTAGTATCAAAGGGGTAGCCGTGTTAGTCTGGATCTGTAAAAGCAGCAAAGAGTCCTGTGACACCTTATAGACTAACAGATGTATTGGAGCATGAGCTTTCGTGGGTGAATACCCACTTCTTCAGATGCATGCGTCTGACAAAGTGGGTATTCACCCACGAAAGCTCATTCTCCAATACGTCTGTTAGTCTATAAGGTGCCACAGGACTCTTTGCTGGCTCTAGTAGTGAGCAAAAGCCATCAGTGTCAGACCCCATCTCTGATGGGGTGGGAGAGGTTGGTCAGTCAGAGCATGTTCCTAGGGCTCAGTCTATCAGCACCAGGCCCTGTGTCCAGCCTGGTGGATGGACCACCCCGAGATTAGAGGTTTGTCAGTGTCAGGATCTCTGCTTGGCTAGAGGCCATGCGTGGATCAGATGTGACACACAGCTGGCCCTGCGTCACAGGCTTGCAGAATGGCTTGCAAACTGTGTTGATAAAAGGCAACAGTGTTTATGGAATGGACTTCTGTAAGGCATGTCAACTGGTGCCACAGGACATTCTGGTCAAAAAATAGAATTATACAAAATTAACATGACACATACTAAATGGATTAAAAACTGGCAAAGTGACAGATCTCAAAATGTAACTAAACAGGGAATCATCATCCAGCAGGTATGTTTCTAGTGGGGTACTGCAGGGATCAGTTCTTGGCCCTAAACTATTTAATATTTTTATTAGTGACCTGGAAGAAAACAAAATCATTCCTGGTTAAGTTGGCAGATGACACAAACACTGAGGGAGAGGTAAATAATGGAGCAATCTGGACCACTTGGTAAACTGGGCACAAGCAAACAATGTGTGTTTTAATCTGACCAAATGTCCTTACCCAGCTAGGAACAAAGAATGAAGACTGTATTTACAGAATGGTAGACTCTATCCTGGGAAGCAGTGACTCTGGAAAAGACTTGGGTCCTGATAACCCTGATGGGGGGAGGGATAGCTCAGTGGTTTGAGCATTGGCCTAATAAACCCAGAATTGTGAGTTCAATCCTTGAGGGGGCCACTTAGGGATCTGGGGTAAAATCAATACTTGGTCCTGCTAGTGAAGGCAGGGGGCTGGACTCAATGACCTTTCAAGGTCCCTTCCAGCTCTAGGAGATGGGATATCTCCATTAATTTAATTTAAAAAATTGAATGACTAATCGACTGAACATGAGCCCCCGGCTACCACTGTGAACAAAAGGGCTAATGCGATCCTTGGAGGTATAAATGGGAATACTGAGTAAAAGTAGCAAGGGTACACTACCCCTGTATTTGGCTCTGGTGCAACCATTGCTGCAGTACTGCCTCCAGTTCTGGCGTTCATAATTCAAGGATCATAGAATGATAGGAGTGGAAGGGCCTTGAGATGTCATCTAGTCCGGTGCCCTGCACTCGTGGCAGGACTACGCATTATCTAGACCAGGGGTTCTCAAACTGGGGGTCGGGACCCCTCAGGGGGTCACATGGTTCTTACATGGGGAGTCACGAGCTGTCAGCCTCCACCCCAAACCCCACTTTGCCTCCAGCATTTATAATGGTGTTAAATACACAAAAAGTGTTTTTAATTTATGAGGGTCGCACTTAGAGGCTTTCTATGTGAAAAGGGTCACTGGTACAAAAGTTTGAGAACCACTGATCTAGACCATTCCTGAAAGGGGTTTGTCTAACCAGCTCTTAGAAATCTCCTGTGATAAATGAAGGTGGGGGGGTGGAGTAGCTCCCTTTTATGGACACCCAGCCAGCCAGTAGATATAAAATCCCTCTTAGTAGCTGTTCTCTAATTGCTCTACCTGTAAAGGGTTAAAAAGTCTCATTGCCATGCATAGGTAAAAGGAAGTGAGTGGGCACCTGGCCAAAAGAGCCAATGGGAAGGCTAGAACTTTTTAAAATTGAAAAAGCACTCTTTTGTCTGTCTGTCTGTTGTTCTCCCGGGGAGAGGCAGACAGGGCAGCAGCTATGCTGTAAGAAGCTTGGGCCAAGTATAAAAAAATCATCAGTATCATAGCTAAAAACTACTTATTTAAAACCCCAGATATGTAAGTTGGGAGTTTAATACAAGCCTGGAGTGGCCAGTATTAATTTTTAGAATCCTTGCGGGCCCCCACCTTCTGCACTCCAAGTGCCAGAGTGGGGAATTAGCCTTGACATCTCCAATGATGGAGATTCCACAACCTCCCTAGGCAATTTATTCCAGTCCCTAACCACCATGACAGGAAGTTTTTCCTAATGTCCAACCTAAACCGCCCTTGCTGCAATTTAAGCCCATTGCTTCTTGTCCTACCCTCAGAGGTTAAGAACAACCATTTTTCTCCCTCCTCCTTGAAACAACCTTTTATGTACTTGAAAACTATCATGTCCCCTCTCAGTCTTCTCTTTTCCAAACTAAATAAACACAATTTTTTAAATCTGCCCACAAAGGTCATGTTTTCTAGACCTTTAATCATTTTTGTTGCTCTTCTCTGTACTTTCTCCAATTTCTCCACATCTTTCCTGAAATGTGGCACTCAGAACTGGACACAATACTTCAGTTGAGGCCTAATCAGCACGGAGTAGAGCGGAATAATTACTTCTTGTGTCTTGCTTGCAACACTCCTGCTAATACAAGAAGGATGGTGATGAATTGCATCAGGTTCAGAGAAGAGCCTCGACAATGATTAAAAGACTGGAAAACCTGCCTTATAGTAATAGACTCAAGGGCCCAGATCCACAGCAATAGTTAGGCACCTAAACTCACTCAGCACCTAAGTTTTCAGGGTAAAAGTTTCTTCGCCACCTATGTTTGTATTTCTGGGCACGTGAGGTGCTGCTGCCTCCCCTCTGGGTGTCCAGATGCCTGTCTCCCACTTAAGGCCCAGAGCGATTCACAAGCCAGGCAAGACAACCGTTTGGCTGCCTAAAGTCACATGCAGGGCCTAATCCGGTAGGCATGCTCAGAGGCTGCCTACTGGATCAGGTTCCAATCAAAATCCAGGAAGAGGAAGAGGTGGTGGTAGTTCTATTATACTGTGGAATAATACTTAATAGTTATAAGGCCAGAGAGTGAGAGAATGACTCTGCAGTCCAGTGGTTAGGGCACGCCCCACCCCCTGGGAGGTGGGAGACTCCAAGTACAGTCCCCCTGCACCAGTCACTCTTTAATGATTTAATCCGCAGTGGAACAGCTTCAAAGAGAGTGACTGATGGTGCCCGCATCCGAATATCCCATAGCTTCCCCGTCCAAGCACTCTTTTGAGAGGTGGGAGACCCCTGTTCAAATTCTTTCTCCAACTCTGGCAGAGAGGGGGGAATTGAACCTGGCTCTCCCACATCCCAGCTGAGTGCTCTAGCCCCTGGATTAAGTTATATGGGCACCACCTCCTCTTCTGGCTGTTTTGTGTAGAAATACTCAGGATACTAAACCACCTGCCTCTAGGGGCAGGATTCATGGATCACTAAGCAGAGACAGGCGACTCCTTACAGCCTGAACATGGGTGCCTGAGAAGGGATGGACTTAATGCACACCCTTCTCATTGGCATCTCCCTCCCTCCCATGCTGGCTTTTGGGGATTGCATTCTTAGGCTCACATCTCTCCCTATTCATCATATAGGGAGCCTACTCACCTAACTCAGGCTTTGGGGATTGCAGTGTTGTTCCTGTGATTTCCTAGGCCCCGTGATGCTCAGCATTGCAATGCCCAAGTACCTTTGTGGATTTCACCCAAGGAGCTCAAACTATTTAGTTTAACCCAGAACAATTTAACGGGTGACTTGATCAAAGTCTGTAAGTACCTACATGGAGGACAGAAATTGGACAAAGGGTTCTTCCATCGAGCAAATAAAGGCATAACAAGATCCAATGGCTAGAAGCTGAAGCTAGACAAATTCATACTAGCACTAAGGTGCAAATTTTTAACAGCAAGGGTTATTAACCATTGGAACTTGCCAAGGGTTGTGGTGGATTCTCCATCACGTGGATGCTTTTCTAGAAGATATGCTCTAGTTCAAACAGGAATTAATGCAGGGAAGCCAGGGATTGTCAGCCTAAGTATGCTTGGTCCAGGGGACTAGACTAGCAGACCTTTAGGTCCCTTCCTAAGGCCTGGATGATGCAGGTGGCCAGACTGGATGATCATAGCGGTGCCTTCGGGCTTTATAATCTATTCCCCTTAATTTACTGAACTCTAATTTAGCTACGATGGGCATGTCTGGAGCTGCTGTGCAGTGACCAGAGGAGTATGAGGTGTGTGCTTGGCATTACTTCCCCTTTGCTCTTGGCCAGTGAGCGTGGAACGCCTGCCCCAAGGAGGCTCTCTGGAGCCAGGAGAGCACCTTGTGTGCATGATAGGTTGTGGTTATTGTTCAACTGTCCAAATCAGCCCTTTGCTGCCAGGTTGTGTTGGTCCCTAGCCCTGGACAGGCACAACTCACACACACACTGCTTGAGCTTCAGCTGAGATATGACATTTAGTCACAAGTGAGCTGTGAGTGGTTGCTCACCCCTTTAACATAGCCAATCACAATACATCTAGGACACAGCCTGTTATTCTGAATAATTTGGTCAGATTTGTACATTGTTTTTGTTAAAAGCATTCTCTTCCCCCCACCCACTTCAACTGCACCCCAAACTTCCCAGGCCCCACTGCTGGCCTTCTGAAGATGGGTGTTCAGCATGATAAATCCTTAAACCTGTCATGTAGTCAGACCAGTTTAATTCCTAGAGTAAGGGCACAAGGGACCATGCTGACCAGCCAGGCTGGCCTCCTGCCTAGCCCAGGGAAGAGAATCTCAGCCAAGGATTCCTGCAACCCGCCCAGAACATCTGTTTGAGCTACAGCAAGTCTGTTAGAGAGACTCCATGTAACTGAGAATCCACCACAGCCCCTAGAGAAGTTCTTCTAATGATTAGTTATCCTTCCTGGTAAAAAATTGTCTTGCTTCGGCTCCCAGCCCTTCAATCTCATTCTGCCTTTGTCTGCTAGATCCAAAAGGCATCTATCATCAGAAATCTCTTTCCCCATATAGGTACTAGTAGACCATGATCAAGTCACCTCTTAAGTTTCTTTTGCACAAATTCAGTAGATGGAGCTTTTGAAGTCTCTCACACTAAGAAAAGTTTTCCAGACCTCAAATAATTCTTGGACTGCTTCTCTGAAAACTTTCCGATTCACAATCATTGTTTTTGAAATGTTGACAGCTAGAGCTACACCCTAGGAGCTCATGTTTCCACCATAACCTCTTAACTCCTTTCCAGAGTCACTTCTTTCCAGAATACAGCTCCCTATTCTGTTAAATGTGACCTACATTCTTTGTGGCTAATGTATGACCTCGCATTTGGCTGTATAGAAACACTGTTCAGATAAACTCAGCTTTCTGTGTATTTCAAATAATGTTGTACAACTGACCTGTCCCCCATTATTATTTACCACCCCACAAATCTTTGTCATCTGCAAATTTTGCAAACAGTGATTTTATATTTTCTTCTAGATCATTCATAAAGATATTGAAGCGCATTGGTTGAGAACAGCTCAATGCAGGACCGCACTAGATGATTCCCTATTTACTAGTTGGAAATCTCTTATCCAGTTTAGTTTATTTAGAGCAGGGGTCGGCAGCCTTTCAGAAGTGGTGTGCCGACTCTTCATTTATTCACTCTAAGTTAAGGTTTCACGTGCCAGTAATACATTTTAACGTTTTTAGAAGGGCTCTTTTTATAAGTCTATAATATAGAACTAAACTATTGTTGTATGTAAAGTAAATAAGGGTTTTTAAATGTTTAAGAAGCTTCATTTAAAATTAAATTAAAATGCAGAGCCCCCCAAACCGGTGGCCAGGACCCGCGCAGTGTGAGTGCCACTGAAAATCAGCTCGCGTGCCGCCTTCGGCACACGTGCCATAGGTTGCCTACCCCGATTTAGAGTGTGGCAAAGTGATTTTGTGCAGTGCTCATTTTTAGTCCCATATGACATTCTGATATGTCAAATACCAAGACAGCTCCCTCTCTCAAAAACAAGATTACAAGCTTCTTGCTGTTTGGTTTGCAGGTTATTTGTCTTCTGAGCTGTTTACTGTGGAAGTAGCCTTTGCAGGAGTAAAGATTTTAACTTCTTCACTTTTGACAAGTTTCTGTCACTCAGTGTAAAGTACATGCAAATGGATTATTAGCCTATTCTGGAAATTGGCACAGCCTCTATGCATGGGCTGAGGAGATACAAGCACTAATTCCCTTCTAAAAACCTCCCAGAAAATGAGAACACCGAAGACTGGATTTTGGCTTCCTTTCAGCCCAATGAGTAAGGGAAAACCCCTGCCCAAGATACATGATCTTGATTGCTGAAAGAGCTGCATTATGTCATATTCAACTAAGTCAGTAAGAAGATAAAGGCATGTAAATGCCCTGGAAAAGTACAGAATTTTAGATTGTTTTTATTTAACATTTCTTATTTATTGCACTTCTGAAATGAATGTTACTATTGTATCAACTCACCTCAGTGCCTCTGTAGCTCAGTTACTCATAGTTGCGTCATCACCCAATTGTACTTATTTGTACTGGAAGACTATCCTGTACTAACAGGGGGCGTTTGGTGTCAGTAGGAAAGACATTTCCCCCAGGTCCAGCACAGGGTGCCGATAGGGCCCTGTGTCATGCACTAAAACCCAAGCAGTTCAGCGCTAGCTGAGAGCTGGTTCCGTGCTCTCACACCCAGTGCACCTCACAGGAGGAGGAAGGAAAGCAGGAGACTGTTCTTCCCTCTTTATTGACTGATGGATTCTCAGGCAGATCTGGTAATTACACTGTTAAATAATCATTAAAAAACAAACCAAGGCCTGAGGAGTTTGAAGTGAAGTTTCTAAACTGAAGCAGAAAGTTGGGGGTGAAGGGTGAGAAGATGGGCTAGGGTCTCCACTTCTGTATCACTGCAAGTCAGATTCCCTACTGCCATCACCATGACTCCAGCCTATTGGAGTGGAAGGTCTGGTGTAGGATGAGACACCATCCAGCTGTGGATACAGTTGCCTGAGTGCAGTCGGAATAGAAGGGAAGGGGTTGTCCAGATGTAGAGATACAGGGAGGGTCGAGGAGAAGCAATGTTGCAGCAATGCTAAACAGAACCACAGAGATAGCAGCAGAGTCCGATTCCAGTCAGCAGGAGAGTGGGTCAGGCTGGCCACTGTGTCAGTCTCCAGGGAGAGCACCTGACCGACCCCTCCAGCACTCACACGTTGTGGGTCTTTTTGGTGAGCTGGGGCTCCTCATCCACTAGTTTTGACTTGAGATGTTCCTTGTAAGCGAGGATGTCACCCTGCCACTTCGTGATTGTCTGCTTCTCGCAGACCCAGATCTCTTGGGCAACCTGAAAACATAGGAAGGTGGTCCTTAGAGAAGCTCTGCTCAGAGGGGCACAAGGTGGGGGATTCCCTCCCCATCCCACATGGGGGTCCAAGCTCCCTTTTCCCCTTTTGTCCAGCCAAAGCAGGCAAGGTTTTGCAGCTGCCAGCAGCTCACTAACTCAGCTAAGCACACTCATAGCCATTACGCCAAATTAGGTGATCAGCATAACAGGCCACAGAATCTCACCCAGGAATTCATGCATCCAGCCCATCACATCTGGCTGAGCTAGGGTGGGTCTGACAGAGACAGACGCCCACTCCCAATTTACTGGCTGAGAAAAGCGCTTGACGAACCCCCCCTGCCCTTACCTGCTGGATGAGCCTGAAGTCATGACTGACAAGCATCATTCCTCCCTCAAACTCGTTGATGGCATCTGCCAGAGCGTCTATTGTTTCTATATCCAAGTGGTTGGTGGGTTCGTCCAGGAAGAGCATGTGGGGATTCTGCCAGGCCAGCCACGCGAAACACACACGGCACTTCTGCCCATCAGAGAGGTTCCGGATGGGGCTCACCTGTCAAACAGACACTGCTTACAGCTCTGCAGAGGCACAGACTGCACCAGTTCCCAGAGACTGGCCCTCCCATGAGAGTCATGATGGAGTACTGAATGTTAGAAATTGAATTCTCCATGGGCAGCACCTCTGCACCACAGCAGGGCAGCTGCAGTGGGCTCCTGCCTTGACTAACCCTTCCCCCACCACTGCACCAAGGGTCCTGCAGATTTCTGAAGCAGGAACAGGGGGGAGTCAAAGATGCTGCTCATGCTTGAAGTCCCATCAGGTACAGAATTAATTTATGTCATTATAGGGGTGTTAGTCACATCCTACCCCCAGCCCTAAATTCTGCCCTCAGTTTCAGAGTGACTGGATGTTTCTACTAGAGCGACTAGCAGGGAAAGTTAATTATTTTTAGCTTTGTGGAATTAAGAGCCAAATCAGCTGGAAGTATTTAATCAGAAAAATTTGAACGATAATTGGGAATCATTTAAGAAACACCTTTCTAGATGCTCAGAAAGCCACAAATCGAGAAAGGTGGCCAAGCTGGTTAAAACCCAACTATGGTTTAGAGGGAAAATTAAGGCAGCTATAAAAAAACGGAAGAAAGGGGAAACTGATATAAATCAATATAAAATCAGAAGTGTGGAATTGTAGAAAATTGATAAAAGACAAGCAAAGGGACTCAAGAAGAAATCTATGGCCAGCAGAGTTAAGGAACATAAGAAGGAGTTTTGTTTAAAATATATTAGGAACAAAAGTATCCTGACAATGGGACTGGTCCACTATTAGGTGGACATGGCAGAATCATCAATAATATTGAAATTTTTGCCTTTTCTGTATTAAGCACGTGTTTGACTTGGTAACATGATATTTGTTTGAAAACTAGAACAATAAAATTAACATGGCACACATTAAATTAATAAAAACTGACTAACTGATAGCTCTCAAAAACGCAACTGAAAAAGGAATCATCATCAAGCGGTTGTGTTTCCAGTAGGATTCCCCAGGAAACTGTTCTTTACCCTATGCTATTTAACATTTTAATCAATGACCTAGAAGACAAAAGTCATGACTGATAAAGTTTGCAGAAGACACAAAAATTGGGGGAGTGATAATAAAGATGACAGAACAGGAGTACTTGTGGCACCTTAGAGACTAACAAATTTATTAGAGCATAAGCTTTCGTGGGCTACAGCCCACTTCTTCGGATGCATATAGAGTGGAACATATATTGAGGAGATATATATACACACATACAGAGAGCATGAACAGGTGGGAGTTGTCTTACCAACTCAGAGGCCAATTACTATCAAGGAGCTCAATGTGTTAGCTTAACAAAAAGAAGGTTAAGGGGTGACTACATGGGGAACAAATATTTAATAATGGGTTCTTCAAACTAGCAGAGAAAAGTATAACACAATCCAATGGCTGGAAGTTGTAGCTAGACAAATTCAGACTGGAAATAATCCATAACACTAACAGAGTAATAATTGTAATAATCCATAATTCTAACCGAGTAATTAACCACTGGAACATCTTACCAAGGGTCGGGGTGGATTCTCCATCTCTGACCATTTTTAAATCAAGATTAGATGTTTTTCTAAACATCTCTGCTCTAGGAATTATTCTGGGGCAGTTCTCTGGCCTGTGTTATACAGGAGGTCAAACTAACTAATCATAATGGTCCCGTCTGACCTTGGAATCTATAAAGCTGCTAAAGCTAGATGACTCAATTAGTCCAAACAAAAAGGCCTACTGCTATAACTCAGGGACTATGTTAATATGCCTGGTAAGCAAGAGAAGTGTGGGACTGGAAATCAAACAAAATGTATATGTTGGAAATTAGACCTACTTGGTGGACAAAATAATGAGAGGACAGGCTATTTCACCCATCAATCTCTTTTGTGGTTTTTAAAGGGAAAGACTTTGGGAGGAAATTTTAAGGGACAACAGATGGGCTACCATGATAATTGCTGACTGCCCTCTGTCTCCTGGGATCCACTGTAATATCAATGGACCTTTGTCATGCTGACACCAAGAAATTTCCTGGGTGAAGAGAGAGACCCTGATGACATTGCCAATCCCACTGGCATGGGCTGAATCCCAAACACCACCACCCCGCACCCACCACCGTGTCCTTTTTCTTCTCCACCTTACTACTATATTTTCCTCTCTCCCCCCTTTTGCCTTCTGTCTAATAAGAGTGGCTTAGCTGGCCAAGACTGCATCTTTTCCAACACTGCAACCAAAAAGGTGGCTAAATGCAATGTCCTAAACAGCCCTACACTGGTACAAGTTTGCCATGTCTCGAAGGGGCTGAGAAGATGACAGTCTGGGCCCCTGTTTTTCCAGTAGTGAGATTGAAAGTGAGAATCAGCATCAGATACAGAAGCTCTATCTTTGCTGTTCTGTTCTTTCCCCTCTAGGAAATGGGATTAGACCTTAACAACTGCCCATTTCAACTAACTTAGTCTCTCTCCTTTTGGGGAAAAGAGAATATCATCTATAATACCAATGAAGAGACAGGTAGCGGTGTGTGCAGGTGTTTTTCGTTCTAAAAACCCTTTCTCCAGCTAACGGGAAAGGGAACAAGGGATACTGTTAAAATGAAAACCATACCTTTCACATTTGAAATACCGAAAGAAAGAAACAGTTAAAAGTATCTTTAATAAAAAGGTTAAAAAACATTCTTAATGGTGTTTCCCATCGTATTAAGCAGACAGACTCTGTATACCACACTCCAAACCTTGTTTAGGCCCATACATTCCATCTAAATAAATACTACAGAACTCCATTCCAGAGAGTGGCTGCAACTCAAGACAAGTTCATACCACTTTGTACTGTGACCCAGATGTCAGATCTAGAACCAGGCAAGGTCAGGCTGGGTTAGCATATGGATGGGAAACAAAGCAGACGCCAAGTCCATCACAGACAGATCCAAGAATAATCCGGAGTGAAGAGTGCAGTGTAGCCGCTCAGTTCCCTTCCAGCCTCCAGTGCGAAAGATGCCTCATCACAAAAAATCTAGTCCACAAGGACCAGGAGGTGAAGGAAAGAAGGATCCTACAACTGGCCTTCAGACAGGGACCCTGTCAACTAATGGACCTGTTTCTTTCTGTTTAGGTACCGTGCTACACCAGATAGTGGGTATGGCCAACAATGGAATAGTCACGGTGACCTGTGTTGAACATGCCATGTTTTCATTCCCACTAAAGACAGAAGAGATTTCTTGTCTATGATGTGTAAATTGGTGGCCATCCACAGGATGATAATCTGTGGGCTGGAAGTGCAAGCATCAGTACTACATAGCATCCAAGCAGACAGACTTTGGTATATTGATAAAGGAAGCTTGAGACCAAGGGAAAAATAAGTATATGGCTGGCAGAATTGAGAACAATAAGGAGGAATCTTTTTCTAACTATATCATGAATGAGAGAAATCCTAGCAATTGCGCAGGCCCATTACTTGATGAAGATGGTAAAACTGTTAATGAGGAAGAGGCAGCAGTCTTAAATACATATTTCTGTATCATATTTGGAAAAAAGCAGGTTGTAGTCACATCACATGAATAAACTACTTCTTAGTCCATTAGTACTAAGTGTAGCCAATGATTTTAGTTTATTCTTGATTTATTGTGTGATGTATATAGGAATACATATATGTTATATCATATAGATTCATTGTAGGATTATAGAAGTATTAGATTGATCAGTATTTAGGCCCTGTCTACAATACCGGGGTAAGTCGACCTAAGTTACACAACTCCAGCTATGTGAATAACGTAGCTGGATTTGACGTACCTTAGGCCAACTTACTGCGGTGCCTACACCGCGCTGCATCGACAGGAGACACTCTCCTGTCAACTTACTCTTCTTGTTCCGGTGGAGCACCAGAGTTGACAGGAGAGCGATCTGCGGCCGATTTAGTGGGTCTTCAGCAGTTAAATCAGCAGTTCTCAAACTTTTGTACTGGTGACCCCTTTCACATAGCAAGCCTCTGAGTGAGACCCCCCACCTTATAAATTAAAAACACTTAATATATTTAAACACCATTATAAATGCTGGAGGCAAAGCGGGGTTTGGGGTGCAGGCTGAGAGAGCTCGTGACCCCCATGTAAGAACCTTGTGACCCCGAGGGGTCCCGACCCCCAGCTTGAGAACCCCTGCACTAAATTGACCCCTGGTGCATTGATTGGAGCAGTGTCGATCCCCGGTAAGTGTAGACATGCCCTCAGAGGGAATCATGTATTAGATATAAGACAGACAAGCTGAAACGCAAGAACCTGTAGGCTCAGGCTTGCAAGATTTTAAGCTTAGCTATTTTAGGCCTTGGAGACAAGAAATGCTGACACAAATAAATGACCAAGGAATAACCCGATGCCCTGAGATGATGGGAAAAGAGGTACCAAATGGTGATATTGTGAAAAATTAGCCAGAAGATTAATTTTAAATCATAAAAATGCTGTAAAGGCACATCTGTTGTCAACATGTGTCTTAACCACGGGATAACAGGTTGTGTGTCAAAGCTAATGAGAATAAAGAGAACCTACACAGCCTATAGAAATCAGGGTCCCTTAAGTTTCTAGGGTATATCAGACCAATAAAGAAAAAGAGGGTTGACACTTTTATGGACATGTGCAGAATGTAGGAATAGGCAGAATCACATTATAAAAAGGGGGTGCCCAAAGCAGGAAAATTGAGATTCCCATAGGGAAAGTCCAGCAGGAACCATCCCTCTACTGATGATCAATCCATGAAACACCCATCAGACCCTAACACTATTGTTAAGGGTGTGAGTATAACTATATTTGTAACTATATGCTTGGGTAATCATAACTTTTTAATTTTAACTTTTATTAAAGTTGTAAAACAGACTAGACCTTGTACTTGTGAATGTCTGTGTGGTCACTATCCTTGGTCTTCATGTGGCCTAGAGACTAACTCTGAAGCAAGTAGAACAGGCGACTTTCACTCTGTTAAGCTTGAAACTGTAGCCACCAGAGTCGAACCCACAATGGTGCAATACCACATTATAAAATTCACTTCATAGCCTCAGGTAGACTTTTATTTTAAGAAGTCTCTACTAGGGTTAAAATACTTTAAAATCAATACAGAGAGTTCTATAGTAGCTGATTGAGATGATCTTTTGCCCACTGATGTTAGTTTTTCATAAATCTTTAAAAGCTGGGGAACTGGAAAAGCTGACAGGATTCAAATCAGTAAAAAATTAGAAGATGGGGAATATAATACCATTTTTCTTTTTTTTCTTTTTAAATGAGATTACAAGTTTGTCTGACAAAAGCAACCATGTAGAAGTAGTATTCTTGATTTTTGTAAGGCCTTTGAATTAGTACCATGCCACTGATCAAAAAAATTAGCATTACACAATATCAATAAGGTACACATTAAATGGATTAAGAACTGGCAAACTAATAGATCTCAAAAAGTAGTCATCAATGATGAATTATCAAATAGGGATGTTTCTAGTGGGGTTCTGCAGTGATCAGTAGTAGGCTGATCACTGCTGATAAATCTGTGGATGACAAAGATTGGCAGAGTGAAAGTAATGAGGAGGACTGGGCAGTTACATACAGCCATCTGGAGTGCTTTGTAAGCTGGGACCATTCAAACAAAATGCATTTTAATACAGTCAAATGCAAAGTTCTTCATCTAGGAACAAGGGATGCTACAGTGCTACAGAACAGGACACTATACCTGAAAAGCAATCACTCTGAAAAGTATTTAGGGGGTCATAGTGGACAAGCAACTCAACATGACAAGCATCTTCACACACTGACTCACCAACCTAGCGAGGAGAGCTTTAAACAAGGTTCAAAGGGGGCAGGTGATGAAAGCCCACAGTAAGCATAATTAAGGCAACCTTAACAGAGGGGCTAGATGGCAAGGGTAGGGTGAGAGGACATGGAAAGTTACAGTAAGGTCAGAGGAGCAATAAGAGGGAAATCAGTGGAGGAATCTATTCAGCATCTTAGATGTCTATACACAAATGCAAGGTGTATGGGGAATGAATGGGAAGAACTGGAAGTATTAGTACACAAGCTAAATTATGACATAACTGACATCAGAGACTTGGTGGGATAAGTCTTATGACTGAAATAGTGGTATAGGGGGTATAGCTTGTTTTGGAAGGACAGGCAGGGCAAAAAGGGAGGAAGTGTTGCATCAAGAATAGAACAAGTGTGTATGAGGTCCAGACCAGTTGAAAGTCTCTGGGTAAAAAAAGGGGTGGGGGGGGGGGGGGAAGAGAGAGAGAGAATAGTAGACTCCTACAATGATGTCACTCCTATAGACCACCAAATCAGGAAGGGGAAGTGGATAAGACATTTCTGGAACAAACAGAAATTTCCAAGACACAAAACCGGGTAGTTATGGGGGAAATGTACCCAGATATCTGTTGGAAAAGTAACATGGTGAAATACACCATGTCCAATAAGTTCATGGAATGTACAGGGGACACATTTTTGTTTCAGAGAGTGAAGCAAGTAGCCGGGAATAGCCTTTTTAGACTTGATTCTGACCAACAGGGCGGAATTGGCAGCAAATCTGAAGGTGGAAGGCAATTTGGGCAAAAGAGATCATTAAAATGGTAGAGCTTGTGATTCAAAGGAAAGGAAGGAGCAACAGCAGCAGAATAAGGACAATGGACTTCAAAAAAAGCAGATTTTAAACAAACTCAGAACTGGCAGGAAAGGTCTCATGGGAAGAAAACCTAAGAGAAAGGATTTCAGGAGATCTGGCACTCTCTCAAGGAGACAAGATTAAAAAGGCACAACTCCAAATTGCCTGAATGCGAAGGAAGATAGGAAGACTAGTAAGACACCAATATGGCTCCATCAGGAGCTCTTTAATGACCTGGAAAATGAAAAAGGAATCCTACAAAAGGAAGTGTAAACATGGACAAATTGCTAAAGAGGAATACAAAAGAATAGCATAAGAATGTAAGAACAAAATCAGAAAGGCTAAGGCACGAAATGAGTTACATCCAGCAAAGGACATAAAAGGCAATAAGAAGAGGGCTTTTTTAAAATACATTAGGAAAAGGTAACTCCTCTACCTTAGTAAGGAAGTAGAGCTAACAACAGATAATGTCAAGGAGGCGGATATGTTTAATGCCTATTTTGTTTCATTCACCACTAAAAAGGTTAACGGTGACCAGATACACAATTAGTATTAACAAGGGGGGAAATGAACACAAGCCAACATAAGGAAAGAACAGGTTACAGAATATTTAGGTAAGTTAGATGTAGTCATGTTGGCATGGCCTGATGAAATAGGATACTTATGGAACTAGCTGAAGCAATCTCAGAACCGCTAGCAATGATCTTCGAGAACACATGGAGGATGGACGAGGTCCCACAGGACTGGAAAAGGGCAAACATAGTACCTATCTTTAAAAAGGGTAACAAATTATAGAGCAGTCAAATCTAACTTCAATACCTGGAAAGATATTGCAAAAAATTATTCAACAATCAATTTGTAAGTACCTAGAGGATAATAGGGTGACAAGGAACAGCCAGCATGGATTTGTCAAGAACAATCATGCCAAATCAACCCAATGTCCTTCTTTGACAGGGTTACTGACCTAATGGATAGGAGGAAAGCAGCAGATGTGATGTATCTTGATTTTAATAAGGCTTCTGACACAGTCCCATGTGACAGTCTCATAAGAAAACTAGGGAAATGTGGTATAAATAAATTTACTATTAGGTGGGTGCACAACTGATTGAAAGACCATACTCAAAGTCGTTACCAGTGGTTCGATGTGAAACTGGGAGGGCATATTGGTATCAGTCCAGAGTCCAATAGTACTATTCAATGTTTTAATTAATGATGACTTGTATAGCAGAAAGGAGAGTATGCTTACAAAATCTGCAGATGACACCAAATTGGGAGGGGTTGCTAGCAATGTGGAAGTCAGGATTAGAATTTAAAAGGGCCTTGACAAATGGAAAATTGGTCTGAATTCAACAAGATGAAAGTCAATAAAGACAAGTGGAAAGTTCTACACTTAGGAAGGACAAAAAAATCAAATGCACAACACAGGGAATAACTGGCTAAGTGATAGTACTGCTGAAAAGGATCTGGGGATTATAGTGGATTCATATTCAATTTGTGATCAATGTGATGCTGTTGTGAAAAAGGCTAATTCTGGAGTATGTTAACCGGAGCGTTATATGTGGGACATGGGAGGTAATTGTCCCACACTACTCTGCACTGGTGAGGCATCAATTGGAGCACCGAGTCCAGTTCTAGGCTGCATTCCCTCTAAGCTGTGTGGTCGGGTGGCTGCCCAGGAGTTATTCAAGTGCCATGCACTTGATTAGCAGAGCCGCACACAGCAGCGTGTGTTCAGATGCCCCCCCCCCCCCTGCTTTGCAGCCACTTTGCTCCTGCAGCTGCTCCCAGGACCCTCCTGCTGGCTGTGCAGAGCGGGGTGACTGGTTGGGGGGGGAGAGAAGAGAGGTGCTGATGTCAGGCTGTCCCCCTTCCCCTGCACCCCATCTCCACAGAGCAGGGGAGAGGGGACAGGGCTCAGGACTTGCAGCAGCTCTGAGGTCTGAATGAGCCTTCCATCCAGGCAGTAAGTGTGTGCCTTAAAGAGAGCGCACGGTCCCTCAGAGACTTCCCCAGCAGCTAACACTCACAGAGTCTCTCCCCCTCACCCCTGCCCATATACCCCATCTCCACAGAGCGGGAGAGAGGGGACATGGCTCAGGAGGAGCAGGAGAGCTTTCAGTGAGTGCCTTAAGGAGACAGTGCACAGTATCTCAGAACCAGCACAGACAGACAGACAGTCTCTCTCTCTCTCTCATACACACACACCCCTCCCAACACATACTTGTATTATTGTTGTTACTATTTCTTGCACATATATTCTCTGTAATTATATTCTTTCAAAGTGTGTTATTTTAGTTTTTTGACTAGTCTATGCATTTCATAATTTTTATTTCACTTAAATTTAATTATTTGAGCAGTGAATTCTAAAATGCCTCACCTATCCTGGCTGGAATAATTATCCCTATTGTAACTTTTTAAAAATACACCTCACCCCAATAGAACGCTGTCCTCGGGAGCCAAAAAATCTTACCGCGTTATAGGTGAAACTGCGTTCTATCGAACTTGCTTTGATCCGCCGGAGCGCGCAGCCCCGCCCCGCCCCCCTGGAGCGCTGCTTTACCGTGTTCTATCTGAATTTGTGTTCTATCGGGGTAGAGGTGTATATATTATATCTAGGTTTTTTGTTTCTACTGGTGGCGCACATCCTACATACCTCTGTGCACAGAACAAAATTTATTCTGCACATGGATGGAAAAAATTAGAGGGAACATTGATTCTAGGTGCCACATATAAGGAAAAATGTGGACAAAATGGATAGAGTCCAGGGGAGAGCAACACATATGATAAGGTCTAGACAACCCAGGGTGACTAGATAGCAAGTGTGAAAAATCAGGACAGGGTGGGGGGTAATAGGAACCCATATAAAAAAAAGCCCCAAATATCAGGACTGTCCCTATAAAATCGGGACATCTGGCCACCCTAAGAAAACCTGACCTATGAGACAAGGTTAAAAAAAATGGGCATGTTTAGTCTTGAGAAAAGAAGACTGAGGTGGGAACTGATAACATATGTGAAGACTATTAAGGGCTGTTATAAAGAGGACTGTGATCAATTGTTCTCTGTCTACTGAAGGCAAGAAGTAACGGATTTAATCTGCAGCAAGGGAGATTTAGATTAGATATTTGGAAAAACGTTCTAATGATAAAAGGGATAGGAACTCTGGAATAGGTTGTGGAATCTCCATCACTGGAGGTTTGTAAGATCAAGATGGACAAACATGTCAGAGATTCATAGATTCTAAGGCCAGAAAGGACCATAATTTAGTCCGATCTCCTGTATAACAGGCCATAGAACTGCCCCAAAATAATGCCTAGAGCAGATCTTTTAGAAAAACATCCAGTTGTGTTTTAAAAATGGTCAGTGATGGAGAATCAACTACCACCTTGGTAAAGTGTTCTAATGGTTAATTACCTTCACTGTCAAAATTTTACACCTTATTTCCAGTTTGAATTTGTCTAGATTCAACTCTCAGCCACTGGATCATATTAGACATTTCTCTACTACACCGAAGAGCCCATTACTAAATATTTGTTCCCCCATGTAGATATTTATAGACTAATCAAGTCACCACTTAACCTTCTCTAGATAGTGTTATCTTACAAGGCAGGTTTTCTAATCCTTTCATCACTCTCATGGCTCCTCTCTGAACCCTCTCCAATTTGTCAACTTCTTGAATTGTGGGCGCCAGAACGGGACAGTGTTCCAGCAGAAGTTTCACCAGTGCCAAATACAGAAATAAGATCATCTCTTTCCTCCTACTTGAGATACCCCCGTTAATGCATCCCAGGATCACATTAGCTCTTTTGGCCACAGAGTCACACTGGGAGCTCATGTCCAGCTGATTATTTGCCATGACCATCATATCTTTTTCTGAGTCATTACTTCCCAGGACAGTCTCCCATCCTATAAATGTGGCCTCCATTTTCTCTTTCTAGATGTATACGATCATCCCTCACACTTCTCATTGATGAGATAGAATCATAGATTAGGGTTGGAAGAGATCTCAGGAAGTCATCTAGTCCAACCTCCTGCTCCAAGCAGGACCAACCCCAACTAAATCATCCCAGTCAGGGCTTTGTCAAGCCTGACCTTAAAAACCTCTAAGGATGGAGATTCCACCACCTCCCTACATAACCCATTCCAGTGCTTCACCACCCTCCTAGTGAAATAGTTTTTCCCAAATATCCAACCTAGACCTCCCCCACTGAAACTTGAGACCATTACTCCTTGTTCTGTCATCTGCCACCACTGAAAACAGCCTAGCCCCATCCTCTTTGGAACCCCGCTTCAGGTAGTTGAAGGCTGCTATCAAATCCCCCCCTCACTCTTCTCTTCTGCAGACTAAATAACCCCAGTTCCCTCAGCCTCTCCTCGTAAGTCATTTGCCCCAGCCCCCTAATCATTTTCGTTGCCCTCTGCTGGGCTCTCTCCAATTTGTCCACATCCTTTCTGTAGTGGGGGGACCCCCAAAACTGGACGCAGTACTCCAGATGTGGCCTCACCAGTGCCAAATAGAGGGGAATAATCACTTCCCTCAATCTGCTGGCAATGCTATTACTAATGTAGCCCAATATGCAATTAGCCTTCTTGGCGACAAGGGCACATTGTTGATTCATATCCAGCTTCTCGTCCACTGTAATCCCAGGTCCTTTTCTGGAAAACTGCCGCTTAGCAAGTCAGTCCCCAGCCTGTAGCACTGCATGGGCTTCTTCCGTCCTAAGTGCAGAGTCCTGTACTTGTCCTTGTTGAACCTCATCAGATTTCTTTTGGCCCAATCCTCCAATTTGTCTAGGTCACTCTGGATCCTATCCCTACCCTCCAGCATAGTGTCATCCACAAACTTGCTGAGGGTGAAATCCATCCCATCATCCAGATCATTAATGAAGATGTTGACCAAAACCAGCCTCAGGACCAACCCCTGGGGGACGCTGCTTGATACCGGCTGCCAGCTAGACATCGAGCCACTGATCGCTACCCGTTGAGCCCAACGATCTAGCCAGCTTTCCAGGGTGGATAAAAATCAAAGATTTTTTTTGATAAAGTTCTTTGAGGAAAAAACCTATCTAAAGACAGTTTTAATTAAGATCATTATAGCTCAAAGATATCTCATCATAGAATAGGGATTATACATTCTAATTCTATAGTATGAGAATATATTCATGTAATGTTTAAGAAAAGTTTTGTAAATGAGTTCCAATAGTTCCTGAATTAGGGACTCAATCTTATGGGGTTCCAGGGGCTTCTGTATAGATTATTTAGGTTAATCTTACTATCTACCCAATGGGACTCAGTGCTCAGTCTAGAAGATACCATTAGAGATGCTTAGTTTTGCAGTTCTCAAACTGTGGATTTGTGTCCCCAGAGATCACATACTTGTTAACAGCAAAAATGTTTTAAAATAAATAAATGAAGTGAGAAATAACAGACCTGAACCCTACTGTCCCTCTGCAAATCTGTGTACACAGAGTCAATCCCTTACCTCTCTCTAAAAGTGCAAAGTTTCAAAAAGTTCAATGAACAGAAGATTGTTGGGGGCAGAATAGATCTGGACAAGGAGAAGAAGTCTGGAGATAAATGCGAGAAGGGTGGGACAAGGCAGTAGAAACAAAAGTGAAATTGTTTGGAGCAGAAGTCTTGAGGTCTTTCTTAGTGTAGCCTTCATTGATTTGAGATCTACCATACCATTCTCTCACTAGAAGGGAAAACCTATAATGGCAGCAGGCCGTAAAAGAGACCCAGTTTGGGAATATTTTAATGAAGTTCCTCTACCTGTGGGTAAGGCAGGCATCCGTGCAAAATGCAAACAGTGCAACAAAGAAATGCAAGGCCTGGTTGCCCGAATGAAACAACATCGTGAGAAGTGTTCCTTTTCAGGAGGAAGCTGCGTTGAAGATGATGAAAGGAACATGTCTGAACATGCAGGATTTTCAGGTTGGTAAAAACTTTTTTTTCCATACTTTTCTCTTAAGGACTGCCTGTCTTCCTTCTGGACTATTCTTGAATTCTCATGTTTGAGCAAAAAAATATAGTTGTTACTCTAGGATACTATCATTTTAGATGCAGTTGTGATAAAAAGAACAAATAGCTGTAATAGGCAGATCTTCCTTTTACAATTTCACCTTTAAAGTAGCACTGAGTGTCAGTGAATGCAATGAGGAATACTAAATGAGCGGTATGGTGGTAATAATTAAACAACTGCCCTGACTTATTTTGTTTAGGAGAATCCATCCTCAACATACAGGATTCTGAAGACTATCCACCTTCAAGATCACCATCATATTCTATACTTTCAGAGTTATCGGCCAATGACAGTGTTTCAGTCACATCATGTATGCCACATAGCCACAGTAGATCACCTGTAGCAAAAAATAAAATTAAAAAAAAAATCTCCATCATCCAGAAACAACCATAGATAAGTTTGTGGTAAGAACCAGCAGATTACAAAAAGAGGTAATTGATGAAAAAATTGCCTGGTTTGTTTATGCAACAAACTCTCCTTTCCGTATGATTGAGAACCCACACTTCATTAACATGGTTCAGTCATTAAAGCCAGGATACAGTCCACCCAACAGAGCAGATGTCGCAGGCAAATTGCTGGATAAAGTGTATGAAAGAGAAATTGAGCAATGTGCGAAAGGTCTAGAGGGTGAAATTTTTAACTTGAGTCTCGATAGGTGGAGCAATGTCCACAATGATCCTGTTGTATGTGCTTGTGTGGCAACAGAAGAAGGGAATGTCTTCCTTACAGAAACAATTGATACATCAGGAAACGCGCACACACAACAGAATACTTACAAGTAGCAGCAGTAAAAGCTGTAACAAACTGTGAAAAAAAATTCAAAAGTCTAGTACGCAGCTTGGTCACAGACAATGCAGCAAATGTATCCAAGATGAGAAGAAATTTAGAAGAGAGTGAAGAGAGTCCCAAGCTAACAACATACAGTTGCAGTGCTCATTTGATGCACCTCCTAGCCGAAGATTTCGGTGTTCCAGAAATAAAGGCTAATGTTGAAATTGAAAATACTTCCGTAACAACCACTTTGCAGCAGCTGCTCTGAAAAAAGTGGGAGGAACCAAGCTAACTCTCCCACAAGACATGTGATAAAACTCAGTAGTGGACTGTTTTGAGCACTATATCAAGAACTGGCCTAATCAGATGACAGTTTGTGAACAAAAATCAAGAACAAATAGATGGCACTGTCACAGCCAAAGTTCTCAATATTGGGCTTAAGAGAAACGTTGAACACATGCTGAGTACCCTGAAGCCTATTTCTGTAGCCTTGAACAAAATGCAGGGAAATAGCTGTTTTATTGCTGACGCTGTTGAAATTTGGAAGGAACTGAGTGAGATTTTAAAAAAAGATAAATATGCAACGACAGAGTTAAATTACAAGCATTAAAAAAAACAAATGGGACGAGCACTATTTCCAGCAAATATTCTTAATACTCGGTACCAGAGTCAAACCTTAACTGTTGAAGAGGAGGATTTGGCTACGACATGGAAATCCAGCAATCACCCCTCAATAATGCCAACTATAATAAACTTCAGAGCTAGGGTGAACCATTCAAGAAATATATGTTTACTGATGATGTTTTAAAGAAAGTCACACCAGTGAACTGGTGGAAGTCACTTAAGCACTTGGATTCAGAGACTGTTGAAGTGATAATCTCACTTTTAACAGCAGTAGCTTCTTCTGCCAGTGTAGAAAGAATATTTTTTTCCTTTGGACTAATTCATTCCAAACTGAGAAATCGTTTGGAACATGAAAAAGCAGGAAAGCTTGTTTTTCTTTTCCAGATTGTGAACAAACAGGAAAATGAAGGTGAAGACGACTGAGTTAGCTGCAGAAGCCAATATTTTAAGTTTCTCATGTTGACCTGGCTGACCGTCGAATCGTGGAAGTCAACAAATGGCTACGCAGGTGGTGTCGGAGAGAAGGCTTTGGATTCTTCGACCATGGGATGGTGTTCCAAGGAGGAGGAGTGCTAGGCAGAGACGGGCTCCACCTAACGAAGAGAGGGAAGAGCATCTTCGCCAGCAGGTTGGCTAACCTAGTGAGGAGGGCTTTAAACTAGGTTCACTGGGGGAAGGAGACCAAAGCCCTGAGGTAAGTGGGGAAATGGGATCCTGGGAGGAAGCACAAGCAGGAGAGAGCAAGAGGGGAGGACTCCTGTCTCATACTGAGAAAGAGGGACGATCGATGAGTTATCTTAAGTGCCTATACACAAATACAAGAAGCCTGGGAAACAAGCAGGGAGAACTGGAAGTCCTGGCACAGTCAGGGAACTATGATGCGATTGGAACAACAGACAGCAGCCTATCAATGGTCCCAGCCTGGCCCGGAGGTGCTGCGGTGGGGAGAGGTACCTCTCCCCCAGCCCCAGCCCAGGTGCTGCTGGGGGGAGAGAGGGCTGGGGGAAGTTCTCTCTCCCTGCCGCAGCCCCGAGGAGAGGGCTTGCACCTGCATTCCCCAGTGTAGCCCACTGCCCAGTAACTCCAGATGGCTGGCAGGTGAACAAAAGGACGATGGTGGCTCTGCATCCCTAGTATCACACCAAGAGCAGGCCCCATGGAATAGATGCCCACTGCAGTCCAAACCTACCTGCTGCTTCCCTGTCAGACCATATCTGCCAATGATCTTCCTCATCTCCTCCTTCTCCTTGATCTCTGGATAACACTTCATCATGTACTCCAGGGGTGACAGGTCCAAGTCCAGTTGCTCTTGCAAGTGCTAGACAAAGAAGACCAATTTCAGGCCAGCACAAGCAGATATCCCAGCCACCTGCTGGGAGTGAGTTCATAGCCAGCAAGCCTCTCCCAGCCCCCACAACCTCTTCACCTCTGTGGGTACAAGCTGGAGAGCGGGAGGCAGCATTTCAGATACACCTCCATCCCCAGATCACAGCAACCCATACCTGCCAACACCTCAGTGTGGTAAGAGGCTCACAAGGCATAAGGAAGCGGCCTCCATATCAAACAGAGTTCTGTAAAGAACATCATGCTTTGTCCTGTACCAGGCACAGAGTTGCAGTCTCCATTCCAAGGGGTCAGAGACAAAACAGACAGGCCCAGAGCAGCACAGTCACACTTTCCAAGGGAAGCAGGGGTTGCCACCATGGCCTGCTCAATAGCCACACCCAGCAGGAGGAGACATGAGCTAGAAGGAAGTCCAGAGCCCTTTCACTGAGCAGCAGCTCTTCCCCATTAGTCACAGCACAGCGCAGGGCTTGGAATGAGGCGCCTCTTCACCTGGAGGCACAGCCTGTGACCCAGCAAGCAGTAGCTAGAGACTCTTAGGCCAGGCTTGGGGGAGGGGCCTGGGGAGAAGAATGGAGAGATGAGACCCTCTGTTCCCGGGTAGCCACCCCAGCAGCCTGTGACATTCCTCACTGCCCCTGCAGGGATTACCTGGTGGTATCTGCCGATTTTCACATGTGAGTGTTTGCGAATCATCCCATCTGTGGGCAGCAGCTGGAAGGAAGACAAAGGCATTTCACAAGGGAATGGCAGCCCAGCCACCCCCCCACAATGGCCCACTTTATCCTGCTCCAGCCAATGGGAGACAGCTGGCTTGAAAAGTGTGGCAGCAATGCACCGTGGCCTTATCACTTCTCCCCTCCCGCAACCCTATTTTACAAGGGGGGAGATGGGGGGCGCGTGCTTCTTGGGGTCAGTGAATGGGTCATGCGTTGTAATAATTGGGCCTACAAATTTATTCTAATTGTAAGCTCAACTCTGGGAAAGTGGATAAAAAGTTTATACAGTGTCACAATAACCTACAACAGTAAGTGTTGATGGGACGAAAGACTGAATTAGTCCAAACAAAAGGTCTCCTGATATAACTCAAGGACTGTATTAAGATCAAGCTTTGTAAACAAGAGAAGGGTGGAACAGAAAAAAAATCAGTGAAGCAAAATTGGTGTGTCAGAAATTAAGCCTAATCAGTGGGCAAAATAACGAGAGATTCCACCCATCCCTCTCCTTTTGGGGTTTTTAAAAGAAAAGACGTTGGGGAGGAAATCTGACTACCTTAATGCTGGCTGACTGAAAAACTAGAGAAAGGGAAGGAGCCAGCTTCACCATCATAGCTGCCACGCCCAACATCTCCTGAGACCCTGGTCCTTCTTCATCCTAATCCTGAAAGATGTCCTGACCAGATCAGGCCAGAGAGATGGAGCCAGATGACACCACCAGTTCCACCAGCTCCAGCTAAATCCTAAATACCACCTGGGATGTGAGACGGTCACTCATTCTTCCCCCTTGTGTTCTTTTCCTTCTCCACCTTATTTCTTCTCTTTCCTATCCCTCTCCTTTTTCCTTCTGTCTAGTACAAGTCTTGCTTATCCCACCAAGACTGTATATTTTGCAACATTGTTTTAAGCTTGTGACCAGGAAAATGTAGCTAAATGCAGTGCCCTGCATAGCCTGATGCTAGTACAAGATTGACAAGTCTTGGAACAGCTGATTAGACCATGTGCTCTGCTTGTGTTTTTCCAGTAGTGAAGTTACAAGTGAATGCCAACATCAGAGACAGATGCTGCACTTTCTATCCTTGCTGTTCTTTTCTTTCCCCTTTTGTGAGTGTTTGTCTTGTTTTGTTTTCTAGGAAATGGGATGGACTTTAACAATGACAGCTTCAGCCCATTTCAACTAACTCCACAGGTACTAATACGGAGAGTGGAGTAGATGATACATCTGAGGGAAGTGAGCAGAAGGAGACTCCACCAATTGGAAGGCATGAGATGCACTGTCCTAGGGATGGGGGTTCCATGACCACCGCTCTCAAAAGAAGGAGGCAGGTGGTGGTGGTTGGGGACTCCCTCCTCAGGGGGACTGAGTCATCTATCTGCTGCCCCGACCGGGAAAACCGAGAGGTCTGCCGCTTGCCAGGAGCTAGGATTCACGATGTGACGGAGAGACTGCCGCAACTCATCAAGCCCTCGGATCGCTACCCCTTCCTGCTTCTCCACGTGGGCACCAATGATACTGCCAAGAATGACCTTGAGTGGATCACTGCAAACTACGTGGCTCTGGGAAGAAGGATAAAGGAGTTTGAGGCGCAAGTGGTGTTCTCGTCCATCCTCCCTGTGCAGGGAAAAGGCCTGGGTAGAGACTGTCGAATTGTGGAAGTCAACGAATGGCTACGCAGGTGGTGTTGGAGAGAAGGCTTTGGATTTTTTGACCATGGGATGGTGTTCCAAGAAGGAGGAGTGCTAGGCAGAGACGGGCTCCACTTAACTAAGAGAGGGAAGAGCAGCTTTGCAAGCAGGCTGGCTAACCTAGTGAGGAGAGCTTTAAACTAGGCTCACCGTAGGAAGGAGAGCAAAGCCCTGAGGTAAGTGGGATACTGGGAGGAAGCACGAGCAGGAGAGCACAAGACGGGAGGACTCCTGCCTCCTACTGAGAAAGCAGGACGATCAGCAAGTTATCTTAACTGCCTATACACAAATGCAAGAAGCCTGGGAAACAAGCAGGGAGAACTGGAAGTCCTGGCACAGTCAAGAAACTATGATGTGATTGGAACAACAGAGACTTGGTGGGATAACTCACATGACTGGAGTACTGTCATGGACAGATAGAAACTGTTCAGGAAGGACAGGCAGGGCAGAAAAGGTGGGGGGAGTTGCATTGTATGTAAGAGAGCAGTATGACTGCTCAGAGCTCCGGTATGAAACTGCAGAAAAACCTGAGAGTCTCTGGATTAAGTTTAGAAGTGTGAGCAACAAGGGTGATGTCGTGGTACGAGTCTGCTATAGACCACCAGACCAGGGGGATGAGGTGGACGAGGCTTTCTTCTGGAAACTAACAGAAGTTACTAGATTGCAGGCCCTGGTTCTCATGGGAGACTTTAATCACCCGGATATCTGCTGGGAGAGCAATACAGCGGTGCACAAACAATCCAGGAAGTTTTTGGAAAGTGTAGGGGATAATTTCCTGGTGCAAGTGCTGGAGGACACAACTAGGGGCAGAGCTCTTCTTGACCTGCTGCTCACAAACCAGGAAGAATTAGTAGGGGAAGCAAAAGTGGATGGGAACCTGGGAGGCAGTGACCATGAGATGGTCGAGTTCAGGATCCTGACACAAGGAAGAAAGGAGAGCAGCAGAATACAGAACCTGGACTTCAGAAAAGCAGACTGACTCCCTCAGGGAACTGATGGGCAGGATCCCCTGGGAGAATAACATGAGGGGAAAAGGAGTCCAGGAGAGCTGGCTGTATTTTAAAGAATCCTTATTGAGGTTGCAGGAACAAACCATCCCGATGTGTAGAAAGAACAGTAAATATGGCAGGCGACCAGCTTGGCTTAACAGTGAAATCCTTGCTGATCTTAACACAAAAAAGAAGCTTACAAGAAGTGAAAGACTGGACAAATGACCAGGGAGGAGTATAAAAATATTGCTCAGGCATGCAGGAGTGAAATCAGGAAGGCCAAATCACACTTGGAGTTGCAGCTAGCAAGAGATGTTAAGAGTAACAAGAAGGGTTTCTTCAGGTATGTTAGCAACAAGAAGAAAGTCAAGGATAGTGTGGGCCCCTTACTGAACGAGGGAGGCAACCTAGTGACAGAGGATGTGGAAAAAGCTAACGTACTCAATGCTTTTTTTGCCTCTGTCTTCACGAACAAGGTCATCTCCCCGACTGCTGCACTGGGCAGCACAGCATGGGGAGGAGGTGACCAGCCCTCTGTGGAGAAAGAAGTGGTTCAGGACTATTTAGAAAAGCTGGACATGCACAAGTCCATGGGGCCGGATGCACTGCATCCGAGGGTGCTAAAGGAGTTGGCGGATTTGATTGCAGAGCCATTGGCCATTATCTTTGAAAACTCATGGCGATCGGGGGAGGTCCCGGATGACTGGAAAAAGGCTAATGTAGTGCCCATCTTTAAAAAAAGGGAAGGAGGAGGATCCGGGGAACTACAGGCCAGTCAGCCTCACCTCAGTCCCTGGAAAAATCATGAAGCAGGTCCTCAAGGAATCAATTCTGAAGCACTTAGAGGAGAGGAAAGTGATCAGGAACAGTCAGCATGGATTCACCAAGGGCAAGTCATTGACTAACCTAATTGCCTTCTATGAGGAGATAACTGGCTCTGTGGATGAGGGGAAAGCAGTGGATGTGTTATTCCTTGACTTTAGCAAAGCTTTTGATACGGTCTCCCACAGTATTCTTGCCAGCAAGTTAAAGAAGTATGGGCTGGATGAATGAACTATAAGGTGGATAGAAAGCTGGCTAGATCGTCGGGCTCAACGGGTAGTGATCAATGGCTCCATGTCTAGTTGGCAGCTGGTATCAAGCGGAGTGCCCCAAGGGTCGGTCCTGGGGCCAGTTTTGTTCAATATCTTCATTAATGATCTGGAGGGTGGCATGGACTGCACTCTCTGCAAGTTTGCAGATGACACTAAACTGGGAGGAGTGGTAGATACACTGGAGGGTAGGGATAGGATACAGAGGGACCTAGACAAATTAGAGGATTGGGCCAAAAGAAACCTGATGAGGTTCAACAAGGACAAGTGCAGCGTCCTACACTTACGACGGAAGAATCCCATGCACTGCTACAGACTAGGGACCGAATGGCTAAGCAGCAGTGCTGCAGACGAGAAGCTGGATATGAGTCGACAGTGTGCCCTTGTTGCCAAGTAGGCTAATGGCATTTTGGGCTGTATAAGTAGGGGCATTGCCAGCAGATCAAGAGACCTGATCATTCCCCTCTATTCGACATTGGTGAGGCCTCATCTGGAGTACTGTGTCCAGTTTTGGGCCCTACACTACAAGAAGGATGTGGAAAAATTGGAAAGAGCCCAGCGGAGGGCAACAAAAATGATTAGGGGGCTGGAGCACATGACTTATGAGGAGAGGCTGAAGGAACTGGGATTGTTTAGTCTGCAGAAGAGAAGAATGAGAGGGGATTTGATAGCTGCTTTCAACTACCTGAAAGGGGGTTCCAAAGAGGATGGATCTAGACTGTTCTCAGTGGTACCAGATGACAGAACAAGGAGTAATGGTCTCAAGTTGCAGTGGGGGAGGTTTAGGTTGGATATTAGGAAACACTTTTTCACTAGGAGGGTGGTGAAGCACTGCAATGGGTTACCTAGGGAGGTGATGGAATCTCCTTCCTTAGAGGTTTTTAAAATCAGTCTTGACAAAGCCCTGACTGGGATGATTTAGTTGGGAATTGGTCCTGCTTTGAGCAGGGGGTTGGACTAGATGACCTCCTGAGGTCCCTTCCAACCCTGATATTCTATGAACTTCTCTCCTTTTGGGGGAAAGTTATTACTAGCTTTAATACCATCTACAAGACTATCAAACAAGGGTTTTCTAAAATCTCTCTCCAGCTAAAAGGAAAGGGAACAAGAAATGTTAAAATTAAAGCCTTATTTAATACTTTATATTTCAAATGCTTTAACTGTTTTCCTTCCTTTCTGTATCTTTAATAGAAAGGTTAAAAAAAATTAACAATGATTGCCATGGTACTAAGCAGGCTGAATTCTATGTATACAAACCCCCCCAACCTTGTTTGAAACGGTTTAATGTTGCTAACATGACCCAGTCAGTGTTCGTCTGTGACTCTTTGGACCCGTGTATTCCACCTACAATACTACAACAGAGGCTCTGTACAAGGAAGCGTTTTGGGCACTGTCCATCCCCGCAGGTGACACCAGGGCTGTGGGGGTGGGGAAGAGAAGAGGAGACAGCTATATAGGAAGCATACCTCTCCTGTGAGCAGTTTCAGCAGCGTTGACTTCCCAGCACCATTGGGTCCCACAAGTGCCACACGTGTGTCCAGGTCAATCCCGAACTCCAGGTTATTATAGATCCAGGGCTGCAATACACAGGGGAGACCGTGAGAGGGGCACCCCCCCAAAGCACCTGGGAAGCTGTGATGAGCAGGCCCAGCTGGGGCACTTCTGATAAGCCACAGCTGCAAGAGCTGAGCCCCTCCCCATGCTACGGCCTGATGGGGAAGCTGGGTCAGTGGCCCCAGGACCCAAACAAGGGGAGGGGGGAACCTTCATGCAACCCAGGCAAGCACTGCACCGAGTGTGCTTGGGGACGGAGAATACTCACCCCATCCTTCATGTACTTGAAGCTGACATTCTGCACCATGATGACAGGAGGGGGGATTTTCCCGCATGGTGGGAAATAAAACGACAGAGTCTGGGAACAAAACACATCCCCATGTTAAGTTCCTGCCCCACCCAGGGTACCAGGGGAGCCCTGCAGTTCCAATATGACTTGGCTTCCAAGTATGGAGGAGCAACTGCCTGCATCCCTGGAGCCCAGAGAACAGTCCATGGCTTTACAAGTTGCTCCTAGCAGCCATCGGGTCAAGCAGGTCTGTAACTCACTAGCAGGTTTGCTGTGACATTCTGCCCATTGCTGGCATCTGCCTACCCATTCTGCTTCCTTTGCAGGGCAGGTGTGTTCATGTCTCCACCCCACTTTAATCCTTCAGCTGAAGGGAGGGGCTGTTCCCCCACCCTCCCAGCCATTCAGCATTCCTTGCTTTGCTTTGGATCTCTTGGGAGGGTTGGACAAGCCTCCACCCCCCTGCTGGGACAAGAAGCCTCTGTATAGTAGCCCCCCGTGCATTCTCCTTTGGCCAGTCTTCTGTTAGCGCTGGAGCCCCATTTACTGCCCCCTGTCCCTCCCACTCCTGCTTCCAGCTCTGATGATTATTCCCAGCTGCAGCTCATTTTACTTCTCCAGCCATATTTATAGTTCTTGTCTCCCACAGACAGCCCCGCTTCTCCATCCTACCTTATCATTCACCACCCTCTCTGTTAGCCCAGAAGCCATCATTTTCTGAAGGGTCTTCTCTTTGCTTTGGGCCTGCCTGGCCAGCTTGGCACTGCCATGACCGAATCGTGCAATGTAATTCTGTAAGGAGACAAGGGATTACCTTGCGGCAGCTGCTACAGTGGGGTGCATGTGGGGGAAGACTGAGAACTGCAGTCCAGTTAAATAGATACCTTCATGTGGGCAATCTGATCCTGCTCCCAATGGAAACGCTTCATTTGATTTTCTTCTAGCTCCAGACGGGTCTTCACGTACTGATCATAATTGCCCTGGAGGGAGAGACCAGAGGCCATGAGACAGCTCCCAAAGGCCACACCCTCCCTGCACATAGCTGAAGCAAGCTGCCCTGGCCTCTTGCAAGCAGATGCTCTCTAGACTGCACATTCCTGCCCTGGAGCCAGGGTTGGGTCTGGGATGGAGTCAGTGGCCTAAACAGGGGTCTCCTCCTCCTCCCCCATCCCAGGAGCTTGTCACACCCTGGCCCCATTCACTCACCGTGTAATACTTCAGTTTGCGGTTGTGCATGTGGATGATGTTGGTGCAGATGCCATTCAGGAAGTCCTGGGAGTGGGAGATCAGCACAAGGATCCGTTTGAACCTGCAGCACCACACAGAACTATTAGAGGTCCAACTGGGATGAGATTCCTAGGCTGGCAGCCCTGCCAGGGACCAGGAGGGGTTCATGTGCACTAAGAACCACTCTGGATTCCCTCCCACTACAGAGAACCAGGTGCTGCAAGAGCTTTAGGGAAAGCTGCTGGGCCCAGTCTCAAGAAAGAGGATGATCCCTCACCACAATTGGGGCCTCTTTCCTGTCCATTCTGCCCGACACACACTTTTTGGAGGGCCTAGTCTGCTCCATGGGAAATACTAATTCAGTAATGCCTCCCAGCGAGAGTCCTTTTGGGCATGGACTCTCCTACTGTCCATTCAGCACCCAGCACAATTGGACCTCAGTGCCACCATAATGCAAACAGACACGTCCACAGGTGGCACCTACAGAACAGCTGCCGGGAGCGATTGCTCCAGGGAGCGAGCTGCGCTGGGATGCCCCAGCAGGGTGCACAGGCACCAGAGCACAGCAATAGCTGCCTCCAGCCACCCTTACGTTTTCAGCTCCTCTTCCAGCCACACACAGGCATCCAGGTCCAGGTGGTTTGTGGGCTCGTCCAGCAGCAGCATGAATGGCCGAATGAAGAGAGCTCTGAAGAGGCCAGGAGAGAGGTAGTGAATAGAACATAAGAATGGCCGCACTGGGTCAGACCAAAGGTCCATCCAGCCCAGTATCCTGTCTACCGACAGTGGCCAATGCCAGGTGCCCCAGAGGAAGTGAACTTAACAGGTAATGATCAAGTGATCTCTCTCCTGACGTCCATCTCCACCCTCTGACAAACAGAGGCTAGAGACACCATTCCTTACCCATCCTGGCTAATAGCCATTAATGGACTTAACTAGATAAATTCATGGAGGTGCTCTTTTAAACCCTGTTATAGTCCTAGCATTCACAACCTCCTCAGGCAAAGAGTTCCACAGGTTGACTGTGCGCTGTGTGAAGAAGAACTTCCTTTTATTTGTTTTAAACCTGCTGCCCATTAATTTTATTTGGTGGCCCCTAGTTCTTATATTATGGGAACAAGTAAATAACTTTTCCTTATTCACTTTCTCCACACCACTCATTCTTTTATATACCTCTATCATATCCCCCCTTAGTCTCCTCTTTTCCAAGCTGAAAAGTCCTAGCCTCTTTAATCTCTCCTCATATGGGACCCGTTCCAAACCCCTAATCATTTTAGTTGCCCTTCTCTGAACCTTTTCTAATGCCAGTATATCTTTTTTGAGATGAGGAGACCACATCTGTATGCAGTATTCAAGCTGTGGGCGTACCATGGATTTATAGAAGGGCAATAAGATATTCTCCGTCTTATTCTCTCTCTCTTTTTGAATGATTCCTAACATCCTGTTTGCTTTTTTGACTGCCACTGCACACTGCGTGGACGTCTTCAGAGAACTATCCACGATGACGCCAAGATCTCTTTCCTGATTAACTGTAGCTAAATTAGCCCCCAATCACACTGTATGTATAGTTGGGGTTATTTTTTCCAACGTGCATTACTTTACATTTATCCACATTAAATTTCATTTGCCATTTTGTTGCCCACTTAGTTTTGCGAGATCTTTCTGAAGATCTCCACAGTCTGCTTTGGTCTTAACTATCTTGAGCGGTTTAGTAACGTCTGCAAACTTTGCCACCTCACTGTTTACCCCTTTCTCCAGATAATTTATGAGTAAGTTGAATAGGATTGGTCCTAGGACTGACCCTTGGGGAACACCACTAGTTACCCCTCTCCATTCTGAAAATTTACCATTTATTCCTACCCTTTGTTCCCTGTCTTTTAACCAGTTCTCAATCCATGAAAGGATCTTCCCTCTTATCCCATGATAACTTAATTTACATAAGAGCCTTTGGTGAGGGACCTTGTCAAAGGCTTTCTGGAAAGCTAAGTACACTATGTCCACTGGATCCCCCTTGTCCACATGTTTGTTGACCCCTTCAAAGAACTCTAATAGATTAGTAAGACATGATTTCCCTTTACATAAACCATGTTGACTTTTGCCCAACAATTTATGTTCTTCTGTGTCTCTGACAATTTTATTCTTTACTATTTTGCCCGGTACTGATGTTAAACTTACCGGTCTGTAATTGCCGGGATCACCTCTAGAGCCCTTTTTAAATATTGGCGTAACATTAGCTATCTTCCAGTCACTGGGTACAGAAGCCGATTTAAAGGACAGGTTACAAACCATAGTTAATAGTTCTGCAATTTCACATTTGAGTTCTTTCAGAACTCTTGGGTGAATGCCATCTGGTCCCGGTGACTTGTTACTGTTAAGTTTATCAGTTAATTCCAAAACCTCCTCTAGTGACAGATTTGTCACCTACAAAGGACGGCTCAGGTTTGGGAATCTCCCTAACATCCTCAGCCGTGAACACTGAAGCAAAGAATTCATTTAGTTTCTCCACAATTACTTTATCGTCTTTAAGTGCTCCTTTTGTATCTCGATCGTCCAGGGACCCCACTGGTTGTTTAGCAGGCTTCCTGCTTCTGATGTACTTAAAAAACATTTTGTTATTACCTTTTGAGTTCTTCAAACTCCTTTTTGGCTTTTATTATATTTTTACACTGAATTTGGCAGTGTTTATGCTCCTTTCTATTTACCTCACTAGGATTTGACTTCCACTTTTTAAAAAAAGATGCCTTTTTATCTCTCACTGCTTCTTTTACATGGTTGTTAAGCTACGGTGGCTCTTTTTTAGTTCTTTTACTGTGTTTTTTAATTTGGGGTATACATTTAAGTTGGGCCTCTATTATGGTGTCTTTGAAAAGTGTCCATGTGGCTTGCAGGGATTTCACTCTAGTTACTGTACCTTTTAATTTCTGTTTAACTAACCTCCTCATTTTTGCATAGTTACCCTTTCTGAAGTTAAATGCCACAGTGTTGGGCTGTTGAGGTGTTCTTCCCACCCCAGGAATGTTAAAAGTTATTATATTATGGTCACTATTTCCAAGCGGTCCTGTTATAGTTACCTCTTGGACCAGATCCTGCGCTCCACTCAGGACTAAATCGAGAGTTGCCTCTCCCCTTGTGGGTTCCTGTACCAGCTGCTCCATGAAGCAGTCATTTAAAGTATTGAGAAATTTTGTCTCTGCATTTCATCCTGAGGTGACATGTACCCAGTCAATATGGGGATAATTGAAACATGGAGCATCATAAAACTATAGGGTTAGAAGGGACCGCAAAGGTCATCTAGTCTAACCCTTACCAAGATGCACCATTTGTGGTGTCTAAGCCATGCAAGACAGAGGCTACCCAGCCTCTTTTTGAAAACCTCCATTGAAGGAGATTCCATGACTTCCCTAAATTTGTTCCATTGTTCTACTGTTCTTACAGTTAGGAATTTTTTTCCTGAGATTTAATTTAAATTTGCTTTCATGTAGTTTGAACCCATTGCCTTTTGTCCTGCCCTCTGTGGCAAGAAAACAATTTTTCTGCATCTTTTTTATAGCGGTCTTCAAATACTTTCCCCAAGCCCAGCTTGGAGGGTGGATGTCCAGAAAGCAACTCCCACCACCTCCCCAGAGATCTGTTCCAGGCTGCTACAGTGGAGGCACAGAGAAGAAGGGAGTCCCCAGGGAAGGAACACTTAGTGTAGCACTCACCTGGCGAGAGCCACCCTCATTCGCCAGCCGCCACTAAAATCTTTCAGCTTCTTCCTCTGCATGGCTGGAGTGAACCCCAAACCGTACAAGATCCGTGAGGCCCGCACCTCTGCCTTATCAGCGTCTAGCTCCTCCAGACGCTCATATAGCTCCATCAGCTTCTCACACTCCGCTGCAAGAGAAGACTTTGCCAGTCAGCACCCGCGCCAGCACCCCACCAGTCCGAGTCCCCACCAGTGTCCCACTCTCCACTTATGTCCCTTATCACTGCTGCCTGCAGCTGCTAGAGGCTACCTCTCTGCCCCCTGGTTCACAAACCGCCTCCCAAGGCAGGGACCCCATAGCAAGCTCCAGGGACGCAAGCTCCACTCTGGTTTGAATGGAAGGAGCTGTTGTGTTGCTGGAGAAGGAGCAGTGCTCCCCAGAAGTCTCCAGCTAGAGCTTAGCAGCAGAATCAGGCTTCAAGCCCTGTGAAAGCTTTGGTAAAGAGCCTGAGTAAGAGCTCCCTTCCCCCAGGGGGATTCCCTGCCTACATGAACCCCCCGAGCATTACCATCCTCGTGAGCCAGACGCTCAGCTTCCCGCTCCAGCATGGCCCTCTCTGTATCCACCTCCATCACACACTGTAGTGGCGTCTTCTCACTAGGAGGCATCTCCCGGGTCAGGTGATAGATGTCAATGTGCTCTGGGATTGGCACTTCCCGCTTCCCGATAGCGGACAGGAGCATGGACTTTCCTATGTGCAGGCAGGTAGGCAGACACACACCCTCCTGTTATTGTCTCGCATTGGAAGTGAGTGCAGTTATTACTATGTAAATTACCATGGCACCTAGGAGCCTTACTCATAAATCAGGAACCTACTGTGCTAGGTACCGTACAATCAGAACAAGAAGACAGTCCCTGCCCCGAGGGGCTCAGAGTCTAAGTGTAAGGCAAGAAACAACAGATAGGTACAGACAGGGGAGTACGAGGAAACAATGAGACAATATTGGTCAGCATGATAGGCAGCGGTCTCTGCACACTAGCAGACTAACCGTCAAGTTTTATGTAGGATCATCGGAAAAGAGAGTTTTAAGGATAGTCTGGAAAGTAGATAAGGAGGCACCTCTGCAGATATTTATGGGGAGCACCTCCCAAGCATGTGGGACAGCCTGGGAGAAAGCACAAAGGTGTTAGAAAATGTAACAAGTGGACATTGGAAGCTGGTATCGACTGATCAGAGGCAAGCATCAAACAGAGAAATGACAGCTAGAGCTGGGACTAACTATGACGAGGCCTGAAAGTGAAGACAAGCAGTTTGAGATGATAGAGAAGGGGGAGCCAGTGAAGGGATTCAAGGAGAGGGCTGACGTGGTCAAAGTGACAGGCTAGGAAAACGATCTTTGCAGCAGTATCCTGAATGGATATTAGTAGGGCAACACTGCATTTGTCAAGAACAGAGAGATGGATGTTGCAGTAATCAAGAAGTGAGATGCTGAGAGCTTGGAAGAGAATTTTAGCTGTGTGGATGGATAGGAAAGACCGTATCTTAGATATTGTGTAGAAAGAATCAGACAGATTTAGATACATCCTGGACATGAAGACCTAGAGAGAGAGGTCTGACTCGAATGTGACTCCCAGGTTATGGGCATTAGTGACAGGCAGGGGAGGGGGGTGGTGTTGTCCATAGTGATCAGAAAAGAAGATAGTAGGAAAGGTGATTAGGAGCTCTTTTTTACCCATGTTAAGCTCGAGCTGATAGCTAGACATCCACGAGGACATGTCTAAGAGACAAATTGAGGTTTTAAACTTGGACAGGAGACAGGTCTGGAGTAGAGAGGTGAATCATCCACATAGAGATAGTAGCTGAATTTGTGTTCGCATATGAGATTACCCAGAAATAAGGTGGAGAGAGAAAAGAGGAGGGATCAAGGACAGAGCCCCGTGGAAACCACACAGAACCATTGGAAGGCAGAGGCGGAGGATCCTCCATTAGAGAGGTAGGCGTAGAACCAGGAGAGGACAGAGTCAAAGAAGCCAAGAGAGGGCAGGATTTCAAGAAGGGAATCATGGTCACCATGACCTCCCTGCACTGTGACACCGATGCTGCTAAATACACAATGGAAAGCTGCAATGCAAATCCATCTAGCTTCCTTCCCTGTTTTACTCCCCCACGGATCTCCCTGGGGTGAGGGCAGGTGCCCCAGGTGTATTTGCTGCACTGCCCCGGCTGAGTCTCACTCTGTTTTTTCCTGTTCAGGGGGCTCCTCTCTCCGGCATCACTGAGGTTTTGCATCCTGCAGCTCCCCACCAGTTCATTGACCCCCCAGAGCATCGTTTCCCCAAACCAGCACTGAGAAGCTCCCACCCCACATGCACACAGCACCCCCCAATCTCACCTATCCCATTGAGCCCGATAAGCCCATAGCGACGCCCTGAGTTCAGCTCGAGTTTGGTGTCGCTCAGCAGCTCCTGTCCGTGGAAGGTCAGCGAGAGGTTAATGATGTGCACGTCAGTGCTGTTGGGGTGGGAGGCCAGCACCCCAGTGACAGCACGAGCAGCTGCTTTCTTCAGCTCGAAGTCCTCCAGCTCCTTCGTCAAAGCATCTATCTCTGCGTGCGGAGACAGGCCAAAAGACAAGGACTAACCCAAGGTCCCCATAGCAGCCCTCACTCCGCCCCCAGCACCCAAAATGATGTGGGGGTCTTCCCCTGCCCCAGCACTGTTCCCCAGGACAAGAGGCAACTCACTTGCTCAGCTAAGCAGGCAGAGTCACCATGTTTAGTGCAGTTTCATTTGCTGATTCAGTTCATCCAATGGGACTGAAGTATGCAAATCAATTGGTGAGTGAGTAATGACTGGCTGAATTACCTCTGATGTCAAGGTGTTCCTCTGCCTGCAGCACCATAGGGGGCACTGTGTGGAAATCAGGCTTTTCAGATGTTCGGGTTTTCCAACTGTCAGCAAAATCAATAGGGTTCTTCTCACTGATGCCCAGAACATTCCCTGAAGTTTTGGAATTGATCGGATGTGGTCTTCAAAAGGTACCACGTTACAGACAGGCAGAAACGCCATTGAGCATTAGGTCTCACTTTGCTTTGTCAGCCAGACAGATAAAAGGTGGAAGGGGGAAGAGACTGGAGAGGGAATGACTTGCTCAAGATCACAGAGCAGGTCAGTGGTAGAGCCAGTAATAGAACCCAAGTCTCTTAGGTCCCAGTTTAGTGCCCTGACCACTGGACGATGGTACCTCTAACAGATTTATTCCCCCAGCATCTCTTTGCATGCTACACAGATGTGGGATGGTCCCAGGCAACTATACAGAAAAGAAGAATCCTTTACAGGTACAGCCTACTTCATGGGATTCTGGTACCATGACTGCCTGGCATACAGAAATGTAACTAGGCATTTTAGCGCCTTGGTCGAGCAAGCACATTTGCACCCCCTAATGTTTATTTCTGTCATTTTTCCACCCCCCGCAGCTTTGTGCCCTGCCCTGGTTTACAGCCCTGCTGGCACACCACCTCTAGAAGAACCCTGTTTCCTCCTGTTCCACATATGTTGTGAAGTCAACACACTACAGCAAAGATAGGAATCTTCCCTGTTTCCTCTACGAGGGAATACCAGGCCAATGGTCCCCTATGGGAAGGGTCTCTCCCATCAAGCTATCCAAACTCTGCTAGTCTTAGTGTGCCAGATACATCCCATAAAGAGACAGTCAAATACAGCTCAGGCCTATATGCCAATAGACTGAAAATAAGAAACCCCAAACCCCAGAGTGGTTCCAGTAGCAGCAGAGAACCAGTGCAGGTCAAAGGAACTGTATGCCATGGAAGTCTGCAATACGTCTGCTTCTGTGGCACACTGCCACAACAGCACCATCTGTTGCTACTCTGCGAGGTCTTAGGGCTTGTCTACACTTAAGAACATAAGAAGGGCTGTACTGAGTCAGACCAAAGGTCCATCTAGCCCAGTATCTGTCTACCGACAGTGGCCAATGCCAGGTGCCCCAGAGGGAGTGAACCTAACAGGCAATGATCAAGTGATCTCTCTCCTGCCATCCATCTCCATCCTCTAACGAACAGAGGCTAGGGACACCATTCTTACCCATCCTGGCTAATAGCCATTTATGGACTTAGCCACCATGAATTTATCCAGTCCCCTTTTAAACATTGTTATAGTCCTAGCCTTCACAATCTCTTCAGGTAAGGAGTTCCACAAGTTGACTGTGCGCTGCGTGAAGAAGAACTTCCTTTTATTTGTTTTAAACCTGCTGCCTATTAATTTCATTTGGTGACCCCTAGTTCTTGTATTATGGGAATAAGTAAATAACTTTTCCTTATCCACTTTCTCAACATCACCCATGATTTTATATACCTCTATCATGTCCCCCCTTAGTCTTCTCTTTTCCAAACTGAAGAGTCCTAGCCTCTTTAATCTTTCCTCATATGGGACCCTCTCTAAACCCTTAATCATTTTAGTTGCTCTTTTCTGAACCTTTTCTAGTGCTAGAATATCTTTTTTGAGGTGAGGAGACCACATCTGTACACAGTATTCGAGATGTGGGCGTACCATGGATTTATATAAGGGCAATAATATATTCTCAGTCTTATTCTCTATCCCCTTACCAAAGGAGCCACGCTGTGGCGATCGATACATCAGCGGTCAATTTAGCAGGTCTAGTGAAGACCTGCTAAATCGACCTCCGATCGCTCTCCCGTGGATTCCTGTACTCCACCTGATCGAGAAGAGTCGACTTCACATAGTGTGGACCCTGCAGTAAGTAGATCTAAGCTACATTGATTTGAGTTACACTATTCACGAAACTCAAATTGAGTCGCTTAGATCGACTTTTCCCTTTAGTGTAGGCAAGGCCCTAGTCTACACCCAGGTAGGAAGAGTTGCTGTAGTCTTGCCTGTGGGTGACAAACCCATGAATTGCATCCAGATTACTATCCACGGGAAATTGAGAGAGCCTTCTTACCAGTTAGATATAGATGGCGGTTTTGGACAGCATATTATCAGGGTACAGCATGAGCTAAGGACCTGAGATATTTTCACTGATAGGGATCTAATACCCTGGGGTTAGTTTCTAGCACCTTTGCTATCTATCAGTCTTTGTTGTCTTACATGCTCCTGAGACAGAAGCACATGTACAGGCAGCCAAGCTAGCACCATAAGATACAATATGGTGGAAATTCTGCCAAATATCCTGTGCCGCTCAGATGCCAGCATCTGACTCCACAGAAGTGGAGGGTTCCTTGAACCAGTCAGCTGGAGGAAACCCAAGCTGCAAGAGAGCAGCACACAGTGCTTAATTTGTAATGAAAAAGATGCTGGGGCTCAAGCAGTTTTTTTTACATTCATAACTGATGCAGCAAGCCCAGAGGTGCCGGGGCTCTGAACTGCCAAGCCCTGCAATTAAGCACTGGCAGCACAGACGGTGCTGAGCTGGGAGGCACCTGACGAGCCTAGCTACCCAGGGAAAGGAAACACAGGATGCTCCTTTTCTCACCTGACCCTTCTGTCCCATTGGCCTCCTCATTCCTCATCTCCTGTTGCTCAATCTCAGCATCCCCATTCTCCTCTGGGGTTTTCTTTGGCCGTTGGCGAGCTTTGGCTGCCTCTTTCTTCTTGGCTGCCTTCTTCTTGGCCAGGTCAGAGGGCATGGTTACAGGTCACCGCTCTAGTACAGTTGCAAAAGGAAGAGGAGGAAGAACCCCATTAGAGAGAAGCCAAGGCCTGGCACAGACCCCGGGGCTGGGTCCCTTTCCTGGACCTCCATCACAATTTACACCCCCTTCACTCTGGCCTAGTCGCAGTTTCCTGGATTACGGTTCCTCCCACCTTTAGGGCTCAGAGCGAGGCCATCATCCCCTACTACTCCGAGGTGACCCGCAGCCCCCCGACAAGGGCCGGGCCCCCCGAATCGGCGCGGCCGCTCGGCTCCTCAGCTGCGGCCAGGCCGGGACGTGGCCGGCAGACGGCGGGCTGCGAGGGCGCAGCGGCCGCTGGGAAGGGCCAGAGCGGAGCGGAGCGGCGCCGCGGTGAGGGGCGCCCTGTTGTCCCAGATCTCGCGGAGCAGCTGCCGGGAGGCGCCGGGCCGCCGCTGACCCCCCAGCTCCGCCAGGCGGGGGCCGGGCCTCAGCTCGCCCGGAGGCGCCGGGGAGGCAGCGGCCGGATGCCGGTAAGGCCCAATTAACCTCCCCCCGGCGCCGCGCGCCTCACCAGCCACCCGGCTCCTCCGCGCTTTTCCGTCTGTCGCAACAGAACAGCTGCCACCGCGTGCGCACGCTCCGCCCCCTCCGGCCCTGCCGCCAATCGCCACGTGAAACGTCACTTCTCGCCGGGCCTCACGGCACTCTGGGAAATAGAGTCAGAAGAGACTGGCCCAGAAGAGACGACTCCCAGCATGCACCGCGCCAAGCCCCAGGGCCCTTGGGAAATGGAGTACCTGGCCGCGCGGCTTCTCCCCAATAGACAGCCCAGCATCCCCACACCCGGCACCTCCGGGCTTCGTAGCTCAGAGCCCGGCACGTCCGGGCCTGGCGGTTCGTAGCCCCGGCGCCTCTGGGCCTGGCAGTTCAGTTATGAAAATAAAAAAAATTCTTGAGCTCTGGCGCTTCTTTCATTAGTAATTAAGCACTGGTTCCTCCCCCTGGAAAAGTGTCTCATGAACGTAAAACTGATCATTCCTGAATGCTGGTGGGTGTCAGGGCAATGCCTTGGGAAAGGGGAAACACGAACCCAAAATTGGGTCACACACCATGGGGGGTAACACATGCCCAGGATGGGGTCATATGGGATAGCAGATTGATACCTCCTGGGTCAGGTTCAAGTCTGTCTTTGCTTCCTGTCATTGCTTTATTATTATTATTTCCATTAGCTTAGTGCCTACCAGCCCTAGTTATGGACCCAGACCCCCACAGTGCCAGGTGCTGTACATCCGTAAAACAAAAGGCAGTTCCTGCCCCCAAAAGGCTTACAGTAAAAACTTGGAGATGGGACTAGTGTCTTCCCTTGGAGAGGAGGGAGATAGCATCGGGGAGGAAGAAACAGGGGCTGGAAAATTGTGATGGGGCATTTTCCTGCTGAGTGTAGATGTGTCAAGATTCCATTCCCATAATACTCTTCCTTGTCTTTTGTGAGACTTCATGGGGGCTCTATCAATCTGCAGGGCAGCCTCAGCTGCTCGCAATAGCAGCCCACCCCCCACCCCCGACTACTGTACTAGGAATGATGGCCTGGAACATACAAACTGACGGAATCAGCCCAGTGGTCCATCTCATGCAGACGCTGCCAGCACGGACAGTCTCGGGAGCTGCAGAGCAAGGGGCCCCTGCAGGAGGCAGCGATGGGAGATATTGCTCCCGGACGGTCCCGGGGGAGAAGCCACCTAAACCTCAGAGATCGGCCCATGGGGCGGGAGTCGGGCGCTGTAACTAGGGCTGTTCTCATGGCCGATCCTGCCCCGGGTTCGGCAGTCACAAGGGCGCTGCCTGGGCACGGGGCGGTGGGAACCTGGCGGGGGCTGCGCTGCGGCCAAGCAGGAGCCGGGCCCCAGCGCAGGGCTGCACGAGTGGGCGGGGCACTGCAGCCGCGGGATCGGGAGGGCGATGGGGCGTGGCTACAAAGCATAGGGAGGGAGCGGCGGCTCTGGGGATGAGACATGCGCACGCGCACCGAATCATAGAGCGCGGAGGAGTGGACAGGGTTCGGAGTACAGAGGGGCAAGCGAGAGACCATAGAGAGAGGAAGAGGAAGGCGCAGGGGGACGGAGAGGGGCTGGCATGAGGCGGCTGAGCTGGCAGCTGTTGGAGCGCTGGCCGGACACGAGCAATGCCAGCCTGACCCAGTCCCCAGGGCTGCTGCTGCCTGGCCGACACAGCGCCCGTGTGAGGCGAGTCAGGCAGGGAGCGGCGCCGGGCCTGGGCTCCTGCGGGGAGAGCATCTGACAGGTACCGGGGAGCGGCCCCAGCAGGGCAAGTCCTAAGCAGGCGGGGAGGCCAGGCGCTGGGCTGGGGGCCACGCAGAGCTTTCCCGAGCCCCTCGCTTCCATCCTTCGCTGGAGCAGGGCGGCCCCATCGTGTCCGTGAGACTGGGACTCCTCCAGCCCCCCTCCCTCAGGGCAGAACCGGGAACGCTTCTCGAGGGCCAGCCCTTGCACGGGGGCCAGGGCTGCATATCGCTCAGGCCTCAGCAGGACACGCTTCGTCCTCACACGGCGTCTTGCCGATGGGATTCAGCCCTGCCTGGGAGGAACTCTAGGGAAAAAAGGAGAACGCTTTCTCCGGGCCCTAGTCCATCTTTTGCCTCTCTGATGAAGCTACCAGCTAAGGCCTGGGTGCTGATGCTCGTTATGTTGAACACATTTGTTCAATAAGAGTTGCACTGGAACATAGGCTTTAGGCGTAGAAAGCCCAATATCGTCACCCAGCCAGTCCCCCCAGCCTGGGGCTGCACTGGAACTTGTACCTTAAGGGGAAAATCCCCTGTAGCCCATGTCCCTCCACTACCTATGCTAAGGTCCTCATCTTTTCCTACTGCAGGAAGCACTGGCCAATCTCCCTGGCATTGTCTCAGAAGTGGAGCTTCTGACCTCTCTTCTAGCAGGGGGTGAATGGTAATCCCAGCTCTGGAGTTCAGGGTATCCTAACCTTAATCTGAGTCTGCACAGTTGTCACTGAGGCAGATTCAATCCTGCAGTTCTGGCTGTTCAGTTTCCCTCTCTTTAGGTAGCCTGGATGGGACCATCAAAAGTGCAGCAGCTGGGAACCAAGAAACAAGCAGGTGGGACAGGCTCTCGTGCTGTTAGCCTGAGTCATCACTGAGATACTGTCCACCAGCTGCAAAGGGTCAGTGTTTCATGTTGCCAGATGTTATTCCAAGGGACCTGAGCATTGGTTTCTTTCTCCCTCTGCTCTTAAGGCTACTGTACTTAGAAGTTCAGGAAACTTTCTGATTCCATCCCATGTGAGAAGTGTTTGTATCTTGAAGTCCCTGGAGTTGACTGGATCCACAGATCTCAGGGCTGGAGCCCTCTCTGCCTCACCTATCAAGGAGCTGGGAATGACTCCCCATATCTCCAGGCATGGACACTACCTGGGGCTCATTTAATTCTCTTTTCAACATGAGCCATATTGCCAAATTCTCTGAACTTTATGGTTTATCTCTGACATTGTTACACACCCATGACTGGGCTAGATCTGTGGCCTACTACTGCCTTTAAGTGGGAAATCGTGCCTCTCATGCTTCTGGATCACTGTTTTCTAGCTCTCTCAGGTTCTGGTGCATTTCTAGATCTCCCTTTGTTCAGATTTTTTGTGATTCTAGATACTTCCTTGTTGAAGATTCTGCATATTGTTTCATGATAGCTCTGCCATGCGTCTGGCTACTCTCCTTGCCTTCCTGCGGCCTGCTCTGCCACTCATCCTGGGCCTCTCCTTGGGATGCAGTCTAAGTCTGCTGCGTGTCTCCTGGATCCAGAGTGATGGGGAGGATACTTGCATGGACACAGGGGTAAATAATGGGCTGTTTGCTGGGAAAATGCAGCAGGACTCTGTTGCTGGAGGAAGGTCAAGCCAGAATGATGAGGACTTCAAACCCAGGATTGTTCCCTACTACCGAGACCCCAACAAGCCTTACAAGAAAGTGCTCAGGTAAGAGACGCTCCTTTTGAGCAAGTCATTGTGAGGTGAAGGTGACCGCCTATGTCTAACATGTGGGTCCCATCAGCTCTTAGGGGCTAACCAGGGTCAGACTGCGTTAGTTGGTTGAAACTATAATTAAATATGGTATAATATTTACTGGAAGATTATGATGTGATGGGGTATAACCAGCACAGTTTCTCCAAAAGAAAATTGTCTCCCACTAGTATATTAGAATTCTTTGAACATGGAAAAGTAGCAGATAAAGAGAAGCGGTTGACAACTTATTTGAACTTTCAAAATGGCTTTGATAAGATGCCTCACAAAATGCTACTAAAGAAATTAAATAGTCCAGGGGTGAGAGGCAAAGCCTTCTCATGGATCAAACACTGGCTAGGAGAAAGAAAACAAAGGAGAACGAATAAGTAGTCAGTATTCACCATGACAAAAAGCTAATAGCCAGGGCCTCAAGGTTCCATCCTAGGATCTATATTGTTTAATATATTTATTAATGTTCTGGAAAGGAGGGTTTGTAGAAGAGTGCATTCGCGGCAGGCGTGCCCCCTCATCAGTGGATGTGGCATAGCAGGCACCTTCCCTGATTGGTGGCCCCTATTTATAACTGCTCTGCCCCGCAGTTTCTGTCTTCCCATAACTCAGCTCTGGCCAGGTCATTATTTAGTGCCACACCTTTCAGGGTAGCAAAAAGCCCAAAAAATAAAATGTCCAATTGCTCCATTTAGTCCAGGGATCGGCAACCTTTGGCACACAGCCCATCGGGGAAATCCACTGGCGGGCTGGGATGGTTTGTTTATCCGCAGCATCCGCAGGCGGCCAGCACATCCCTCAACCCACACCACTTCCCGCCGCCCCCATTGGCCTGGAACAGCGAACGGCGGCCAGTGGGAGCTGCGATTGGCCGAACCTGCGGACGCTGCTGGTAAACAAAGTGGCCCGGCCTGCCAGCGGATTTCCCTGATGGGCCGCGTGCCAAAGGTTGCCGATCCCTGATCTAGTCTGTTGCATTTGGTCCTGGTCCCAGTGGTTCATATGCCCTTTCCTCAGGACTTCCAGTCATCTATTCCCTTCTTAGAGGCTTCACCAGTGGTTGTAGGGGAATCCAGGCCTGCTTCTTCAGTGGGTTCCAGCAGGCAAGTCAAGGTTCAATCCCTCAAACTTCTTGCTGCCGTTTCCCTGGACTGTTTCATACTAAGCCTGTAAGGAGGCCTGTCCCACAACCTTTGTGAGTTCACCCTTCTTGCAGGGCTAGGACTCTCAGCACTCCCTCCTGGAATCCCCCAATAAATGCCAAAGTAAAAGTGTAAGCTTAAACCCCCTTCTACCCTCCTTAGGCTTGATATTTTATTCCTCTCTTAGTCGTCAATTGAATGTCTGCTAGGGCTGTTTCCATTCTCTAATCCCAGGGAGCAACTGCAGAGTTCCTACCTCTCTCCCTGCAGCCCCCTTCATCTTCTTATGCTTTACAGTGAAGCGGACTCATCTACTGAGTATAACCATCACCTACTATATTCCCCATACATCCATGCCACTACACTCTCTTACCTTGCTGAGAATCCTTAAAAAATGTAGTGGAGCTTTTTTTAATGTTGCCTCACTTTCCTGAAACACTCACTAAGCCCCTCATACTAAATTCAGCTGTCACCCCTTCTGCCACAGACTTCCTCTGTTTATACTGACCCCAGTTCCTCTCCCAGTTAGGATACATCAGTCGTCGTGACTGGCCCACCCTGCAGGTGTGGCCGGGCACTTTTTAATTGAGCTCCCAAGATCCAGTTTTAACCCTTTTCATTACAGTGTTGGGTAGACACCCCACCATAGGGATGAGCAGTAAAGTACCAAAATTTGCAGATGACATCGTTATTTTTATTAGTCACTTTTGAGCAAGTCATTGTGAGGTGAAGGTGACCGCCTATGTCTAACATGTGGGTTCCATCAGCTCTTACGGGCTAAACAGGGTCAGACTGGGTTAGTTGGTGAAACTATAATTAAATATAGTATAATAAAATGGCTGGAAGATTATGATGTGACAGTGTATAGCCAGCACAATTTCTCCAAAGGAAAATTGTCTTTTCAGACCATGAAAAACTTCAGAGAGCCTGTATCAAGCTAGATGAATGGGCAACATAATGGCAAATTGAATTCAATGTTGCTAACTGCAAAGCAGTACACATTGGAGGGGAAAAAATAATCTACTCATAATTTACACAGTTCAAAATCCATTCAGGAAAGTAACCTGGTGTCATTCTAGACAGCTGCATGGAGATCTCTGCTCAGTCTGCAGGTGCAGTCACAAAAAGCAAACAAGATGTTCAGTTACGTCAGGAATGGAGAATAGTAAAAAATTAATGCATTTCTATAAATCAATGACATGGCCTCATCTGGGTACTGTGTGCAGCACATTGTAGAATAGAGGGGGTTCAGAGAAGGAAGACCAGAATGATTAGGTGATTGGGGGGGGGGGGGGGTGAAATCTTCTCCTATGAAATGGCTGAAAAGTTGGGACTGTTACCTCATAAAGGAGACAAGTGGGGACATGATTAAAGTATATAAAATAATGAGGGGTCTAAAGCAAGATCAGCAACTTCTGTTCTCCCTGTCTCAAAACACAAGAAAAAAGGGGACATTCAATTAAATTAAAAGGTGGGAAATTCAAAACTAATCAAAGGAAATGCTTTTCACTCAATGCCACAGGATGTCAATGAGGCCGAACTTCTTATAGTGCTAACATAAATTTTGGAAGAAGTATTTAACCTCATGCTTCAGGGTTTAAACCAGTCAAACTACTAGTGATTAAAAGGCTACTTGCAGCTTCCTCTGAAACCTGTGGTGCTGGCCATCATCAGAGACAGGATAGTGGACCAGATGGACCTCGGGTCTGATCCAGTCTGGCAATTTCTATGTTCCTAGTACTTGAATAGGAAACAGAGGCTGCAGGGAGCAGTGTGTGTGTGTGTGGGGGGGGGGCCCTTGGTAGTGAGTGCACTCTCCATTTAGTGAGTGCTGATCCCAATGCTATCATGTGGCACTAAGGGGTGCTATACTGCTGGGTGGGTAGATCTCTCGGGGTCAGTTTCCCCTCTAAGTCAGTGCTGCCAGACTGATATCTTTCAGGTATGATATAAAAGCAAGATCTTGATCATTTGTGGTCATTAAAGATCCTGTGGCACTTTTTCAGGAGTCAAGATGTGATCGCCAGGGTATCCAAGGATCTCTCATATATTTACATTTTGCCCCCTTGAACTTCCCCCCGTACAATTTCTATTGAATGCAATAGTTAGCTTCACTTCTTGCCCTAAACTGTTGTTCAGCGTTGCTGTGTGGCTGTTAAACCACTGCTACATCCCAGCCCAGAGGGGGCAGTCTTTCATTAGTGGGTGATGCCATCTCTCTGTATAGCTGGATACAAGCGTTAGGATGCTAACTAGCCTTGGTTTCCGTGAAGTAGGAAGGTGCCTTAAAAATGTGAGATCATTAGTAATGTGTCCAGCTGAGCCCTAAGTCAGAGCTTTGAAAGGAATCAGATTACTTGAAACCTCAATTGTGGGTATGGGTGCCCCCTCTGCCTCTGATGCGAGCATAAGGATAGATCTGTTTCATTCCCTTCTCCCAGCTGCTTGTGTTGTAACCATGGCTTTTCCCTGCAGGACTCGCTATATCCAGACAGAGCTGGGCTTCCATGAACGGCTCTTTGTGGCTGTGCTCACCTCCAAGGCAACCATGAACACACTGGCTGTGGCAGTGAACAAGACAGTGGCCCATCACTTCCCACACCTGCTGTACTTTACAGGGTTGCGCAGCGCCAAGGTGCCTCATGGTATGGCGCTGGTGTCACATGGGGACGAACGCCCAGTCTGGCTGATGTATGAGACCATGCGCTACATCCATCAGCACTTTGGGGGTGACTATGACTGGTTCTATGTCATGCAGGATGACACCTATGCCCAGGCCGAGCAGATCAAGACCCTGGTGACGCACCTAAGCATTAATCAGGATGTTTACCTGGGACGGGCTGAGGAGTTCATTGGGGGGGATGAACAGGCCCGCTACTGCCATGGTGGCTTTGGCTACTTGGTTTCCCGGAGCCTGCTGCTCAAGTTGCATCGGCATCTGGACAGCTGCCGTAATGAGATTCTCAGTGTGCGCCCGGATGAGTGGCTGGGACGCTGCATCATCGACTTCCTGGGCATCAGCTGTGTCTCCCAGCACCAGGTATTGTCCTTCCAGGGGCTAGGGCACAGCCTCAACCCAATAGACTCCACACCCTCACATGCCTGTGCCATAGGGCAAAGGGGTGAGTGCCTCCAAATCTATGTTGTGAAGTACTGGGCAGAAAGGAGGTGTGGGGTAGCAGCATGGGACAAGAGACCAGTCTTCACCCTCAGCACTTGGGAGGTGGAGCTAGACTGACATTTGAGAGAACAGATTTAGTCAGATTTCATCTATTTCACAATTTTTCAAGGAGGTGGGAGGCAGCCTGGGATAGAAAGAACAAGGAGATCTGGATTCTCCTCTGATATATGAAGTGAGGAGTGGAGGGTGAAACCCACTTCCATGCCCAAGTGTTTGTCTCTCTGGGTCTCACCACCCTCGGAATGAGTGGGTGGGGGAGGGAGGACCCAGTGTGAGTGTCAGGGTTCCTAACTAGTCTCCTCCATTTCAGGGCCAGCATTACCGCTCCTATGAACTGGCCAAAAATGCAGACCTAGAGAAGGAGGAGGGTGAGGACTTCCAGGCGGCACTCACTGTGCACCCTGTCTCTGAGGGGACCCTCATGTACCGATTGCACAAGCATTTCAGCAGGATCCAGCTGGACAGAGCCTACCAGGAGATCCAACAACTCCAGGTATCTGAGTGGGGGAATACCGACAGGGAACCTGAGGCAGAGATGGAGTGTGAGGTCAGACAGGATCTCTTCCCCCCTCCCCCCCCCCAGGGTTTATGGGGGAACAGAGAATCTCTGACAGCTAGGCAGTGGCAGATTCCTCTATGGAAATACCACACCCTCCTCATGCAGGGGCTATCAGAATCACTACTGTCCTGCACCACCAAGGATTCAGGAAGCTCTAGGTAGGGAGGCGGGATCAGGCCATTTGCCCCTCTGGGGTGAAGAGGGGGGCAGGAAGCGGGACCAGACCACTTGCCTCTCTAGGAGAAGAGCATCTTCAGACACTGACTCGCCAGCCTAGTGAGGAGGGCTTTAAATTAGATTCAAAGGGGGCAGTTGACAAAAGCCCACAAGCAGGTATTATAAAAAAAAAAAAAAAAAAAAAAAAAAGTGACCTTAAAAGAGGGCTAGATGTTGGGAGCGGGGGATGAAAATTACAATAGGGTCATAGGAACAACAAGAGGGAAAACAGTGAAGGAATCTGCTCAACATTATAGATGTCTATACACAAAAGCAAGGAGTATGGAGAGTAAACAGGAAGAACTGGATGTTATAGTACACTAGCTAAATTATGACTTAGTTGGCATCAGACTTGGTGGGATAAATCTCATGACTGGAATATTGGTATAGGGGGTATAGCTTGTTCAGGAAGGAAAGATGGGGAGAAAGGGAGGAAATGTTGCATTACACATCGAGAATACATACACTTGTTCTGAGTCCACAAGGAGGTAAGAGGCAGATAAGTTGAAAGCGTCTGGGTGAAGATAAAAGGGAAACAAAACGGGCAATGTCATGGTAGGATTTGAGTTAGAAAAATCAAATGGAAGAGTACAAAATGGGGAATAACTGACTAGGTGGTAGGATTGCTGAAAAGTATCTGGGGGTTATAGTGGATTATAAATTCAATATGAGCCAATAATGGGATGCAGTTGTGAAAAGGCTAATATTCTGGGATGTAGTAATAGGAGTGTCATGTGTAACACATGGGAGATATTTGTCCCGCTCTACTTGGCACTGGTGAGGCCTCGGCTGGAGTACTGTGCCCAGTGTTGGGTGCCACACTTTAGGAAAGATGTGAACAAATTAGAGTTCAGAGAAGAGCAATAAAAAGGATAAAATATTTAGAAAACCTGAGGAAAGATTAAACTGGGCATGTTTACTCTTGAGAAAAGAAGACCGGGGGTGGGGGGGACCTGATGATAGTCTTCAAATATGTTAAGGGTTGTTATAAAGAGCATGGGGATCAATTGTTCTCCATGTCCACTGAAGGTAGGACAAGAAGTAATGGGCTTAATATCTGCAGCAAGGGAGATTTAGGTTAGATATTAGAAAAAACTTTCTGATTATAAGGGTAGTTAAGCTCTGGAACAGGCTTCCAAGGAAGGTGGTGGAATCCCTGTCATTGGACGTATTTAAGAACAAGTTGGACAAACGCCTGTCAGGGATTGTCTAGGGATATTCTTCGTCCTGCCTCAGTGTGGGGGACTGGACTAGGTGACTTCTCAAGGTCCTTTCCAGCCCTATACCTATGATTCTATAAATAGGAGTGTACTTTCTTCACAGATGCAGATCAGGAACCTGACATCGCTGACTCCAGCCCGCGAGGGTGGGCTGACGTGGCCCATAGGCATCAATGCTCCCTTTGTCCCCAAATCCCGCTTTGAGGTGATCAGCTGGGACTACTTCACAGAGCAGCACCTCTTCTCCTGCCCCGATGGCTCCCCCAAATGTGAGCTGGCTGGAGCCAGCAAGGCCGATGTTAGTGACATCATTGAGGCAGCGCTCCAGCAGCTCAACAGCCGCTACCAGCCCCAGCTTCGTTTCTACAAGCAACAATTGCTGAATGGCTACCGGCGCTTTGACCCCACACGGGGCATGGAGTACATGCTGGACCTCTTGCTGGAGGCTGTAACCCAGAAGGGCCACAGCCATGTTCTGGCTAAGCGGGTGAGTCTAGTGCGACCCCTCAGCAAGGTGGAGATCATCCCCATGCCCTATGTGACAGAGGCTACACGCGTGCAGCTGGTGCTGCCCCTGACCGTGCAGGAGCTGGACTTTGTCAGCAACTTCCTAGACATGTTTGCCATGAACACGCTGGACACACATGACAACGCCCTGCTAACCCTGCTCTTCATCTACCAGCCTTATGATGCTCAGCGGGTCAGCCAGCTGGATGTCTTTGCTGGGGTCAAAGCTATGGTGGGAGAGCTTGAAAAACGCTATGCAGAGGTGAAAATCCCCTGGATCAGCGTCAAAACCGAGGTGCCATCCCAGGTGAAGCTCATGGACATAGTGTCGAAGAAGCACCCTGTGGACACCCTCTTCTTCTTGGCCAGCGTTTGGACAGAGGTTAACACGGAGTTCCTGAATCGCTGCCGCATGAACACCATCAGCAACTGGCAGGTCTTCTTTCCAATGCACTTCCAGGAGTTCAACCCAGTGCTGATGTACCATGGCGAGCAGGCCGCCTCCTCCAGCACCGACTTCCTGAGGGATGGGCACTTTGACCGTCATGCCTTTGCTGAGGCTTGCTTCTACAACTCTGACTACATGGCAGCACGCACCAAGCTGGCGGCTGACATTTTGGACCGGGATGAAGTGCTGGAGAGCATGGAAGTATTTGATGTCTTCCTTCGCTACTCCGGCCTGCACCTGTTCCGGGCTGTGGAGCCAGGGCTGGTGCAGAAATATATGCTGAGGAGCTGCAACCCCCGGCTGAGCGAGGAACTGTATCACCGCTGTGTGCTCAGTAACCTGGAAGGGCTCTCCTCCCGCTCGCACCTGGCCATGGCCCTCTTTGAGCAGGAACAGGCCAATAGCACCTGAAGGACCAGAAGCTGCCAGTGGTTCTCCAGCACCTTAATACTTGCACCTTCCACCCTCCTTCCCAGCCCCAGTCCTGCCCTGGGAAAAATGGGTGCGTGAGGCCAAGGGGCGGGCAGGGCAATTGGAAAATTTGGTTTAATAGGAAAAGTGATTAAAGTTTCTTCCCATGCAAATTAACTTGGTTGCTCACAAATTATCACAAGTCTCTTCTCATTCACAACTATGGTACAGTGACACTCCCACAGAGTGGGTTGTGGGCGTGAGGGGGATGGAATTATAAGATTACGGCCAGTCTATACTTAGCCACATAAAGCTCACCCAAAGCGCTGTACCACAGGAGTAAATAAGAGACCTGAATCAGAATAAGAATGCCTTGACTGCATATTAATGTATGCACTGTCCCCATTCTCTCTGACACACTTGGATTCCCTGATGTGTTCACTGCTGCAATCATACAAACACCTCTTGAACCCTGGCTTGTTAGTGCTTGTTAGTGTAGTGTTTTCCTCTTGGGATTCCTATTCTTTCACTCTATTAAGATGCAGCTTTCCTAGGCCAATGCTGAATGTTCACTTTAGAGCCCGGGGGGGGGAAATTGCCAGCTGCCCTCACCATAGGGTGACCCTGTACTAAATCTGAATGTCAACTAATTTAAATGCAGTGTATTTGTAGCTGTCAGTCCCAGGATAGTAGAGAGACAAGGTGGGTGAGGTAATCTTTTATTGGACCAACTTCTGGGGTGAGGAAGACAAACTTTTGAGCCAAACAGAGCTCTTCGTCAGGTGAAGAGGAACTCCGTGTGGCTCGAAAGTTTGTGTTTCTCACCAACAGAAGTTGCTCCAGTAAAAGATATTACCTCACCCAACTAAGTAAAATATCTTACCGAAGTAATGGACCCAGTGAGGTTGAGCAAACACTTGCCTAGTCCCATTCAGGTGTGTGTTTGTCAACAGCCGGACATGGCTGGTGAACACGCATGGAAGGGGACATAGGGGAGTACAGGCATATAGAGTGTAATGACTTCGGGACAGTGGGAGCCTGATCAAAGGTATATGGACAAGGGGCTAGAATATGAGTCTTACAGCGATTCAGTCTTTTAGAATGGCTGCATGGCTGCCCTCCACCCCGCTGCAGCCCGATTCAGGCTGCATAAAGTGATGCATTAGCTGCTTTCTGCTGCTTCTCTTCTGTCCTATCTAGATTATTATACTGTGCTTTTTACTATGGTGTCTAATACCTTCTCTCTGAAGCTTCATAGGGTGGGGCAGTTTTTCAGATGTACACAAGGGTATCCCAAGAGGGATTGAATTTTGGGCATTGAATTGGTATCTGGCTGCTTCTCCTGCTCTCTGCCCCTTCTCCAGTTGGAAAGAGACTTTCCCTGGGCCTTTTCCTGAGATGAGGGGGTATGCACTTGCCACTCTGCTCCTTCTCTATAACTGTTGAGAGCAAGCCCCCATCACTCATTCAATGGTGGTTATAGATGGTAACTCCTCATCCACTGTAAATGGGATGCCCATCTGATGACATCAGATGCCCAGCTGCTGAGACTGTCAGCTTATACTGGGGCTTATGTGAGCTTCACAATACCCATGGAGACCTGTTAGAACAGCAGTTCTCAAACTTTTGTACTGGTGACCCCTTTCACATAGAAAGCCTCTGAGTGCGACCCTGATAAATTAAAAACACTTTTTGTATATTTAACACCATTATAAATGCTGGAGGAAAAGCAGGGTGTGGGGTGGAGGCTGACAGCTTGTGACCCCCCCCCCCATGTAAGAACCTTGTGACCCACTGAGTGGTCCCAACCCCCAGTTTGAGAACCCTATCTTAGAATATTATACCTCAAATGCTACAGACCTTTGATTTGATTGTTAACCTTGCTAGTAGCTAGGCTGTTCACTCATCTGGGAAAGGAGAGAGAGAGAGTGTGTGTGTGTGTGTGTGTGTGTGAGAGAGAGAGAGAGAGAGAGACTGACTAGTTCCTCTGCAGAATGGATAGCTGCCATGGCTGCTGTGTGCACTGCGCTCATGACACGGCACTACAGGGGTCGGGTTACCCTATGGTGAAGGCAGCTGGCAATTCTTTTTCCTCTCTGGGCTCTAAAGTGAACATTCTGAACTGGTTTCAGAGTAGCAGCCATGTTAGTCTGTATCCGCAAAAAGAACAGGAGTACTTGTGGCACCTTAGAGACTAACAAATTTATTAGAGCATAAGCTTTCATGGGCTACAGCATCCGATGAAGTGGGCTGTAGCCCACGAAAGCTTATGCTCTAATAAATTTGTTAGTCTCTAAGGTGCCACAAGTACTCCTGTTCTTTATTCTGAACTGGGCTAGGGAATAACAAAATATACTGAGCTAGCGAAGCTGGTGTACAGCCACCTAAGTTAGTTAGCTGTGTTGCTGCGGGTGTATTTTTTTTCACACCCCTGACTAGCATAGCTATGCCAGTATGAGGCACATAAGGCCATGACTACACTACAAACTGGCTGACACAAGTTATGTCATTGTCGTGGAAGAGTGCAGGGCCACTAATCACCTGCTATGCAGGACTGTGACTCTCAGCAACGTGCCGGACACAGTGGATGGATTTGCAGCAATAGGTTTCTCAAACAGCAGTGGGGCAATAGCCTGCACACAAACTCCTATTTTCACAATTTAGTCTTAAATCAATTTTCACCTCTATACAATTTCAGACAGAATTATTGGCACTTATAGTGTCTGACCATACATTTATGTCAGACAATAACAGACAAGACAGAATTGGTAAATGGGCCCAAGTTACCACATTCTGCGGCATTAAGAAGTACTTCCATCTTACATGATAGTTGTCGCCTTCTCTGATCCCTTGATCTGGTCCTTCAGTCCCGTTCTTCAGTTTCTACTCCAGTGTATATCCAGTTTGGGCCCAGGTTCACTAAGATCTTTTATACATTTCTTCTTAATCTTGATCTGATTGGGTTGTAGCATATCAGTCCTTTGGATTTTAGGTAACCCATATATTATGTATGCTCAAGCTTCAGTTACCCAATGACTGATAAAATTTGTGGATGGCAAAAAGATTGGCGGAGTGGTAGATGAGGACAGGACAGTCACACAGAGTGATCTGGATCACTTAGTAAACTGGGTCCATTCAAATAAAATGCAGGCCATACCTACAGAGTGGAGGACTGTTTCCTGGAAAGTAGTGACAGAACAGGATTTAGGGGCCACCGTGGACAAGCAACAGAACAGGAGTTCCCAGTGTGATCCGGTGACAAAAAATGCTAATGCAATCCTTGAATGCATAAACAGGGAGTGATGAGTTGGAGCAAGGAGGTGAGTTTACCTTTGTGTACACTGTTAATGAGATCAATACTAGAATACTCCATACAGTTCTGGTATCCACATTTTTAGAAGGATGTTGAAAAATCGAAGCAGCTGCAGAAAAGAACCACAACAATAATATAAGGGCTGGAGAACATGCCTTATACTGAGACACTTAATGAGCTCAATCTGTTTAATTTATCAAAAAGACAATTGAGAGGTGACTTGATTACAGTGTTCAAGTACCTCCACAGGGAGGAAAGACTGGGTACTCTAGTAGAGAAAAGCAGAACAAAAAACAGTGTCTTGAAACAAGCCAGACAAGTTCAAATTAGAAATAAGACATAATTTGTTAGCAGTGAGGGTGATTAACCATTGGAACTTGATCGCATTTATAATGTGCAAACAGAATGAAGTCCAGACCAGTAATATATATATATATATATATATACACACACACACACACTTGGTGCTTTAATAGGACCAATTTCACAAAGCTGAAAAAAATATGAGCCAAACCAGCAGGAAAGAAGAATTTAATCGGAAAAATGTAAATGATAATTTGGAATCATTTAAGAATAGTTTACTAGATGCCCAAAAAGCCACAATCGAGGAAAACGGCCATATTGGTTAAAACACTGACCTGGTTTAGAGGGGAAGTGAAGGAAACTATAAAATAGATAACAAATGGAAGAAAGGGAAAGTTGATAGTAATGAATATAAATCAGAAGTTAGGAATTGTAGCGAATTGACAAGGGAATCAAAGGACCCAAGGAGAAATCTATGGCCATCAATGTTAAGGACAATAAGATATATATTAGGAACAAAAATAATCCTATGATATTGGTCCATTACTAGATGGAAATGGTAGAATTATCAATAATAATGCACTAAAGGCTGAAGTGTTCAATAAATATTTCTGTTCTGTATTTGGGGAAGAAAAAGATGATACAGTCTCATCATATAGTGATAACGCATTTTCCATTCCTCTAGTATCTCTGGAGGATGTTAAACAGCAGCTACTAAAGGCAGACATTTTTATATCAGTAGCTCCAGATAACTTACATCTAAGAATTTTAAAAGAGCTGGCTCAGGAGCTCACAGGACTGGAAGAAAGCTAATGTGCCGATTTTTAAAAAGGGTAAACAGGATGACCTGGATAATTATAGGGCTGAGAAAGGAATAACATGATACAATGGCTGGAAGTTGAAGATAGACAAATTCAGACGGGAAACACTGTTATTTTTTAACCATGAGAGTAATTAACCATTGGATCAATTTATCAAGAGTCATAGCGGAGTCACCATCACTGACCATTTTTAAATCAAGATTGGATGTTTTTCTAGAAGATATGCTCTAGATATTATTTTGGGGAAGTTCTATGGCTTGTGTTATACAGGGGGTCAGACAAGATGATCACAATGGTCACTTCAGGCTTTAGATTCTTTCCCCCATTAATTACCACCTTCCACTGGGGATCAGAAGAGTCAGCCCACGAGAGTACCACAAGACATGTACACAAATGCCTGGGGTGCAAGCTCATCCGGCAGTGTATCCCAAGCTGCAAAGGAGCTGTCTGTATACCACTTTCAGTCACATAGTTCACTTAATAAGGTTGAGCTGCAGGCTGCCTTCTTGGCTGGACAGAGGATGGGTGAGCCCCTCGGTCCCAGACAAATGTTCTCAAGCCGTGGACAGTATACCCACTTATGCTGTGTTTTCTTACAGATACTACACCTCAGATCTTTGAGGTATATCTACACAGCCAGTGGCAGCAAGCCTCCCAGCCCAGGTCGACAGAGTGTAGACAGCATTTTGAAGTTGTGGCTTGGTCTGGAGTTCAGACTCTGAAGCCCAGCCTCTTCTCTAGACTTCAGAGCCCAAGCCACAATGTCTTCACAGCTATTAATTGTGAACCCAAGTCTCTTGACCCAGGATGGGAGGCTTACTACCATAGGCTGTGTAGACATACCCTGAGATCCCACAGTGGGGGTCTACTGGGGTTGGCTGCTCCCTCCAATTTGGGGCATCTACACTGATGCCATTTCCAGGACCCATGCATAGACCAATCCCTCATGGAAACATTCTAATAGAATCATAGAATATTAGGGTTGAAAGGGACCTCAGGAGGTCATCTAGTCCAACCCCCTGCTCAAAGCAGGACCAATTCCCAACTAAATCATCCCAGCCAGGGCTTTGTCAAGCCGGGCCTTAAAAACCTCCAAGGAAGGAGACTCCACCACCTCCCTAGGTAACGCATTCCAGTGCTTCACCGCCCTCCTAGTGAAATAGTGTTTCCTAATATCCAACTAGAATTGCTTTAACTCGACCAGATCATATAAACCTTCCAGCGCACTGTCACTTCAAACTTAAGCAGTAGAGTCTTTTTAACTGTTCATAGTCCCCTGTATCAACTCTGTCCATCTGGCTATACACCTCTTATCATTTTGGGACCCTGTCAGGAAGTGAGACAACGGAGCTGGTCTGCAGGATCAACCTTATTCAAATCACAAGCCTTTTAAAGTCACCTATATCCCTCCCTATAGCTCTTTAAATTGGGGCAACAATTTGATATCTAGGCTCCCTGCAGAATTGGCTTCCCATGGTCTCACCCTACTTATCCTTCTATGGGACCTTTTGCTCTTCTGCTTCTCTCCATATGCAGTTCATGCTGATGGTGCTTTTCATGGTTTTCCCGCTCTTCTACCTGGTGCTTTCGCTGCTTTTCCTTATGTTTTTACTGGTTCCTGTGGTCAGCTCACTCCCTTTCGCAGTCCACTAATCTCTGTTGCTCCTGACTGTGGAATCCTTTTGTTGACTCTTACTTGAGACTGACATGGAGACAAGAGGAAAGAGACAACTAAAAGAGTCCACAGCAGCTGTGTGGAGTGCTGGCTTGGGTAAGATGGACTATGTCTTTATCTTTGCTTATCTGTGCTAACCCAAGGATTTCCCATTGCTGCATTCCAGTTGACTAATAAACACTGCTCTGTTTGGAAAAGGCTGTCTGGTGTCACTTCAAATACTTGCTGAGGTACACTGATCCCTGAAGAGTGTAAAAGTCTCTGAATATGAGTCTACCTCAGTTGGACTTGCTGCGCGGAGCTCACAGTGTGAAACAGGACTGCTGGAACCCAGAGGCTCAGGGCTGGTCTACACTACAAAATTAAGTCGACTTAAGTCAACATACAACCACCACAGCAATTAAAGGGATGGTTCACATCCACACTTGCTCCTTCTGTCGGTGGTGCGTGTCCTCACCAGGAGCACTTTCACCAACTGAAGTGGGGCATTGTGGGACACTGACAGCAGGAGCCCAGCAGCTCTGCATGAGGCTCACAGCTACCCCAGCACTGACAGCCCAAGCTGTCAGCCAGACACAGGCTCACAGCAGGTTCCCCCATCCCCCATCCCGGCACTGACTGCCCGAGATATCAGCTGGGCATGGGGCTCATAGCTGGCCCCCCGGCAATGACAGCCCGAGCTGTCAGCCTGGCACAGGACTCACAGCTGCCCCCACCCCCGCCCTGGCACTGACAGCCCGAGCTATCAGCTGGGCATGGGCTCACAGCTGCCCCCCACCATTGGTGTCGGGGCAGAAGGGAGGGCTCAAACTGTCGGTGCTGGGGCAGAAGGGAGGGCTCCCGCTGTCAGCCTCACTGGGGGCTGGCAGCCAACAGGCTGTGTAAGTAACGCAGTGTCTACACCAGGGGTAGGCAACCTATGGCATGGGTGCCCAAGGCGGCATGCGAGCTGATTTTCAGTGTCACACACTGCCCAGGTCCTGGCCACCGGTCTGGGGGACTCTGCATTTTAATTTAATTTTAAATGAAGCGTCTTAAACATTTAAAAAAACTTACTTACTTTACATACAACAATAGTTTAGTTATATATTATAGACTTGTAGAAAGAGACCTTCTAAAAATGTTAAAATGTATGACTGGCATGCGAAACCTTAAATTAGAGTGAATAAATGAAGCTTCGGCACACCACTTCTGAAAGGTTGCCGACCCCTGGTCTACACAGATACTGTGTCGCCCTAACTATAGTGCCATAAGTGTTACGTCTCTCGTGGAGGTGGAGTTATTATGTCGGTGTAGCAGGGGACAGGGTAGCAAGGCAGAAGCTGCATTCTAGGGCAGCCACTGAATAATTAGGTCTCGTGCAGACACTGCACTGCACTGCACTCTATAATTAGGTCTAGTGCAGACACTGAATAATTAGGTCTATGTAAGATGCCTTGTGTTGACCTAACTCTGTACTGTAGACCAGGCCTCAGTCTTGGAGGCATTGAGGTCTCATGGCCTACCGTTAAGTGAGAGTGGGGTCTGGCACACTGAGGGAGTTCCTCCAAGGAACTGTGTAAAAGCTGGGGCATATCACAAGTCCTGTATATCTGTGACAGGGTGGGCAGGAATTGGTGCCTGCTTGGTGGTCAGGGAGGGAGGGATGGTGCAGCCGTGTCAGTGCCTGGTTCCTGGCAGGGGTGTGTGTGTGTGTGTTGGCACCTGGACAATGTCGGGGGAGGGGATGTTAGTGCCTGGTATCTGGCACAGGGCCAGGGAGTATCGGGGGAGGGGTGTTGATGCCCAGTCCCTGGAGGGGAGGGGAACAGGGAGTGGCAAGGGTGCGTGGTGGTGTTCAGTCCCTGGGGGACAGGGAGGAGATGTGAGGGAAGGAAGACTTGTCAGGGCCTGGTCCCTGGTGTGAGGGATGGGGGTGATGCAGGTGAGGGAGGGTTATCAGTTCCCAGCCCCAGGCTAAGGGGGGCAGAGAGGATGTTAGGTGGTGGAGGGATGTCAGTGACTGGCTGAAGGGGGCACAGTGGATGTGGGTTGGAGAGGGGTGTCAGAGCCCAGCTGAGGGGGGCAGGACTGTGGGTGGGGCAGGGGTGTCAGTGCCCAGCTGAGGGGGGCACAGCGGGTGGGGGAGGTGTGTCAGTGCCTGGCTGAGGGGGGCACAGCAGTTGCGGGTGTGGGTGGAGTGTCAGTGCCCGGCTCAGCGGGGCACAGCAGGTGCAGGTGGGGTGGGGTGTCAGTGCCCGGCTGAGGAGTGCACAGTGGGTGGGGGAGGGGTGCCAGTGCCTGGCTGAGGGGAGCAGGGCTGTGGGTGGGGAAGGGGTGTCAGTGCGCATCTGAGTAGGGCAAGGTGGAGCAGGTCCTCAAGGAATCAATTATGAAACACTTAGAGGAGAGGAAAGTGATCAGGAACAGTCAGCATGGATTCACCAAGGGGAAGTCGTGCCTGACTAACCTAATTGCCTTCTATGATGAGATAACTGGCTCTGTGGATGAGGGGAAAGCAGTGGATGTGTTATTCCTTGACTTTAGCAAAGCTTTTGTTACGGTCTCCCACAGTATTCTTGCCGCCAAGTTAAAGAAGTATGGGCTGGATGAATGGACTGTAAGGTGGATAGAAAGCTGGCTAGATCGTCGGGCTCAATGGGTAGTGATCAATGGCTCCATGTCTAGTTGGCAGCCGGTTTCAAGCGGAGTGCCCCAAGGGTCGGTCCTGGGGCCGGTTTTGTTTAATATCTTTATTAGTGATCTGGAGGATGGTGTGGACTGCACTCTCAGCAAGTTTGCAGATGATACTAAACTGGGAGCCATGGTAGATACACTGGAGGGTAGGGTTCGGATACAGAGGGACTTAGACAAATTAGAGGATTGGGCCAAAAAAAACCTGATGAGGTTCAACAAGGACAAGTGCAGAGTCCTGCACTTAGGACGGAAGAATCCTATGCACTGCTACAGACTAGGGACCGAATGGCTAGGTAGCAGTTCTGCAGAAAAGGACCTAGGGGTCACAGTGGACAAGAAGCTGGATATGAGTCAACAGTGTGCTCTTGTTGCCAAGAAGGCTAACGGCATTTTGGGCTGTATAAGTAGGGGCATTGCCAGCAGATCGAGGAACGTGATCGTTCCCCTTTATTCGACATTGGTGAGGCCTCATCTGGAGTACTGTGTCCAGTTTTGGACCCCACACTACAAGAAGGATGTGGAAAAATTGGAAAGAGTCCAGCGGAGGGCAACAAAAATGATTAGGGGTCTGGAGCACATGACTTATGAGGAGAGGCTGAGGGAACTGGGATTGTTTAGTCTCCAGAAGAGAAGAATGAGGGGGGATTTGATAGCTGCTTTCAACTACCTGAGGGGGGGTTCCAAAGAGGATGGAGCTCGGCTGTTCTCAGTGGTGGCAGATGACAGAACAAGGAGCAATGGTCTCAAGTTGCAGTGCGGGAGGTCTAGGTTGGATATTAGAAAACACTATTTCACTAGGAGGGTGGTGAAGCACTGGAATGATGTACCTAGGGAGGTGGTGGAATCTCCTCCTTTAGAGGTTTTTAAGGCCCGGCTTGACAAAGCCCTGGGTGGGATGATTTAGTTGGGAATTGGTCCTGCTTTGAGCAGGGGGTTGGACTAGATGACCTCCTGAGGTCCCTTCCAACCCTGATATTCTATGATTCTATGATTCTAAGGTGTGTGGGTAGGGTGGGGTGTCAGTGCCCGGCTGAGGGGGGCAGGCTGTGGGTGGAGAAGAGGTGTAATTGCCTGGCTGAGGGGGGCAGGAGATGGGGGAGGGGTGTCAGTGCCCAGCTTAGGGGGACAGGGCCGGGGGAGGGAAGGGGTGTCAGTGTCAGGTGAGGGGGGCACAGCTGTTCTGGGTGCGGTGTCAGTGCCCAGCTGAGGTGGGCACAGTGGGTAGGGGAGGGGTGTCAGTGCCCGGCTGAGGGGGGCAGGGCTGGAGGAGGGGAGAGGTGTCAGTGCCCATCTCAGGGGGGTACAGCTGGTGCAGATGGGTGTCAGTGCCCAGCTGAGGGGGGAACAGCGGGTGCGGTGTCAGTGCCGGGCTGAGGGGGGCAGGGCTGTGGATGGAGAAGAGGTGTAATTGCCCGGCTGAGGGGGGCAGGAGATGGGGGAGGGGTGTCAGTGCCCAGCTGAGGAGGACAGGGCTGGGGGAGGGAAGGGGTGTCAGTGTCAGGTGAGGGGGGCACAGCTGTTGTGGGTGCGGTGTCAGTGCCCAGCTGAGGTGGGCACAGTGGGTGGGGGAGGGGTGTCAGTGCCCAGCTGAGGGGGTGTGACCTTATAAGTGTAATATAATATCTCATTGAAAGGTGACAGGGCCAGAAAGAGTTAATTAACTCACAGACTGTCCTGACCCATGGCCGAACTTTAGAGACTGGTTAGGAAGATATGTTAATGAATAGAGCTTTGAAATGCAAACCTGTATTGTTAGAGGTAGAAGGGTAGATGTTTGCTCAGGTCTTGTGATGTAAGCAAACAAATTTTGTCTATTATGATGGCTTTCATTCAAAGATCAGAAAAGGAGTATTAACATTTAGGAAGATACTTGAGTGAAATAGTATTATTGTCTATATGTCTGTTTGAAGGTTGTGGTAACCTGTATCTGAACTGTTTAATGGATAAATTACGCTACGCTAATTGCCATGATGTTTGGGAGAAGGAAAGTTAAGCCTATTGTTTTCTCAGGCCGAAAGGCTACTGGAAATGTATAAAAACCCTGGGACACGATACTCCTTCATCTCAGATTTGCTTTGGGGAAACCCTAAGCCATAAGAATTGAGATCCCCAGTCACTGACTGGAGTCACCCTGAACATGGACATGGGACTATAACCTATGGACTATTTCTAAAAGAACTTTTGGCAACTACAAACTCATCTCTTATATGTATCTGAACCTCAAGAATTGAATTCAAGTCTATATGTATATTGATCTTTTAACCAACACTCTCTTTTCTTTTTTAATAAATTTTAGTTTAGTTAACAAGAATTGACTATAAGCGTGTATTTTGGGTAAGATCTAAGTCAGGGGTCGGCAACCTTTGGCACGCGGCTTGCCAGGGTAAGCCCCCTGGTGGGCTGGGCCGGTTTGTTTACCTGCCGCGTCCGCAGGTTCGGCCGATTGTGGCTCCCATTGGCTGCGGTTCGCCGTCCCAGGCCAATGGGGGCGGCGGGAAGCGGCGCGGGCCGAGGGATGTGCTGACTGCTGCTTCCCGCCGCCCCCACTAGCCTGGGACAATGAACCGCGGGGAGTGAGAGCTGCAATCAGCTGAATCTGCGGACAAGGCAGGTAAACAAACTGGCCCGGCCCGCCAGGGGGCTTACCCTGGCAAGCCGCGTGCCAAAGGTTGCCGACCCCTGATCTAAGCTATAATTGCACCTGGGTGTGTGGCTGATCCTTTGGGATTGGAAGAAACCTTTTCTTCTATATGATGAGATAAGATTTTCCGTAATCATCATCATATCTGACAGGTGTGTCTGGACGAAGGCCTGAGGCTGGGTACTTTAAGGAAACTGTGTTGTTTGGACTTCTGAGTAACCAGTGAGGTAATACAGAAGCTGTTTTGTGCTGGTTTGGTAAATCTAAGTATTGGAATATCCACCAGCTTTTGGGGTTTGTCTGCCTCATTCTGTTTGCAGTTCACCCTAATTGAGTGACCTCAGCTGGCTCACACAGGCAGCATAGTCACAGGGGGGCACAGCGGGTAGGGGAGGGGAGAGGTGTTGGCTGAGGGGGGCGGGCTGGGGGAGGGGAGGGGTGTTAGTGCCCTGCTGAGTGGGACAGGGGGTGGGGAAGGGGTGTCAGTGCCCAGCTGACGGGGGCAGGGCTGGGGGAGGAAGGGGAGGGGTGTCAATGCCTGGCTGAGGGGGGCACAGCGGGTGTGGGGAGGGGTGTGATTGCCCAGCTGAGAGGGGTGGGGGAGGGGTGTCAGTGCCCAGCTGAGGGGTGCAGGGCTGGGGGGAGGGGAGAGGTGTCAGGGCCCGGCTGAGGGGGATACAGTGAGTGGGGGAGGGGTGTGATTGCCCAGCTGAGGGGGACAGGGAGTGGGGAAGGGGTGTCAGTGCCTGGCTGATGGGGGCACAGCGAGCGGGGTGTGTGTGATTGCCCAGCTGAGGGGAGTGGGGGAAGGGTGTCAGTACCCTGCTGGGGGAGGGGTGTGAATGATTGCCCGGCTGAGGGGGACAGGGGGTGTCAGTACCCGGCTGACGAGGGCACAGCGGGTGGAGGGAGGGGTGTCGGTGGCCGGCTGAGGGGGGCAGGGGGTGGGGTGTCAGTGCCCGGCTGAGGGGGGCACAGCGGGTGGGGTGTCAGTGCCCGGCGGAGGGGGGCACAGCGGGTGGGGGGAGCGGTGTCGGTGCCCAGCTGAGGGGGCAGGGGGTGGGGTGTCAGTGCCTGGCTGAGGAGGGCAGGGGGTGGGGGAGGGTTGTCGGTGCCCGGCTGAGGGGGGCACAGCAGGCGGAGGAAGGGGTGTCGGTGCCCGGCTGAGGGGGGCACAGCGGGCGGGGGGAAGGGTGTCGGTGCCCGGCTGGGGGGGGCACGGCGGGCGGGGGGAAGGGTGTCGGTGCCCGGCTGAGGGAGGCAGGAGCGGGGGGAGGGGTGTCGGTGCCCGGCTGGGGGGGGCACTGCGGGCGGGGGGAGGGGTGTCGGTGCCCGGCTGAGGGGGGCACGGCGGGCGGGGGGAGGGGTGTCGGTGCCCGGCTGAGGGGGGCACGGCGGGCGGGGGGAAGGGTGTCGGTGCCCGGCTGAGGGGGGCACGGCGGGCCGGGGGAGGGGTGTCGGTGCCCGGCTGAGGGGGGCACGGCGGGCGGGGGGAGGGGTGTCGGTGCCCGGCTGAGGGGGGCACGGCGGGCGGGGGGAGGGGTGTCGGTGCCCGGTTGAGGGGGGGTACGGCGGGCGGGGGGAGGGGTGTCGGTGCCCGGCTGAGGGGGGCACGGCGGGCGGGGGGAGGGGTGTCGGTGCCCGGCTGAGGGGGGGTACGGCGGGCGGGGGGAGGGGTGTCGGTGCCCGGCTGAGGGGGCACGGCGGGCGGGGGGAGGGGTGTCGGTGCCCGGCTGAGGGAGGCAGGAGCGGGGGGAGGGGTGTCGGTGCCCGGCTGAGGGGGGCACGGCGGGCGGGGGGAGGGGTGTCGGTGCCCGGCTGAGGGGGGCACGGCGGGCGGGGGGAAGGGTGTCGGTGCCCGGCTGAGGGGGGCACGGCGGGCGGGGGGAAGGGGTGTCGGTGCCCGGCTGAGGGGGGCACGGCGGGCGGGGGGAGGGGTGTCGGTGCCCGGCTGAGGGGGGCACGGCGGGCGGGGGGAGGGGTGTCGGTGCCCGGCTGAGGGGGGGTACGGCGGGCGGGGGGAGGGGTGTCGGTGCCCGGCTGAGGGGGGCACGGCGGGCGGGGGGAGGGGTGTCGGTGCCCGGCTGAGGGGGGGTACGGCGGGCGGGGGGGAGGGGTGTCGGTGCCCGGCTGAGGGGGCACGGCGGGCGGGGGGAGGGGTGTCGGTGCCCGGCTGAGGGGGGCACGGCGGGCGGGGGGGAGGGGTGTCGGTGCCCGGCTGAGGGGGGCACGGCGGGCGGGGGGAGGGGTGTCGGTGCCCGGCTGAGGGGGGCACGGCGGGCGGGGGGAAGGGTGTCGGTGCCCGGCTGAGGGAGGCAGGAGCGGGGGGAAGGGTGTCGGTGCCCGGCTGAGGGGGGCACGGCGGGCGGGGGGGAGGTGTGTCGGTGCCCGGCTGGGGGGGGGCGGGGCTGCGGATGCCCGGGGCGGTGTCTCGGCCAGTGCCCGCCCGGGGCGGGAGTTTCCCCGGCTCCCGCTCGCGCTCCGTGGCGGGGGACGCTCTTTGCCCCGGTCCCTAACGGCCGCACTTTGCAGACGCTCCCTGCCGGCCGCCGCTCTCCGCATCGCCGCGCAGGCGCCCCGCACGCTCCGGGAGTAGAGCCGCGGCCCCGGGAGCGGGAGAGTCTGGGACCGGCGCGTTGGAGCATGGACATGAGGGTGAGCGCGCCGCCCCGGGTCCCGCTGCCCCCGCCCGGCGAGAGCAGCCTGGCTCGGCCCCGCCGGGAGACCGGCCCCGCCCCCAGCCTCTGTCCCGGGTCCTGCCCCTTCCCTGCGCCCCGTCGGGGGAGACCGACCCCCAGCCCCAGTACTGCCCCCTCCCTTGCACCCCCTCGGGGGAGACCAACCCCCAGCTCCTTCCCCTGCACCTCTCCCTTTGGGGGAGGCCGAGCCCCGAGCACTGCTCCTTCCCCCCCTCGGGGGAGACTGACTCCCCCAGCCCCAGTACTGCCCCCTCTTCTGCCTCCCGCCGGGGAAGACCAAGTCCCGAGTACTGCTCCTCCCCTGTGCCCCATCAGGGGAGACCGACCCCCCAGCCTCTTCCCCTGGCAGGGACAGCTCCTTCCCCTGCCCCCAGCCCATTCCCTAGCCCCTAGCCCTGGGTATTGCCTCCTTCCCCTGACCGGGGAGACTGACCCCCCCTCAACCCCTTTCCCTGCGGGGAGAGACCAATCCCTCAACCCCTTCCTCTGGTAGGGAGAGACCGACCCCCCAACCCCTTCTTCTGCCCCCTGCCGAGGGAGACTGACCCTCCAGCTGATTCCCCTGCTGAGGGAGACCACCCCAGCCCCTTCCTCTGGCAGGGGGAGGCGGACCCCCCAGCCCCTTCCCTTGTCTACAGTCCTGGGTACTGCCCCCTCCCCTGCCCCCCACTGGAGACCGACCCCCCACAACCCCAGGCACTGTGTCCTACTTCCCTCAGGTGAGACCAACTGCTACCTACTGGCTCCTGGGACAAATGAACTGTCCCCTTCTAGGAAAGATTGACCTTCCCCTGCACTGAACTGCCCCCTTGCCCAGGAGAGACCAGTCCCAATCCTTGCTCCCCTGGCATTAGGAGAGATCCAACACCACTTCCTCACAGCTCCAGCAGTGCCTCTGGGAGAGACCCCCATTTCTGTGATATATCATCTCCTACATGGCACTGTTCCCTGCCAGTGAGACATACACTGGGGGCTGGGTCTATCTTTGCCTTGAGATAGATTAATTCTCCTGCCCCTGCTCAGTCTGGCAGTGCTACTGCTCCCACCTGCCCTGGAAGAGAGACATGCCTGGTACTACCTCCAGGGGGTGAGAGACTCTTTTCCCCCTATCTCCGCCCCCTGCACTTCTCTCTGTCCAGCACTGCCCCCCTTCCCTTGGGGAGAGACTCCCTGCATGGAATTGCTCTCGGCTCAGCACTGCCCTAGGAGACAGACCCCCCCCCTCTAGCATTGCCTTAAGCTGGGCACTGCCCCCCTCCCCTGGGAGAGACCCTTAGCCCTACCCTCAATCCAGCACTGTATCTCTGCTGTAGGATACCCCTAGTTCTGCCCTCAGCCTGGCACTCACTCCTGCCTTCGGAAAGACACTCTTTGCACTGCTTCCTGTTCTTTATGCCTTGGCACTAGCCTCCCCCCCCCCTTGCCTGGCACTGCCCTTCAGTTTGCAGGTTGTCCCTACATACCTCCACCTTACAAGCCCTGCTCTCTGCCTTCCAGGCCTGGCACTTTCACTTACCTCTGCCTTGGCACTGTTCACCTGGCCTTGCATGGCCCTGCCTCCTGCTTCAGTTCATGCCACTGTCCACTATGTGGTACTGCCCAGCTCCTCCTAATTATTCCTGGTCCTCCTACTGGGCACTGTTAACAAGTCCATCTGCCCACACTGTCCCATACCCCCGTCCACTTTCCCCTGCCTGGCTCTGCCCAGCAGCTGCTTTGGCACATTGTGTCTCTGACCTGATATTGCTGCTCACTTATTCCAGAATGGCACTGCACACTGAATGGTACATACCTTGGTCTCTTGCACTGTCTGCCTTGGTGCTGTTCATTTTCCACCTGCCCTTCTCCATTTCTGCCTGTTTGCCCATGCCTTGTTTTGGCACTGCTGGATCTGGACCCATGCCCTGCTCTTCAGCCCTGGCAGAGTTGGTTCTGCACCTTTGCCATGACAGAGCAGGCTGAACACCACTGCTCCGCTCATCTGACTCATGCGACATGAACATCCTCTCCTCTCGGTCCATCTGCTCTTGGAACATCTGGATCGGCAGCGAGCGCCCTGCTGACCTCGACACAGCTGGGTATTAAACTACCCTCCCTGTACATCCCTATGAGCACAGCTGTGTTTTCCTCTCTCCACTTGCTGTGATATGTCCTCCCCTTATTCCCTGGCTTGCAGAGTTAGCGTTATGTGCCACCCCTCTTCCACAGGCATAGCTCGATCATCACACTCTTCCCAAGGAGAAGCTGTATTGACATCCTCTTTTCCACAGACAGAGTTCGATCTGCATCCCCTTCCCCAGGAACGGCAGGATCTGCTCTGGACTTGCCCTGGCAGAGATGACTCTGCACCCACTCATGTTGCCCATGTGCCCTAGAAACAACTGGATCAACAGCTCCATTCCAGCCTACCTACCCCTGGATATTTGGATCTTACCCTACCCTCTTTATACATCTGTATTTACATCTCCTCACCTGCCTTAGCACAGCTAGTTCCACACCTTCCATGTCCTGGTACAGCTGAGGTAACAGTGTCTCTGCTAAAATATCATACTTTGCTGTCTGTCTTTTGTAGCCTCTCTTTATACACCAGCAAACTGACGCTGTTACAGCTCCTGAACTAGCTCACTTTCCCAATAATAGCTGGAGTCTAAGGCTAGGTCTACACTGGGGGGGCGGGGGGGGATCGATTTAAGATACGCAAATTCAGTTACGCGAATAGCGTAGCTGAATTCGACGTATCCGAGCCGACTTACCCCGCTGTGAGGACGGCGGCAAATCGACCGCCGCGGCTCCCCCGTCGACGGCGCTTACTCCTACCTGGGCTGGTGGAGTACGCGCGTCGATTCGGGGATCGATTGTTGCGTCCCGACGAGACGCGATAATTCGATCCCCGAGAGATCGATTTCTACCCGCCGATCCAGGCGGGTAGTGAAGACAAGCCCTTCCTGTGCCCAACAGCAGGAATATAACCTGGAACAGCAATATCAGTAAACACTCTCCATTCTTTCTTCAACATCTGGGGCTGATAGTCTTTCTATCTTTTTCTTCTCACAGCTTACAAAGGTACGTCTCAGGTCAGTGCTGACCCAGCAAGTTCACACTTATGTGTTGTGTTCATCTCTTCCCTCCCACTCACTGCCTACCTTCTCCTTTCAGAGCTGGATTCAAATGTGTCCTGGGTTTGCTGCGTTACAGCAGTTCCTGCTTCGGTTAGATCAGAACCTTCCCTGCTAATTCATCATGACATAACCAACCAGCCACCTCCCACTGCACAGTTGGATAAGCTTCTTGTTTCCCATTGTTCCAAGCACATGTGACTCAAGGCCTTCATCATCCACCTAGTCTGGTACAGGTAGGTTTAACCCTTTGGAAAGTGGATTGTTCCTGGTGGGAAGGAGGATGTATATGGTTTGCATGGGAGGTAGGGAGAATGTCTGGGGTTGGGGATCTTGGGCATGTTAGGACTGTTGCCTGGAGTCAGTCCTAGACCGAGGTGCCCCTTTAGTACTGGATATCTTAGCTGGTGCTCTGGTTAGTTAAGATCCAAATATACTGGGGTAGATGTTGATTCCCATCCTGGCTGGTAGAGAGGAAACTGACATGGGCAAAGCAGGGAGATTGGCTTGGAGAGGGAGAGGCAGCAGCTGAGAGAGCAAAGGAGCCCCTGTTGTAGGGGAGAAGGGAAGAGGAGGAGCTTAAGGTGTTTATTCACAGTAACTCCTCCTCCATTCACTAAGGGTGATTGATGCTTGCCAGGCTGTCACGGACTTGCATAGGTATCATGCTTATCTTTGCAGTATACCTAAAACAACATTTTTTGAGTTCTCATTTCCTTCATGTAGTGTCACACAGTAAATTCTCCTCTGCCTGCTATTCCTCCCTCCCTGGCCTCCATGGATACCCATTGGTTAACTCTACATTTACACCAACGTACTGGAATCTCCAGTTCAATTCTTTCATCTTTAGTATCAATTCCTCTGCCTCTTGTCACTTCCACTGGAGCATTTCCAGATGAGCCATACTGCCTCCTGTTGCTCGGTCACTTCTTTACAGTTTCTGTGTTCGGTTTTCTCTTTTTCTTGGTTGGATCAGTGCCTTTTTTCCTACTTAGACTTGCAAAGTTCACTTCAGTGGTCATTGGTAATAAGAGTAGTGGAAGAACGCAGTGTTACCCTAGTGAAGGTAACAATTTTATAGCTTATGATTATACCATTATGATCAGCCAGTTTGGCCGCCTGCGCAAGAGAATCTCTCCTAGTGATTCCTGCATCAAGTTCATCACTTCTGGTTGAGCTAGAGCGTGTTGTTGAGTGAAAGACACCCAGTCTTGCTTTATAGATTCCAAGTGATGGAGAATACACTGTGGCCCAGGTAAGTTGTTCCGATGGTTAATTACCCTCACTGGTAAAAATTTGTGCCTTATTTCTAGTTTGAATTTGTCTAACTTCTGCTTCCAGTTACTGGATCTTGATGACTGAAAACTTAATACCTCATCTTTTCCAGTCCAGTTAGTGCAGCTGAACCACTTCATGCATTTTTAAAGCCAGAAGGGACCATTATGATCATCCAGTCTGACCTACTGCATAAGACAGGTCAGAGAATTACACCTAGTAAATTCCTGCGTCCAGCCCACGAGTGTGCCTTTTAGAAAGGCATACAGTCTTGACTTTTAGACTCCTCATGAAGGACTCTTGCTCAATATCTGGCAAAGATTGGGGCATGGATGAAAGCTGGCTGGCCGAGGCTTGACTCGGATAAGAACAAGGTAATGCTGGAAGGCTGGGGGAAGCTACGGGAAAGAATGGTAGTGATTATCAGCCTGCTTGGTCGAAGGAGTGCACCTGCCATTTATCACTCTTGTTTGCCATTTAGGGACTGTGTTAGGTCTTAGGCAGCTGCTGGATGCCCCAGTAGCAGCTGTAGCCAAATTGCTTTTTCCCATCTGCGCTTGGCAAGGAGGGTGCAACATTTGCTTTCCAATTCTGAGACATCATTACAGTTGTCCCTGTTGTTGTCACCTCAATATTAGACTATTGCAGTGTGCTCTACATTGGTTTGCACCTTAAGGTCATCTGGCAGCTGAAGTTACTGCTGAATGAGTTTGCCAATTTGTTTCATACAGAGAGCATGTTGTGTTGGTGTTCAAGAGTCTGAGGAGTTTGGGATGGAATTTAAGGTGTTGGTTTTGACCTACAAAGCTCTAAAAGGTTTGGGACCTGCCTCTCTCCCAATGTGAAGTTGCTATAGTGGTGTTCAGTGAGAGACCTCAAGGTAACAGCCTGATGCTTTAAACAGAAGAGAGCTGGAGGGAGGGTATTTTTCTTAAGGGGCCCTCTGACTCTGGACCTGGCTAATTTCCCAAGCCCTGTCCAGCAAAGCTTGGACCATTATAACTAAGACTCTACTTGAATTGTGGGATGATCTTCAAATAATTGCGGCTGAGTTGCAGACAAGACATGGAAAATCACGGAAAAGTAATAATGTACCTTTATTAATAGCGGTAATTTGGAAAAGCCAGAGTAGACCTATTTATTTAAGAAAAAATTGCTGGAATTATATAAACACTCAAGTATTATGTTATGCCTGCTAATTTTTTTGATAACCAGACATTTTGCTGCAACTATATTACATTCATTTAAAAAAAGTGACCGATACAATATAAAATTTAGAAGACTAAAAGTCTTAACATAACTGCTGTAGAAATCGAGTCCAGTCACTTTAGCCTTTAAAATTTTACAGGAATTGTATGTTAGTGCAGTACTAATTGCATACTCAAAATATATGCAAAATTGCAGACTGTGCAAAGTAAGCCAATTAAAATCCAAATAGCAGTGGAAGCCTAATGTTGTGGGATCTGCAACTTCCACAATATTGCAAATGAAGTAGGGGCTTAGTTATAACATTCAGCGCATGCTGTAAGACACAACTCTTTTCCTAGGGTTTTCTGGAAGGGCTCATATTTTGAGATGGGGAGGATTCAAAATCTCTTTTATGGATAGCTCTCTTTGTATGTATTTAAGTTGTGTAGAGGTGCCGTAATCCTGCATAGTTAATTACTTTTAGACAAATGTAAATAACTAAAATAGACATACATGTTTTTGTAGCTCATACTAACAAGTATTTGTATTATACTCGCCAGAATGTATTCATGCCATATATAGTGACTACTAGATGTTCTCATCTCACAATGTGTATTGCTCAAAAATGTCCTCAGATGGGTTCATTAACTGCTTCCAACACAGAGACTGGTATGCTGTGGCCAAGTATGTCTGGTATTTAGCAACTTAACATGGGGACACAGGACTAGCACTTTATGTAGTGGATAAGTGTCCCTTGAGTTTCAAGGAAGAGATCAAGGATGCTTGTTGGATAAGAAGTGTGAGGCAGTTCTAAGTATAAATGACAGTGTGCAATGACAGAACTAATGGAAGGATTCAGGAAATTGGGTGATGTGGTCAGAGTGGTGACAGAAGAATGTCGTTTCATGACTTTACTATGACCTCTCTGGCCTTGACAACTGTCAACTTTGCCCCTTCCAAATCTATTTAGTATACAGTAACTCCTCACTTAACGTTGTTACGTTGCTGATCTATTATGGACAGGGCCGGCTCTTGTTTTTTTGCCACCCCAAGCAAAAAATTTTTTTGGCTGCCCCTCCCCCCAGCCCTGGGCTCCCCCCCCCCCGCCCACCAGTGCCCCCCCCCATCCCCTGCCACCCCAGCACTGGGCTCTCTTTCCCCCCCCCATACCCCCTGCCGCCCCAGCACTGGGCTCCCCCCCGCCCCAAACATGGGATCTGCTACCAGCACACGGCGGCCGAGCCCTGGCCCAGCCGTGACTCCATCCCCATGCGTGTGGAGCTGCTGGGCGGCACGGAGCGGGAGTACTTCCAGGTGGCGGTGCGGCTGCGGGGCGGCGCGGAGAACACGGTCCCCTCCCTGGGTTTCGCGGTGTTGCTGGTGGCCGAGGTGGATCAGTTCGTGCTCACCGCCCTCACCCCCGACATGCTGGCGGCCGAGGACCTGGAGAGCCACCCGGACCTGCTGCTCTTCAGCCTCACCGCACCCTGGCCCAGCCCCGGCGGGCGGGAAGGCGAGGATCTCCGGCTGCGGGGCTACCTGCTCAGCACTGACAAGCCCAGCCGGCCGCTCACCTCCTCACACACTCCGGGAGCCCCTCTTGCCGCCGCAGCGCGGGCTCGGTTCCAGGGGACCCTGCTTCCCTCCCTCCCTGCTCCTCACACACTCCAGGAGCCCCTCTCCACCGCAGCCCGGGCTTGGCTCCAGGGGACCCTGCTTCCCTCCCTCCCAGGCTCCTCACACACTCCGGGAGCCCCTCTCGCCGCCGCAGCCCAGGCCCTGGAGCCGAGCCCGGGCTGCAGCGGCGGCGAGAGGGGCTCCCGGAGTATGTGAGGAGCCGGGGAGGGAGGGAAGCGGGGCCCGGGATGCAGGGAGGGAGGAGGGGTCCTGCTGCCACTGCCGCTCCGAGTCTCCCCAGGGCGGCGTGGCATTTCCCTGCCCGAGTGGGTTGTGCAGGGCGCCGCCGGGCTGTGCAGGGGGCGCGGATCCCAGCTCACGCGTTGACAGGGCCAGTGGCTTTTTGCCACCCCAAGCAAAAAAAAAAAAAAAAAGGGGGGGGGGGGACGGAGTGCCACCCCTTAGAAAGTGCCGCCCCAAGCACATGCTTGGAGGGCTGGTGCCTAGAGCCGGCGCTGATTATGGAACAAGCTCGTTTAAAGTTGTGCAATGCTCCCTGATAATGTTGTTTGGCAGCTGCCTGCTTTGTCCACTGTTTGCAGGATTCTCTGGAAGAGCAGCCCCTCCTTGTGGGGATTAGAACCGGGGGGGCAGTCAGCCCCCCCCATCAGCTCCCCTAAATTCCCTGTAAGGTATGTGGCTCCATAGCTGCCCAGCAGCAGTTGAGCTGTCCCTCCCACCACTGCTGTGCTGCTCCTGCCCTGCCCTCTGCCGTGGAGCTGCTCCCGGGAGCTTCCTGCTTTTTTTGGGGGGGGGGGAAGAGGGGTGCTGGTATCAGGATGTCCCCCTGCTCCCCCTCCCATTCTGTACCCCCTCTCCACAAAGCAGAGGAGGGGGACAGGGCTGGGGGGACAGAATGGAGGGAGCTGCCTGGGAGCTGTTGCTTCCTGTCTGAACTGTCTGATCTGCTTAGAAGGGCAACGTACTTGAAGTGCGGTCAGTGTACTTAAAGGGTCAATGCATGTCTCTCTGTCTCTCACACATGCTTGCACCCCCAGCACTTTGGAAAGTCGGCAGCTGTGCAGCCGTGCATGTGCTGTCAGGAGGAGGGAGTGGTGCGCTCCAGCTGGATAGCGTGGCCTCATTATCATGTTTAGTTTTTGCAGGGAAGTATTTGCAGCTACTACCCTGCATCTATTGTGTTTCCTCCCTCCTGCCTCAGTCCATGCTGCCTTGTAGAGTGTGAGGCTACATTAACAACAGCGTATTAACTTTTGAGGGCTCAGCCGAGTGCTAGTTCATCATTTAGCAGCAAGGCATTCCCTGGGAAATATTCCACCCTCTTACTCCACCACCTCAACCAAGCTTCACAATCATTCATTGGTGTGTACAATGTTAAACTGTTTGTTTAAATTTGTTTAAAACTTATACTGTATATGTATATAATGTCTTGTCTGGCGAAATTTTTTCTCCTGGAACCTAACCCCCTCATTTACATTAATTCTTATGGGGAAATTGGATTTGCTTAACATCATTTCGCAAAAAGTCGCATTTTTCAGGAACATAACTACAACGTTAGGTGAGGAGTTACTGTACTTCTGCGAGGATCATCTTCCTGACCTGTCGCTTTGATTAGGTCACCCTTCTTTTTAGTCCTTCTGCTAGCTCCTCCTCCAACGTATCAGAGACAAACTTCCTGTCCTTACCTTCAAGGCCTTTCATAACTTAGCCCTGCCCTATCCATCCTGTTATCACAACATTGATCCTCACCTTTGCCACGGATAGGTATCAATGGCCATGGATAGATGTCCTCTTATTCATTTGTGTATAAATCTCACATTTTTTAAAAAGTGAAGCCTAGAGTTGACGTTGAAGTTTGATAGGCTGTGTTATACTGGAGGTGAGACTAGATGACCACATTGATCTCTTTTGGCCTTGGAATCTATGAAATCAAATACAACCATGAGGCTTCACATCATTTTGATGATTGGGGGCTATATGTCGTCAGTTGAAGGTGGAGTCATCTTGGCCAGTTCTTTGAAGCATTTCCCCTTTAGAACCAGCATCATTTCAGTCTTGTCTGGAGCATCTTGAGGAAGTCCTCTGTAAATCACCAAAAATCCCAGATGTGCATCCTGCTCATCTGCAGACATCCAGAGCCCCGTGAGACCTGAGAGACCTTCAAGACCAACATCTGGGAGGAGATGACAGGGATGCAGTGTGACATGGTGGTTCAGTATTTACTGCCCTAAGTATCTTCAACATCTATGCTAATACCACCTCTGATAGGAACATGGGACTCGAAGGGGCCTCCTGGATAGTCACATCCAGTCCCCTGTTATTGATGCAATAGTATGAGATCTCCTCTACCCTCTCTTTCCCACAGGTTGTCTCTTGACCTTGCCACATTGCCATTCACACTCTGGACCTAATTTCAGACTGGGTGTGGATATAGGGAACACAAGAAACAGTTCCCTATTCTGGACTGACACTTTCTCCAAACTGGGAAGAAAATATAAAATCTGGAAGAAATCAATAAAGATCTGGAAGAAAATATAAAATCACTGCCAACAAAATATGCAGATGGTGGAGTGGTAAATAATGGTGGGGATAGGTCAGTTATGCAGATCAATCTGGATTGTTTGGCAAAATGTGCCATTTGAACACCATGCATTTTAATACAGCAATCTCCAACATCATACATTTAGAAACAAAGAATATCACACTTACAGGATGGGGTGCAGTGTCCTGCAATGCAGCAACAGAAGAACTTAGGCGTCATGGTAGATAATCAACTAACGTGAGCTCCCAGTGTCATGCTGTAGCTAAGAGGGCAAATGCAATCCTTTGATGTATAAGCAAGGGAATACCCAGGTAATAATACCTCTGTATATGGCATTAGTGAGACCATTACTGAATAGTGCATCCAATTCTGGTGTCCACACTTCAAAAAGGATGTTGAAAAATTAGAAAGGGTTCAGAAAATAGCAACAAGGATGATTTAAGGTCTGGAAAACCTGCCTTAATAGTGAGAGACTAAAGAAGCTCAATCTATTTAGTTTATCCAAGAGAAGGTTGACAGTGAATTGGTCACATTCTGTAAGTATCCATAGGGAAGAGATTTTGATAATAGATGGCCTTGAATCCAACAGAAAAAGGCAGAATGAGCTCCAATGGGTGGATGCTGAAGTTAGACAAATTCGGATTAGAAATAAGGTACGCATTCTTTACCGGAATGGTAATTAATGGAACAGTTTACCTAAGGATGTGGTAGATTCTCCATCACATGAAATTTTTATATCAAGTCTGGATCTCTTTCTAAATGAGATGATCTATCTTAAACTGAAGTTATGGGCTTGATGCAGAAACTACTGGGTAAGGATGTTTGGCCTGTGTTATGCAGTATGTCTGATTAGAGAATCATAATGGTCCCTTCTGGTTTGAAAATCCTCATTTACAGATAAACAGCATCCCCGGGAGCTCCTGGACGGGCCAGATATACTGGTAACCCCTCCTCAGTCCCTGAAACAGGCCAGGAAATAGGTGCACTAGTGAGCTCCACAGCCACTGACCCTCAGGCACCAATGTGCCTGCTCCATTCCCACCCCCGAGGTCTCCATGGTTCGGGGATAAGCTGTGACATGAAAAGCGTGAAGGAACAAGACTTGTTGTTGGGAAATATGTGCCCCCCCCACCATTTTTTGTGGCTTTACCATCCCATTTAAAATATTTTCCCTCTGTTACTGCACAAGAGAGCGACTGACTGACTTTGCTAACTGGCTCTGCCTAGGGTAGGGGACACCTGGCCAACCAACCAGCTCTACACAAAATGCAGGCTAATGCCAAATTTTCTACAATTTTGATTAGTTGAAGAGGGAATGGAAGACGTTACCAGGACAGTAGCAGGAAAGATTTTTCAGACGTGATTTTTAAATTAAGTCTCTCTCTTTAAATTTAGATACCAAAAATAGCTGTAGGGAATAATCTGGCACGTTTAGTAAACTACCCAAAATTGGAGCTGAAGAACAGGAATGGGGATGAGAGTATCCTGCCTGTATAGTTAGGGGGCTTTGATCTGTCGATGTAAAATCCCTTCCAGGCTTTAGGCACTCTGAGGTCCTCAATACCCTGAAATGTTCTCAGGACATTGTTCCCCGGCCTTAGAAAGCAATGACAGCATCTCCTCGGCAACGGGAAAGGCACAAGTCTGTTCCCATGGAAATACAGCGAGAAGCACTCCAATGGGAAGCCTCTGTGTGGAAGCTGACAGCCCAAGCTCTTTGTTTGACCTGCCTGAATCTAAGGACTCTGTACGCTCTGGGTATGTCTGTGGTGCAATTAAACACCTAAGGCTGGCTTGTGTCAGCTGACTTGGGCCATGGGGCTATTTCACTGTAGTGTAGACGTTCGGGCTCAGTCTGGACCCCGAGCTCTGGGATCCTCCCCCTCAGCCCAAACATCTGCACTGCAATTAAACAATCCCAGAGCTCGAGTCAGCTGACACAGGCCAGCCGTGGGTGTTTAATTGCAGTATGGACATACCTCGAGTGCTCAGACCCTGCCAGTAACAGGGAGAAGTGAGTTGTGAATTGTGGTGCTGCGCTTGGCTTTACCTGTAAGAAATTAGTGTTGCACTACATTCCCATCTCGGGAGCTTCTGCTTCAATAAGTGAGGGTCTGTCCGTCTGCTGAAATCAGAGGTGCAACTGCAGCACATGTAGACATACCCAAGATATTTTGGATTTAGCTAGCTCAGATACCAATAATAGTGAAGCTGTGGCAGCATGGGCTAGCTGCCCAATTATGTAGTCAGGTTATGTACTTGGTGGCTAGACCATGCTACTGCGGCTTCACTGTTTTTGGTACCTGTGCAAGATAGATTAAAGCTAATATGGGGGTGTCTACATATGCAGCAATCTCACACCTCATTACTGTTGTGTAGACATGCCTGGTTGCAGCTTCTGTAAGGAAGGTGATACCTCTGCTAGGTTGAGAGTCAGGGAGGCACCTGAGGGATAAGCAGGGAATTTGTAGTTCAGTGGAGTCCTTTTCTCTGGTTTGAAGGAAGAAATGTTTCTGCACACATTACATCCCAGCTAATGAGACAGTTTGATAATACAGTAGAAAAGCAAAGGGGAATACATTTCCCAGACCTGAAGCTCACAGTGAGCAAAACTAGACCTAGAGAGCAGTGAGTAGATCTGGGAGATGAGCATGTTTTTTCTATTCTGAAGTGGTGGAGGAAGGGGAAGCTGGTGGAGGGATTGAAAAAGGGCATGATGCAGTCAAAACAAAGGACAAGGCAGGTGATATTAACACCAGCACTTTGTACTGACTGCAGGATGATGATGTGATTGTAGAGGAGTTCGGAGAGCAGGTGGCTAATCGTGCAGTGTTTTTTAAAGTCCTTTTATCACTTCTGAGTGGGCTGCCTTATTAATTTCATTGGCTATCCCCTTGTTCCTCTGTTATGAGAGCGTAAATAGAAATGCTCGATTTTCCTTCTTTATCCCTTTCATTATCTTGTATTCCTCTACCCCCCCTCTTATTTATCTCCTTTCTAACGTAAACGATCCCAATCTTTTCAATCCCTCCTCAGACAGAAGTCTCTCCAACTTCTAATCCTATTTTGACACATTTCTGAATGCCCTAACTCTGTTGAATATTTTTAGAGATGGGGTGACCAGAACTGCATACACCCCTGCATACAACTGGGTCTGTGGATGAGGGGAAAGCAGTGGATTATTCCTTGACTTTAGCAGTATTCCAGGTGAGGGCATGCCAATGATTTATATAATGGCATTAGTTTTGAGTATCATTCTCAATTCCATTCCTTTCGCATCCTAACATTTTGTTTGCTTTCATGTCCACCGCTGCATATTAAGTCCAGGTTTCGTTGAGCTGCCCATGATGGTGCTCTGGTCTCTTTCCTGAGTGGATAGGTTGTCTTAGAATTCAGCAAGAGCCTGGGCCTGATAATTTGGGGGCAGGGAGTGTCCTGTTACTCCAGGAGTTAAGAGGAACTCCTAGGACACATCAATATGGGCCTTGAGTGGGTCTCTGTGCTGCTTGTTTGGGGACTGAGAGGGTCTTGAGCAGTGGGTCTCAAACTTTCTTTACTGGCGACCCCTTTCACACAGCAAGCCTCTGAGTGCGACCCCCCCCCCCCAAATTAAACACACTTTTTAATATATTTAACACCATTATAAATACTGGAGGCAAGCGGGGTTTGGGGTGAAGGTTGACAGCTCGCAACCCCCCATGTCATAACCTCACGATCCCCTGAGGGGTCCCAACCCCCAGTTTGAGAACCCCTGGTCTTGAGGCATGTCAGTCATTTTAGGGTCTGAAGGAGGGTGCCTTGTGGTACAGACATTTGAATTTAGAGATTAGAAAAGACCCATTAGGTTACATCTAGTCCATTTTACACCAGGACTCAGCCAGGATGGAATTGTTTCCTACAGAGTATTCTCCCAGGGCTTTATTTCATTGTAAACATTCAAGGGTTTGTAACCTCTCCTCATAAGTCAGTCCCTTCTGCCCCCAAAATTTGCTAGGCACTTGGACATTCTGATTTGGGAGTGTGACGGGCACTGGTGCGGCGCCTCCTGCTGGTTGTCCAGGGAATTAGGTTTTCCAGCTCCGGAGCGCCCTCTGCTGGCAGATGTCCCGCTTGTCGCTGGCCCCCGTGTCCCTCCCAGACACTGGTGCCCCTTTACATTGGGTGCTGCCCCCTGGCAGTACCCCCACAGATCTTGGTCTCCCCTCCCCGGGGAACCCCAAACCCCCTATCCCCAGCTCACCTCAGTGGTACTTTGCTCAGCTCCCAAGCAGCCAGGCCCGTCTCTCTGTACTGCCAGAGAGAGACTCTGACTGAGCTCCTGGCCCACAGCCTTTTATAGGGCCAGCTGTGGCCTGATTAGGGCATGGCCCCAGCTGAGGCTGCTTCCCCAATCAGCCTAGGTTTTTCTCTTCCTGAAGCAGCCCTCTCCCCAGGCTGTTTTAACCCCTCCGGGCAAGAGTGGGGTGACCACCCCGCTACAGGAAGATATAGAAGTAGCTAGATAGAGCAGTGTATAAAGTAAGGGCCCAGTCCGGCAAATATGCAGTCCCAATAAAATCATGTTGCAAAGTCACATTCATGCAGAAGTGCCTGCAGGATTGGGCCCTAGTTTGAGATATGACTGGGTTAACAGATAATGCAGAGGCCATGTGGAAAAGGAAAGATGAGGGTAACAGTGATGTCATCGCAGGGGAGAAGCTTGGTAATTAAATTGAGTTATGTTTAATGAGAACTTTTTTTTATTGACATGCTTCTTGTGGTATTATGGAAGGGGATTTGGAAGTGGAAATGGTAGTGATGAAGCATCCGGGAATTGGGTGCTTTGATACCTGCATGGAAAAATTGTGAAAGAGCGGGGCATCGTTGGTGACTATAGAATTAGTTGGGGTTGGTCTTGCTTTGAGCAGGGGATTGGACTAGATGACCTCCTGAGGTCTCTTCCAACCCTAATCTTCTATGATTCTATGAACGTGGGGATAAAAGATGCACTAAGAGACAGGCCCCCAGCCTGCTCAGTGAGTTACAGCCCCAAATCACAATTTGGCTGCTATATTTAATTTTGTGTGTGTAATATGTTGCCATCTCCCCCTCCAGTCTTGTTCAGGCTTTACAGCGTCCTGGGGAGCAATACCATTGAGTATTGTTTATTTCCAACAGCTCCCGTGCTATGGTGGGTACGGTCTCTGCCTTGAAGAATCTTAGTACAGAGAGACCAGGTAGGCAGAGAGATGGAGAGGAAAAGAAAAACAACAAATACATTTTTAAAAAACATCTGTACATCTTTGTAAGATCCCCAAATGTGTCTACAGCCCACCCTGGCTACTATAATGTGTGGGGATTTGAGTGCTGTCTCCCCTGCCTACTCCCAGGTGTATTAGCTATACCACTCCTGGCTGCATCTCATTCTTATTTCCTGCCAAAGAGGGGGAGGCTCCCCGCTATAGGGCCTTTCAGGCTATAACTCTGTCCTAGCTGGGGTACGGGATGCTCCCCAGTCATCTTTACATTTTTCCTCATTATACTTTTTACTCCACTATATGGATCTGCCACATCTACTATAGTTAAAGTCTAGACCAGCTTTTTGTTTAAAGCTCAACTCTTGTGTGTGCTCTAAAATCTGCACAGTTACTTGGATTGCCTTGAAATTTGTTGCGCATCTTGGGGATACGGGATAGGTTAGTGAACTGAATTTGGGATCATTTTGAGCAAAGGGTTCTCTAGAACAGCTTTTTTGGGGGAAGTGGCTGTATCAAAAGGTTGGCATTTTTGCCCATACTTGGGGATCAAACCAGGGCTGTTGTCAAGCTGTCTGGAGTGGCTCCAGAGCACGAGTACCAACCTCAGGGCAGACTGCTAAGAAGCAAGGCCCAAAGCCCAAACCGGATGCGAGTTCACCAACCAAGTGTAATGCCGACAGACCCTGGTCGTTGGTGGGCGGGATTGAATCTGGGACCTCCGGAGCTAAATGCATGAACCTCTGTTGCAGGAGCTAAAAGCCACATGGCCCCTAGCTAAGGCTGTAGCAGACTCATTAGTCTCTAAGTGGTCTTGGTGCCACTCGAGGGGTCTGAGCACCACACCCAGGAGGTGTGTGGGTTATACAAGTATCTAGTGTAAACTCCTCAAGCACTGCAACAGCCTTAACTTTGGCCTTGGCTACACTGGCGCTGTACAGCGCTGCAACTTGCTGCGCTCAGGGGTGTGAAAACGCCCCCCCCTCCCCGAGCGCAGCGAGTGCAGCCCTGTAAAGTGCCAGTGCAATCAGAGCCTGCAGCGCTGCATGCTCGCTCGCAGTGCTGCAAGCTACTCCCCTTGCGCTGGCGGCGCGACTACACTCGCGCTTAATTCCCGAGTGTAGCCAAGGCCATGGAGTCACAGACAGTCCCCTTGGGTACTCTGGTCTATCTTGCCACTGAGGGAAGCTTGAATTTGTGATGGTCCCTTAGAAAAATCACAATAATATTCAGGTTACTCCCAATCCCAGAGGACTGGTTACTTACCCCAGGCCAATTGCACTTGAGATCTTACACCAAAGACAACGCTTGTAGCCAATGCCATAATAAACTAAAGATTTATTAACTAAGGCCTGGTCTACACTAACCCCCCAACTTCGAACTAAGGTACGCAACTTCAGCTACGTGAATAACGTAGCTGAAGTCGACATACCTTAGTTCGAACTTACCGCGGTTCAGACGCGGTCCACACGCGGCAGGCAGGCTCCCGTCGACTCCGTGGTACTCCTCTCGCCGAGCTGGAGTACCGCAGTCGACGGCGAGCGCTTCCGGGATCGATTTATCGCGTCCAGACCAGACGCGATAAATCGAACCCGGAACTTCGATTCCCAGCCGCCGAACTAGCGGCTGGGTGTAGACAAGGCCTAAGAAAAAGAAACACGTTATTTACAAGGTTAAAGCAGGTAAACATGCACACAGATGAGTTACTTAGGTTCCAAAATGATGGGTTTCAGAGTAGCAGCCGTGTTAGTCTGTATCCGCAAAAAGAACAGGAGTACTTGTGGCACCTTAGAGACTAACAAATTTATTAGAGCATAAGCTTTCGTGGGCTACAGCCCACTTCTTCGGATGCATATATACACACATACAGAGAGCATGAACAGGTGGGAGTTGTCTTACCAACTCTGAGAGGCCAATTAAGTAAGAGAAAAAAACTTTTGAAGTGATAATCAAGATAGCTCAGTACAGACAGTTTGATAAGAAGTGTGAGAATACTTACAAGGGGAGATAGATTCAATGTTTGTAATGGCTCAGCCATTCCCAGTCCTTATTCAATCCTGAGTTGATCGTATCTAGTTTGCATATCAATTCCAGCTCAGCAGTCTCTCGTTGGAGTCTGTTTTTGAAGTTTTTCTGTTGTAAGATAGCCACCCGCAGGTCTGTCATTGAATGACCAGACAGGTTAAAGTGTTCTCCCACTGGTTTTTGAGTATTATGATTCCTGATGTCAGATTTGTGTCCATTAATTCTTTTGCATAGAGACTGTCCGGTTTGGCCAATGTACATGGCAGAGGGGCATTGCTGGCACATGATGGCATATATCACACTTTAACCTGTCAGCATTTCACATTAATGATTGCCTCTTTCCTGTTTGGTGAGTTACACAATTACACAGTTTACTCCTGGGAGAATTCTGCATCAAGACATTAAAAATTCTGTGCCAAAAGTAAAAATTCTGCCGGCAATATTTTAAAATTCTGCAAAATTCCTGCATATTTTATTTGTCAAAATAACACAATATAATCACACCAGTTTCAATTATTTTGGTAATTTATTTCAAAATACCTGTCAGCAAGGTTCTAGTAACTTTTTTTGACAAATAGATTCCTTACTAGGCATATTAATACAGACCTTTGAGTAATTCATTTAAACTAAATGAGACACTGAAACATCAAAGAACAAAGACTTTGTTAATTGCTCCCTACCACACCCAGGAAGAGGAGATGTGCATGTGGACTCATTCCACAGCTTGAATTCTGGCAGAAAAAAATCATTTCCCACACCCGTCAGAAGCAGTGAAAAGGCTTGGGGGAGTCAGGGGTAACGGAGTAGCTGAGGGAGAGGGAAGGAGCCTGGAGTGAATCTGGTGGGTTGTTGGGTGTGGATGTGAGAAGTATGGAACAGGTTTTTGTTGGGGGGGGGGGGGGATTGTTAGGGAATCTGTGAACCTCACGTTCTCCCTCCCATGTGTGTTCCAGGATCTGGGGGGGTTCTCCCAGGGAGTGTGAGCCAGTCTCCCTACCTTTGCATGTGTGCTGGGATCTGGAATGTGACCCGGTCCCTCTCGGGCAGGGTTGGGCAAACTTTTTGGCCCGAGGACGACATCTGGGTGGGGAAGTTGGATGCAGGACCATGAATGTAGGGCTGGGGCAGGGGCTTGGGGTGCAGGAAGGAGTACGGGGTGTGGGACATAAGAAAGGCCGTACCGGGTCAGACCAAAGGTCCATCTAGCCCAGTATCCTGTCTACCGACAGTGGCCAATGCCAGGTGCCCCAGAGGGAGTGAACCTAACAGGCAATGATCAAGTGATCTCTCTCCTGCCATCCATCTCCACCCTCTGACAGACAGAGGCTAGGGACACCATTCCTTACCCGTCCTGGCTAATAGCCATTAATGGACTTAACCACTATGAATTTATCCAGTTCTCTTTTAAACTCTGTTATAGACCTAGCCTTCACAACCTCCTCAGGTAAGGAGTTCTACAAGTTGACTGTGCGCTGCATGAACTTCCTTTTATTTGTTTTAAACCTGCTGCCTATTAATTTCATTTGATGACCCCTAGTTCTTGTATTATGGGAATAAGTAAATAACTTTTCCTTATCCACTTTCTCCACATCACTCATGATTTTATATACCTCTATCATATCCCCCCTTAGTCTCCTCTTTTCCAAGCTGAAGAGTCCTAGCCTCTTTAATCTCTCCTCATATGGGACCCGTTCCAAACCCTTAATCAGTGGGAGGGGTTCTGGTGTGAAGGAAGGGGCTCAGGGCAAGGGGTTGGGACACGGGAGGGGTGCGGGATGTACGAGGGGGCTCAGGGCGGGGGGCTGGGGTGCAGGAGAGTGTGGGGTGCAGCAGGGGGCTCAGAGCAGGGGGTTGGGGTGCAGGAGGGTTTGGGGTGCAGGCTCCGGCCCGGCACCACTTACCTGGAGCGGCTCTGGGGTGGCAGCGGGTCTAAGACAGGCTCCCTACCTGCCTGTAGCAGAGCGGACTCACCCCTGCGACGCCTCCTGCTGGTCTCTGTTGGGAATTAGCTCTGCCAGCCTTGGAGCGCCCTCTGCAGGCTGGTGATCCGCCTTGCCACTCAGGTACTCGGTCTCTAGCTCCCTGCAGCCAGGCCCTTCTCTCTCTGAATGCAGAGAGAGACTGCTGAGCTCCTGGCTCCCAGCCTCCTATATAGGGCCAGCTGAGGCCTGATTGGGGCGTGGCCCAGCTGCGGTTGCTTCCCCAATCAGCCTATTGCTGTTTTCCCTGCCACAGCCCTCTCCCAGGGCTGTTTTAAGCCCTTCAGGGCAGGAGCGGGTGTCCACCCCGCTACACTGCCCTGTGCTGCGCTGCTCCTGGAAGCGGCCAGCACCACGACCCTGCAGCCCCTGGGAGAGGGGGGGCAGAGGGCTCCATGCGCTGCCCTTGCCTGCGGGTACCTCCCCCGAAGCTCCCATTGGCCACGGTTCCCTGTTCTCGGCCAATGGGAGCTTTGGGGGCCCAGCTTTAGCCTCTGGCCTGCACTTGGATTCTGGCTACGGTTCTGATCCTGGTTTGTCTACAGACTCTGATCTCAGTTTTGACCCTGGCCTGTCCCCAGATCTCGATTCCAGCACCACCCTTGGCCCAGGCCCAACCCTATGCCTAGTTGTGACCTACGCTCCAACCACTAGGCCTGATTATTGGAGGCAGCTCCTGATAGTACACGCCCATGCAACCTTAAGTCTGCCCTGGGGACTAATGCCCCATTATGCCAATAGCCCATATTCACAATCTGCCTGTGAACTGTGCTGAACAGGAGCTACCTACACCTATGCTCATACACTTAAACTGCTTCATGGACAGAACACCAGCTCTGCTAAATTTGACAACTTCTTTTACAAATGTTTTCCCCTGAGGTGCGTAATGCCATCTAGCAGTATACTGTCACTTACCTTTCGTTGAACTCTTAGACCACACTCATTTCCCATCTAACTGCTGACAATCCCCTGTGCCCTTCTGGTGACACAACCCACAACACACAGTGCTGAAATGAGGGATCCTGGATCTCTCCAGCTACACATGCACGGCTTTCCTTTGATCAGACACAAGGGGAGAGGGGCTCACATAAACCCCCAGAGGGCCACAGCCTCTCAGATTGCTCCATATCATTGTCACAGTTTTCCTGATTAGCTCTATCTGTCCCTGCACCATTCAATACAGGTACACCTAACACAGTGAATGCAGTTTGAGTGCATGTAGATAATTCCCAGTGGCTATTGCCAGCTGCAGGGGGGCAGAATTCAGTTTGTGTGGGAGTGTATTTTACTCCATGTTTTCTTGCTTACACAAATTTGTGTTTTGATGAATTCAGTGTTCCAGAAGGGCATGTGATACCACCAGGAAACCTTAACTCTGTGTTAACAAAGTGGTTTTTTTTTGGTGTGTGTGGCAATTTAATCTTCTTGAATGTTAGTGAAGATCTTAACACCAATGCTTGTGGCTCTCACAAGAGCGCTCATAGCTAACTGCAAACGCCACCTCTTCACCCAAGCTTTTTGGCAATAGGACTGACTCTCACCAGTGTTGCCAGTCTGCTATATTGAACGGTTATTGCAGAAATATCCCCAAGCCTCAGCCTGCCTCTTGCTGGCAGCTCCGGGGAAATGTGTGTGAGCGAGAATCACTGTGGTTGTTATTTTACTCATTCTCTGATGGTGGGAAAGTCTTTCCTCTGCCTTCATTTCTTCATCTATAAAAGGGGGGTATGATATTTACCCACTTCAGTAAAGCAGTTTGAGCTCAATGGATGGAAAGTGCTGGGTAAATATGAAGTATTCAGGGTGGGAAATGTGTCAGTATTTGGAGGTGCAGGTGGGGTGTATTATGAGGGGTGGGGAGACTAAGGCATGCTGATTTTGAGAAGGGGATGAACCAGAGTAGTAGGAGAGATTGAGGTAGGGATGAAAGTTGGGGTGAGGGATACTGGGAGGTGGGATGGGTTGGGGTTGCTGGGGCAGGTGGAGTGGTTAGAGGAGTTGAGCAGATGAGAGATCTCGCTTTTAGTGAGGGGGAAGGAAGTTCTGTTGGAGCTTGCTTCCTGCATAGAGAATGAGGAGTGGGCAGGAGGCAGCTGGATTCAGTGCCAGTAGAGGAGCAGGGTGTTTGGCTAGGAAGATGGCAGTGCTGAGGGAGGAAAGAGTGAATTTGTAGCAGAGGAGGTCTGTGTGGTTGAGGGAGGTCTTTTTGTCAGAGGTGCTCATCTGTATGGGAGAAGAAACAGATGGTGGGGGTGCCTCAAGTCTGTGAAGGGTGTGGCAGACCTTGTAGTGAGAGAGAAGGGCAAAAAATCAAGGATGTCAGTGACATAGGGCATGTCTACACTACAAACTTAAGTCAACTTCAGTTAGGTCTACATCCAGCTGCCACAGTAATTAAGTCGGTCGAGTATGTCCATACCACACTCCTTGTGTCGCTGGAGCATGTCCTTATTAGCATTGCTTGCATTGATGCAGAGAGCAGTGCAGTGTGGGTAGCTATCCCACAGTGCAACTCTCCGCAGGGTGTTTTGGGAAGGGCTTGCAATGCCTCATGGGACCAAAACACTCTCGTGTGTCCCATGATGCAGTTTTCTCCCTCCCCTGATTTCAGCTAGAACCTATAATATTTCGCGCCTTTTTTCAAAAGGCTGGCATAGCCACGTGTACACTATATCCCAAGAAGCATGTATCCCACTCAACTGTGCACTATTGTGAGCATTACAAATACCACGTGCCTTATCCTGCAGTATTTCCAGAGCTGCTAGCGGAACTGCCATGGAGAACATGGCAGTGTCCTTCAAGCAGCACTGCTGGAAGCCATAGAATGAAACAATTCCCAGTTACTGCTGGCAGTCGCGCAGCAACGGAGCACAGTGGATTGCCGTTTCTGGTATTGAGAGCCAAGCACTGACTGTTGGGATCACATTGTTATGCAGTTATGGGATGATGATCAGTGGTTGCAGAACTTTCGTTTGTGCAAGGCCACTTTCCAAGAACTGTGTGTGGGGCTCTCCCCAGCCCTGCAGCGCAGCGATACTAAAAATGAGACCTGCTCTGACAGTGGAGAAGTGAGTGGTGATTGTGATGGGGAAGCTTGTAAAGCCAGACTTCCACCTGTCAGTGGGGAATCAATTTGGAGTTGGTAAATCCACTGTGGGGGCTGTTGTGATCCAAGTATGCAAGACCATTAATCACCTTTTGCTAAGAAGGGTTGTGACTCTGGGCAAGGAGATACTGGATGGTTTTGGTGCAATGGAGTTCCCTACTGCGATGGGGTGATAGATGGCATGCCTATCCTTATATTGGCACCAGACCATCTTGCCAAAGAGTACATAAACAGAAAGGGATACTTTTCTATGGTGTTGCAAGTGCCAGTGGATTACCAGGGCCATTTTACCAACATCAACATGGGATGGTCAGGGAAGGTGCATGATGCACGCATCTTAAGAACACAGGTCTGTTCAGAAAGCTGCAATCAGGTACTCTCTTTCCGGCACACAAAATAACCAGTGGTGATGTTGAAATGCCAGTCGTGATCCTGGGAGACCCAGACTACCCCTTACTTCCATTGGCTCTTGAAGTCGTACACCAGACACCTGGACAGCAGCAAGGATTGGTTCAACAATCGGCACAGCAAGTGCAGGACGGTGGTTGAATGTGCCTTTGGCTGTTTAAAGGATTGCTGGTGCAGTTTGCTTACTAAGTTAGAACTCAGTGAAAGCAATATCCCCATGGTTATAGCTGCCTGCTGTGTTCTTCATAATACGTGTGAGGCAAAGGGAGAGACATTTCCACAGGGTGGGACATGGAGGTGGATAAGTTGTCTGCTAATTTTGAGTGGCTAGATACCAAGGCTATAAGGAAAGCTCAGCATGGAGCACTGCATCTCAGGGAGGCTTTGAAAACCTGTTATAGTAATGACCCACAGTAATGTGCGCTGTTTCTCTGTATTGTTCCTTCTCATGGTGTGAACCTTGCTGTGACAGCACACCCCTTCCATTACCTCAGTTTCCTTGTCCATCCCCTTAAACCCCCCGCCCCCGCTGTTTTAAATTAATAAAGATTAATTCATTCTCAAGACATGGACTTTTATTGAACAAAGATACTGAAACTTAAAGATCACAAATATAATTTAACCTTGGACACAAGGTGGAATAAAATTGGTAGGGGAAAAACACATTCATCTTGTCTTTAAAAGCACAGTAACCTTCCTTGTCTCACATCATTGTATATGCGGCTTTTATTTTTAGGACCTTCCCCTGAGGTTGAGTGGAAGGGATATTGCATTTGCCCCTCTCTCCTCCTGGAATGTTAGGGGGAGGAGGAGGAGTACGTTGATGTTGGAATGCCATTCTGCAAGGGCTGCAGAGGGAGTCTAGCCTCAAGGTAGATGCTGTGCATCCGAAGAAGTGAGGTTTTTACCCACGAAAGCTTATGCCCAAATAAATCTGTTAGTCTTTAAGGTGCCACCAGACTCCTTGTTGTATTTTTAGCCTCAAGGTGTTTCTTCTGAAGGTCAACCAGATGCCTCAACATGTCTGTTCCTTCAGAATCCCCAGGACTTCCTGCTGCATGCCACGGCCGCTTTCCAGTGTTTCAGAGCAAGAAATCCTCCACGCTCTCTCCTCGGTGTTCGCTGTCCCAGAGGCATTCATAATCTCATTAAACATGTCATCACGTGTCCTCTTTCACCTTTGTCTTGTCTGGGAGAGCCTCTCGGTCATTGTGGAGGAAGAGCTGAAGGCTGCACTTTCAGCTGTAAGCCATGGAAAGCACAAAACAACCATTGTCAGTGCACACCCAGGATCTAGTGCAGAGTTGCTATATAAAAATCACTCCCTTTATTTCACAGAAGTTTAAGGCAGAACATTTTCATTTACACAAGGTATTCACTGAACCAGTTCACTGTCCCAGTCCTGGTGAGTATGGCCCTGGGGCATGGGTACCAGACCATAAGCAGCATTGGGTGGGCAAACTGCGGCAGGACCACAAAATTTCCCTTCCCCCCCTCCCAATCCCTTCCCCAGTGCCGCTGCTGCTAGCCGAGGTTTGTTGTTACTAAGGTCAATGCCCAACCCCTGCTGCCCAAACTATAGCCATGTTTTGGAAACCGTGGGTGAAGGGGCAGAAAATCATAGAAGATTAGAGTTGGAAGAGACCTCAGGAGGTCATATAGTCCAACCCCCTGCTCAAAGCAGGACCAACAAGGCCAGGGGAGCACAGACATTATTCTTTGCACAGACACTATTGTTTGTGGTCCAAGCAGTTGAAATGAAAAATACTGCCATCTCCCTTAGGTGAACCTATCTGATATCAGTCTCCTGAGGGTAACAGAGGCAGCAAGGGAACAGACCGGGTCCTTATGCTGCTATGCTGTGTACTGCAATGATGCCAGCCAAATTAACACTGGATTGGCATGTGGAAGTGTCCTACCATGGTGGAAGAAGTAAAGCAGCCCTTCCCAGAAATCTGCAACAGATTGCAGTGTACCTCCACGAAAGTTTCCTGGAGATCTCTATGGAGGATTCCCGGGCCATCCCTGTGTACATAAACAGTCTTTTTTGTGGGGCATCCTCCATGTAGTTGGTGTGGCTACTGGGAAGCAGATAGCCACTCTATCTCACCTTGTGAATTTTAATAAAAAATAGAATATAAGAACACGTGACCCCCAAAATATTACTTGAAATTGAATACTCACCAGAGGTTCTTTCCCTGGCATCACGATCGGCCATGATCATAGAATATCAGGGTTGGAAGGCACATCAGGAGGTCATCTAGTCCAACCCCCTGCTCAAAGCAGGACCAATCCCCAACTAAATCATCCCAGCCAGGGCTTTGTCAAGCCTGACCTTAAAAACCTCTAAGGAAGGAGATTCCACCATCTCTCTAGGTAACCCATTCCAGTGCTTCACCACTCACCTAGTGAAAAAGTTTTTCCTAATATCCAACCTAAACCTCTGCCACTGCAACTTGAGACCATTGCTCCTTGTTCTGTCATCTGGTACCACTGAGAACAGTCTAGATCCATCCTCTTTGGAACCCCCTTTCAGGTAGTTGAAAGCAGCTATCAAATGCCCCCTCATTCTTCTCTTCTGCAGACTAACTAATCCCAATTCCCTCAGCCACTGTTCATAAGTTGTGCTCCAGCCACCTAAACATTTTTGTTGCCCTCCGCTGGACTCTTTCCAATTTTTCCACATCCTTCTTGTAGTGTGGGGCCCAAAACCGGACACAGTTCTCCAGATGAGGCCTCACCAGTGCTGAATAGAGGGGAATGATCATGTCCCTCGATCTGCTGGCAATGCTCCTATTTATACAGCCCAAAATGCCATTAGCTTTCTTGGCAATAAGGGCACACTGTTGACTCATATCCAGCTTCTTGTCCACTGTAACCCCCAGGGCCTTTTCTGCAGAACTACTGCCTAGCCACTCGGTCCCTAGTCTGTAGCAGAGCATGGGATTCTTTCGTCCTAAGTGCAGGACTCTGCACTTATCCTTGTTGAACCTCCTCAGATTTCTTTTGGCCCAATCCTCTAATTTGTCTAGGTCCCTCTGTATCGTATCCCTACCCTCCAGCGTATCTACCACTTCTCCCAGTTTAGTTTCATCTGCAAACTTGCTGAGGGTCCAATCCATGCCATCCTCCAGATCATTAATGAAGGTATTGAACAAAACCGGCCCCAGGACCGACCCTTGGGGCACTCCGCTTGATACCAGCTACCAACTAGACATGGAGCCATTGATCACTACCCGTTGAGCCCGATGATCTAGCCAGCTTTCTATCCACCTTATAGTTCATTCATCCAGCCCATATTACTTTAACTTGCTGGCAAGAATACTCTGGGAGACAGTATAAAAAGCTTTGCTAAAGTCAAGGAATAACACGTCCACTGCTTTCCCCTCATCCACAGAGCCAGTTATCTCATCATAGAAGGCAATTAGGTTAGTCAGGCATGACTTCCCCTTGGTGAATCTATGTTGACTGTTCCTGATCACTTTCCTCTCCTCGAAGTGCTTCAAAAGTGATTCCTTGAGGACCTGCTGCATGATTTTTCCAGGGACTGAGCTGAGGCTGACTGGTGAGCCTGTAGTTCCCCATATCCTCCTCCTTCCCTTTTTTAAAGATGGGCACTACATTAGCCTTTTTCCAGTCATCCAGGACCTCCTCCGATCACTATGAGTTTTCAAAGATAATGGCCAATGGCTCTGCAATCACATCAGCCAACTCCTTTAGCACCCTCGGATGCAGCGCATCCGGCCCTATGGACTTGTGCTCGTCCAGCTTTTCTAAATAGTCCTGAACCACTTCTTTCTCCACAGAGGGCTGGTCACCTCCTCCCCATACTGTGCTGCCCAGTGCAGTAGTCTGGGATCTGACCTTGTTCGTGAAGACAGAGGCAAAAAAAAGCATTTAGTACATTAGCTTTTTCCACATCCTCTGTCACTAGGTTGCCTCCCTCATTCAGTAAGGGGCCCACACTTTCCCTGACCATCACCTTGTTGCCAACATACCTGTAGAAACCCTTCTTGTTACTTTTAACATCCCTTGCTAGCTGCAACTCCAATTGTGATTTGGCCTTCCTGATTTCACTCCTGCATGCCTGAGCAATATTTTTATACTCCTACCTGGTCATTTGTCCAATCTTCCACTTCTTGTAAGCTTCTTTTTTGTGTTTAATATCAGCAAGGATTTCACTGTTAAGCCAAGGTGGTTACCTGCCATATTTATTCTTTCTACACATCGGGATGGTTTGTTCCTGCAACCTCAATAAGGATTCTTTAAAATACAGCCAGCTCTCCTGGACTCCTTTTCCCCTCATGTTCTCCTTTCCCCCACAATGCTGTTCTGCGACTGGCTGCACTGCTTCAGGAGGATGGATTCCCCACTCACCTGTCTCCCATTCTCCTCCTCCTCTTCCTTGTCCAAGACCACCACCTCAGTGTTTACTGTGCTGGCCCAGGACTCTGACTCCTCAGCGGTATCCATGCTGCTCTTGCGGGTTGGGGGAGTGGGATCGCTACTGAGAATCGCGTGCAGCTCCTTGTCTGCAGTGTTCAGTGCTTCTTGGCAGTTAATAGCCCTAGCACCCCTGGCCTTGCTGCATCAGTTATGAATGAAAAAAAAATTGCTTGAGCATCGGTACCTCTTTCATTACAAATTAAGCACTGGTGGTGCTGCACCAGAGTGACTGTTTGCCTCCCTTGCCTTCTGGTATGCCTGCCACAGTTCCTTGATTTTCATGTGGGACTGCTGCGTGTCCCTAGTGTAGTCCTTTGCCCTTATTCCCTGTGTGATCTGCTCGTAGATATGTACGTTTCTATGGCTGGATCGGAGCTATGCCTGCACAGCCTCTTCTCCCCACACACCAAGAAGATCCACCACCTCCTGTGTACTCCAGTCTGGAGTGCGTTTGGCGCATGGAGGCGTCATGATCAGCTGTGCAGGTGAGCTCTTCCCACCGAAAAAACAGGAAATAGACATTCAAAAGTTCCTGGTCCTTTAACAGGGGAGGGGCTTTTTCCTGTGTACCTGCCTGTTGTGCAGCAGAGTTAAAAATGTTTACCAGAGCGGTCACAGCAGAGCATTGTGGGACACCTCCTGGAGGCCAATGTAGAGGCAGTGTTTACACTGCCTCTACATTGACCTAACAACATCTAATTAAGCGCTACACCTCTTGTGGAGGTGAAGTAATTAAGTTGACATAGTAGGTGAGTTACATCAGTGGAAGGGACCTAGTAGTGTAGACACATTCATCGTTAGGTCGACATTACGCAGCCTACATCGACCTCACTGTGTAGTGCAGACCAGGCCTTCGTCAGTGGAGGAGAGGGCAGGAAGAGAAGTCATGGAAGGACTGACTAGTAGGGCAGGGAGCAGGTGGGCAATGTTGATAGAAGTGGGACAGGGGATGGAGAGGGGGAACTCAGTGATGGAGAGATCAGAGAAGGAGTAGGGAAGGCTGAAAGCTGGATCAGGTGGATGGGAGAGCTGACCCATTGATTGCAGGTCAGATGAGTTGGTGAGGACAAGGAGGTGGGAGGCAAAGGAATCAGATGAGTCATAAACAGGGAAGTAAAAAAAGAGTAGAACTTTGGCAAGCTTTTCTCCAGGTCCCCAGCTCCCAATGTCTTCCGTGACTGGAATAATAGTTACATTTAATAATTAGGTAAATTCATTAGTTAATATCTTTAGCACCCTAGCTTTAGTAAGTTCTTTTAACACTTTAGGTTTAGTAAACATTCTATGTTATGCCACTTTACACCGAGTGTCTCGTTCCCTAGGTTTAGCTAAATCCCTCACCAAACTAGAGTTAATAAGATAGCACCCTGGGATTCATATCATACAAACCACAGGGTTTGTATATATTCAGATTTCTCATGTATTTCCTTATCTGCTCCCCATCAGTAACTATTTTATAAGGGTTTTCTTTTTAATTGTCCAAACTTCCAGTCTTTATTTTTGTTGTAAAATACTGATTAAAAGAGATTCAACAGCTCAAGAATTTTGGAATCATATTAATTTAATCACTCTCCGAATTTGTTAACAGACCTACCTTCTCCCCAGTTAGTCTCTTCCATTTTAGGTTTGGAAGTGCCCTTCTTATTCATGTAGCCATTTTGGCACCATTAACCCATTGTGCCATTTTGCTGTGTTATCTTTTCTCTGCATCCTTATTTGGCAGAATATTCTTGTTTGGTTACCTCCTCACTTCTCCATTTCTACTACAGATTTTCCCTTTTACACTCAATCGCTTGTGGAGTAAGAGAGGCCTTTTCCCCTTGCATTCTTTTTCAGAAGAGTCAATATATGTTGCTTCTTAATCATTTAGGATTTTGCTGTATGGATTTTAATCTTTCTATCCATTGCACTTTGCTCATTAGATCTCTTAATTCCTCAGGATTTGCTTCCTTGAAATGTGATCCCCTCATACTTCTGCATTGGGTGAAATCCCACTTACTCTTTCAAACATGGGTTCCAAGCTTCTCTGTTCTTCACTTAATTAATTGGTTCCTTGCGCTCAGTGAGAAGCAGACCTTGCTAAAGCTCCGGAAACCAACCCTAAAAGGGCTCTAGACTTCCCTGGTGTGATGGCTTTATGGCAGCCCAGGCCACCATCTACACTAGCTTTGTACCAGCCCAGTGCAAGGTAGAGCAGCCCTGTGGGGCCTTAGAACCTCCACCCCTCCCCAGATGTGCCCCCAGGGCACACTATCATCTTGCTGTCAGTTTGCTTGTGATATTGCTAATGTTAATCTCAGTTTGTCAAGCTCCAAGGAGGCCATGAACTTGCCTCACATTTTATAGCGCTTTAGTGTATTTGTCCTCCTTTGATGCCAGTTTCTTCCGTGGCTTCTAGTTTTACAGCCAGCCTCCAGGATGCTGTTCCTCAGCAAAAGCACAGTAATTCTGCATTAGGGCCTGTTTCACTAGTGAATTCCTGCTGGTGGATCACAGGCTGCAGACACCAGAGGCAGAAAATCCCTGAGAATAGGGATCACTGCTGTGCCTGCCACCCACAAACTGTATTGCACATGCAGCTTGCTGGCATAGCCCCCAGAAAGGGCCCAGCTAGCTGGGGAGGAAGTGTGGTCCTTCGCTTAGGCAGCCTCTGCCAGCCAGCAAGTCTCCTGAGGAGCCCTGGCTAAATTAAATCTGCTCTCCCTTAGTGGAGGAGATTAGTGCCTTCCCCCGCAGACAACTTGCCCCCTTGGATACAGCTATTCCCATAGATGTAGGAGGAGAAGAAACCCCACACCAGCACCTATAGAGCTGAGTCAAGCCCTTAGTGTCAATAAGATTTCCTTTATGTAACTGTGGAGGAGATTGTCATGCCTTATTTATAATCTCTGACGACACATTTATAACTAGCATTAAGCCTTCCCATATTATGGAGCCAGTTTGGGTGTGGCATGTGGAAACTGGGGAATTTCTTTGAGGAATGAAGTATCAGAGGGGTAGCCGTGTTAGTCTAGATCTGTAAAAAGCGACAGAGTCCTGTGGCACCTTATAGACTAACAGACGTATTGGAGCATAAGCTTTTGTGGGTGAATACCCACTTTGTCAGATGGAACTTCCACTACATGCATCTGACGAAGTGGGTATTCACTCACGAAAGTTTATGCTCCAATACGTCTGTTAGTCTATAAGGTGCCACAGGACTCTTTGTCGCTTTTTGAGGAATGAAGCATGCTGGCTGCATCTGGGTAATTCAGATCCCTCATGAGGATATTGTTTCTTTGGTTTCAACTTACACATTGGGTGTAAGCTGGTCAGAAAACAGATGTAAAAGGGATAAAATTGTGTAAGTTGCTCTGATTTGGCATTCAGTGGGTGTCCAATATCCATAGTACAAGTGTGGTTAGGCAGGTGTCTGTCCTGCTGACCGGGTTGTCCATTGATTGTACTCCTTCCATCTGTTTATACACCTGTTGTCTCTTGTCTGAGGGTGTGTTTACACTGCCAAAAAAAGTATGTTTTTTTACTTGGGTTAGCTAACTCAAGCCCCCAACTAAAACGTCTCCAGCGCATCATCAAAGATTTACAACCTATCCTGAAAGACGATCCCTCACTCTCACAGATCTTGGGAGACAGACCAGTCCTCGCTTACAGACAGCCCCCTAACCTAAAGCAAATACTCACCAGCAACCACACACCACACAACAAAAACACTAACCCAGGAACCTATCCTTGCAACAAAGCCCGATGCCAACTCTGTCCGCATATCTACGGACGGACACAAATCTGACAGCAGGAATCATAACACTCAAAAACCAGTAGGAGAACACTTCAACCTCTCTAGCAGTAACAGACCTGAAGGTGGCAATTTGCAACAGAAAGACTTCAAAAACAGACTCCAAAGAGAAACTGCTGAGCTTGAATTGATTTGCAAATTAGATACCATTAACTCTGGCTTGAATAGAGACTGGGAATGGCTGAGTCATTACACTACTTGAATCTATTTCCTTATGATAACTATCCTTACACCTCTTGTCAACTGTCTGTAATTGACCATCTTGATTAACACTACAAAAGTTTTTTTCCTGCTGATAATAGATCGTCTTAATTAATTAGCCTCTTAGAGCTGGTATGGCATCTTCTCTGTATGTGTATGTGTATACATACATACATACATACATACATACATACATACATACATACATACATACATACATACACACACACACACACACACATATATATATATATATATATATATATATACACACATACACACACTCTTGTTATATGTTCCATTCTGTGCATCCGATGAAGTGGGCTGTAGCCCACGAAAGGTTATGCTCAAATAAATTTGTTAGTCTCTAAGGTGCCACAAGTACTCCTGTTCTTTTTAGTGAAGACACAGAAACTTTGCTTTTAACTTGGATTAGCAGCACAAGTTAAAGCCTGTAAAGCAGTACGAGGTTGAACTCATGCTGCTAACTGAAGTTAAAAGCTGAGTTGCTGTGTTTTCACTGCTGTTTTAACCTGAAATAGATAAATTGAATCAGCTAAACCAAATAAAGAACACCTCCCCCCCCTTTTTGCAGTGTAAACATATTCTCAGATTGCAAGCTTTACCGGGAAGGGATCATCTTTGTGCGACGTATCTGTTCAGCACTGAGCATAGTGGGCAGCTAATCCATGGCTGGGGTCTCTAAGCACAACTGTAATATCAGTAATAAATAAAAATAGTAAAAATGTCACTCATAGTAGGGTGTAAGATGCGGCACATTCCCCTCCCGTCCTCAAACATACACACACTTTCTCTCTCCCCCCTACATCTTCTTGGCCTTCCTGCTACATCCCCCATACTCTCTCAGCAGATGCAACCAATACTATTTTTACCCCTTACACATATTGTGTGATCCTTTTGCACCCAAAATGTAACTTGTGCTATCATTTGTGTCCCCACTGATTCAGATCTGTTATTCTGGGTGCCTCCCAGCTCCCCTGACATGGTACTTTTGTGTATACAGTCCAAAACCTCATTGGCCTCTCCTGCAGACATGTCACACTTCAGTCTCCTGGTCAATTCACTGTCCACTTCCACCTTTGATCTCTCTCAGCCATTCTTGCTCCCTGGCTTTGTATCACCCATTTTGTTACCTGTGTGTTTTCCAACCAGAATCCTGTGTTTTATCTATTCAAGTCCCTTTGGATTATTTCTCTGTCCTCACTTGCAATGTGACCCTCTCCAAATTAGTATAATTTGAGGATTTAATTAACGTGCCATTTAGTCCCCTCGTTCAGATCATTAATGAAGATGGTAAATAAGACAGGATGTAAACCCCATCCCCGCAGACCCCATTATACACTTACCCCCAACTTGGTACATTGACATTTGATTACAGACCTTCCATTAGTTTTCACTCCACCTGATAGCGTTCTATCCTAGTTGAATTCATGTTGAGAATTTGTGAGGCACTGTATCAAATGTTTTACTAAAATGTATTTAAATTACATTGGACACTAATGGCTGTCCCAAAGGCCGGTGATTTCCAAAGGGTCATTGATGTTTGTTCCAGACCTCGTTTGCTATAATTATGGATTGTTAAGGCTGTAAGTAAATGACAGGCCATGACTTTGTTGCACAAACCTTGACTTTCAACACACACTGCAACGTTTTCGCAATGCCAGTCAGTCAAATTTGGCCCTGCTGCTCTGGCTGGGCCAAAGTTGAATGAGTGGCATTGCAACCTGGCGCACATGGTGGGGTCAGTGGTGCAGTTGGATGAAGAGGTTGCCATGGCTGGGGACTTGTGTGGTCAGGGCCAGGCTTCCCTAGAGAGCTTATCCTGCTTGCTGCCCTGGCTCTGTGCTGACCACTGCTGCCTGACTTAGACCCTGCTGGTGCTGGCCTCACACTTCACCCAGGTGCGGTTTCGCCTCTGCCAGGTGCTGCAGACTGGACCTGCCAAGCAGCAGCGGCTACTGTGTGACTTTGAAGAGTTCACTTTCTGTGGCTGCCCAGCCATGCTTGAGGACAACATGATCCAACATGAGCCCCCCGCGCAGGGCCTCCACTTGTCTCTGAACAGGGGCTCATCTCCCCCCCCCCCCCCAGCCTGGGAATTGGAGGAATGGGGCTGGGTATCCAGCTACAGGGTACAGTACTCGGATGCCAACTCAGCAAAACAAGAGTTTAGGTGCTGCACTCCCCCACTTCTGCCCTGAGGGCCTCCACACCTCTGTCCTAGAGACCCTCAATGTCTAAAATGTTTTATTTCAAATGAAGATGTGCCAAACAGCAATAAGCAGAGACTCTTTTGAATTACACAGATGCTCTAGTAATCTATTTGCATGTTTTTTTGTGGTTTTTCATTTCTGTTTTCGAACAAATGCTGTGAATCCATTTTTGTTTGTTTGCTCATGGTACTTGAACTGACCGCATGAAAATGGCAACTAACAAACTGGTACAAATTTGAGCCAAAAATTGACAATTTTCTTAGTCTTATGTTTGTTTGAGCTTGTCTTTTTTTCATTTATTTTCTTTCATCCTCTGTGTAATTGTTGTACTTATTCTGCAAAATAAAGCATTTAAAAAAAAAAAGGGCAATAAAGATAGTCTGGTAAACTTGTTCGTTTTGACCCCCAATATTGCTTATTGCTCAAAATTACATTATGTTCTAGAGCTGTAGTGATTTTTTTCTCCATAATATTTGTTCCATTTTACAAGGGATAGGAAGTGGATTTATCAAACAGTTATTGCCAAGATTTCTCTCCTTTGTTTGGAGATGTACTTTTCTCCAGTCTTCTAGTGCTTCCTCACTAGTGCTTTCCATGACTGTTTCTCACTTCCTCCATACTTGTGCATGTTAATACTTCTTCCAGTCAGACTCTGTAGTGATGCTTACACAATGACACCTTAAGTCATAGGCATAATTGGGAATAATGTATATTCCCCATTTTAAAGGAAGAATAAAATAAAAAGTGTTACTGTAATACTGTAACGCCACTAGCCATCACCTTCAGCCCCCAACTAAAACCTCTCCAGTGCATCATCAAGGATCTACAACCTGTCCTGAAGGACGATCCTTCACTCTCACAAATCTTGGGAGACAGGCCAGTCCTCGCTTACAGACAGCCCCTCAACCTGAAGCAAATACTCACCAGCAACTACACACCACACAACAAAAACACTAACCCAGGAACCTATCCTTGCAACAAAGCCCATTGCCAACTCCGTCTCCATATCTATTCAAGGGACACCATCATAGGACCTAATCACACCAGCCACACCATCACAGGCTTGTTCACCTGCACATCTACCAATGTGATATATGCCATCATGTGCCAGCAATGCCCCTCTGCCATGTACATTGGCCAAACCGAACAGTCTCTATGCAAAAGAATAAATGGACATAAATCAGATGTCAAGAATTAGAACATTCAAAAACCAGTTGGAGAACACTTCAATTTCCCTGGACACTCAATTACAGACCTAAAAGTCGCAATACTCCAACAAAAAAGCTTCAAAAACAGACTCCAATGAGAAACTGCAGAACTGGAATTAATTTGCAAACTGGACACCATTAAATTAGGCTTGAATAAAGACTGGGAGTGGATGGGTCATTACACAAACTAAAAACTATTTCCCCATGCTAATTTCCCCCCCTACTATTACTCACACCTTCTTGTCAACTGTTTGAAATGGGCCATCTTGATTATCACTACAAACGTTTTTTTTTCTCCTGCTGATAATAGCCCACCTTAATTGATTAGTCTTGTTAGAGTTGGTATGGCAATCCCCATCTTTTCATGTTCCTACTGTATTTTCTGCTCCATGCATCTGATGAAGTGGGTTTTAGCCCACGAAAGCTTATGCCCAAATAAATTTGTTAGTCTCTAAGGTGCCACAAGTACGCCTTGTTCTTTTTGCTGATACAGACTAATACGGCTACCACTCTGAAACCTGTAATCTGATATTCCACTGCTTTAGCCAAGCACAACCCTTTTTATTTAACACCTGTGTTACAGTAGTGAATAAGGAACTCAACCAGGTCAGGACCCTGTTGTGGCAGTTCCTGTACAAACATACAGTAAAGACAGTCCCTGCCCCAACAAGTTTACAATCTAAAAGACAAGGCCTAATAGGGGAATGAGACAAACAGTACTGCGCAGAATCCTCTGGCATCATTTTGTATTTTCCCGCCTAAAATACATTTTGCCTATGAAGTGCTGCAGTTCCTTCTTTTGCCCATCAGAGGCTGCTGTGGTGCCAGAATAGCTAGCTGCAGGAACACAGCCAGCTGTTCTGTCACCACAGCAGCCTCTGGTGGGCAAAAGGTAAAATTGCAGCACTTCTGGGGCAGAATGTATTTTCTATGGGGAAAAAAAAATTCTATGCCCAGTGCTGCAGAATTTCCCCAGGAGTAGAAGTTCATTACAGCACCCTGCCCACGGAGCCAGGTTAGGGCAGAGTGGGGTACACAGGGCTGCTGGGGAGTCACAGATGGGTTCAGAATGGCCGGGGTGGGGGGGACAGACTGGGGCATAGGCTCAGGAGCTAGTGGGCTGACAGCTTTGAGCCTGGGGACAGGGAAGGGGGGCTGCAGAGACCCATGGGGATGGGGGCTGCGGGGACAGGGACAGCTGTGCCTGACTGAATGAGAGAGGCTTGAGGTCAGCCAGGGTCTGCATGAGGGAGACTTCCCAACTCCCTAAGAATCCCACTCCCCCAAAAAACCCTCATCCCACCCAACCCAACCCTCTCCAGGTTCACTCCTAGGCTCCTTCCCTCTCCCTCAGCTCCTCCATTACCCCTGACTCCCCCAAGCCTTTGCACTGCGTCTTGACAGGTGCAGGAAATACAGTTCTGAATTGTAATTTAAATGTATTACTCAAAGTTCTGTACTAATATGCCTAGTAAGGAATCTATTTGTAAAAAAAATTAATTACCAGAATCATTTTTTGGGGTCTGTATTGTTACAGACATACTTGCTGACAGATATTTTGAAATAAATTACCAAAATAATTGAAACTGGCATGATTATATTGTGCTATTTTGACAAATAAAATATGCAGAATTTTGCAGAAATTTCAAATACTGTGTGCAGAATTATTTTTTTGGTGCAGAATTCCCCCCGGAGTAAAACAGGCAGACTAGGGTAGCATATGATAGGATATGTGAAATTGTTAGCCAGTCACTATTAGTGATCACACACTGGCCACTCTGCTTATATGCTGTTTTCGTCCTCAGTCTTCAGTCTAATGTCACACTGAGATATTTTGGGATGGGATGGGATTGTGTCTTATCTTCTAGCCACAGAAGTCTATGCATTTGCAGTTCTGCTCAGGCCTTTCAATTGTTTAGATGGAATCTGACGCAATAGTTCCGGTAGGGTTTGGTTTTAGCTGGCAGTATAAGAAATATTCATCCATAGTTTTAAGGTTCTTGATTAGGCTATATTCTATGATAGACAGATTCTGTGCCTGTGCACTCAAAACAATGTCATCAACAATGCATAGACAAATTTCTGTGATGAAGACTGGGGAAGGTTGCTCGTGTGAAATATTAAACAGGCTTGCGCTAGGACAGGCCCCTGTGATAGGTGATCACTCAGAGTGCGTGGCCTGCTGACCTAGTCATCAAGGAAAATGCGAAACCTGTGATTGGTTATAGTGAAAGTGACTTTCAGACCTTTACTTAAAGCAGGACTAAAATATCTGCTTTGCAATTTAAATGTTGAATTTCTTCTCAAATTTGACACACAGTTCTACAGCGGGCAATGGAATATTGTGTGTTGTTTTAGAAAAATATTTTGTAACTTTTGCAAAGGAAATACTTTAAAAATGCTCCTTTTTACTGTTTTATTCACATTTCTTTGGATTCCTCGATTGTAAAACATACATTTACACAGGCTTAAGATTTCACCAAGTAACTCATCTTTCAATATCTCAGGCACAGGCTAAGGTGTGGAACCTGAAATATTAAAGTTATAAAACAATTGCTATAATTTACTGTAAGCAAAGGAACCTGTAGGTCATTAGAAGTGTCATTGATGCCATGCTCTGGTACAGATCATGAGGCTGATGAGTGTCCTTTTTGGGGATGGAGGTGTGATGTTATCTGATTAAAATATGACCATATAGATCATTGTTGCAACCACTGTTATATATTTGCAGCAAATCTTGTACAAAGGTTGTCAAGTGAGGTGTCTATGAAAAGGTTATGATTTTGCTATCTGTATGCATGTATCATTTTTGTACTTGAAGTTTATGTATTGGCTCTATACCTGGAGTTCAAATGTTTGCTCCTGGGGTACCGCCCACAAGGTAGCTAGCCAGCACATGTTGGAGGGACCTTTTAAATTAAGTGGCTCATCAAGAAACACTTGGTTGACAATGGACCATGGGAGACGCCCATCTAAACTGTGTGGACTGTCATGTTAAACGTGCTGTCTGGAGTGTAGATAATGGCTTCCTGCAATGACTGAGCAAAATTGGGCATGAACATGTGACTCCAAACTCCATCTTGTTGCTGTAATTTTCCACAGTAAGAACAATGGGATGCCCTCCACATGGCAGAAGCTATAAAAGGCTCTGGAAACACCTCCATTTTGTCTTCAATCCTGCTTCTTACCTCTGGAGGAACTTTGCTACAAACTGAAGCTCTGAACAAAGGACTGAATGACTCATCCAAGCTGTGGATGTATTCCAGAGATTTGACTTAAGCCAGCAGTTTATTCCATCGCTGCTACAAGCCTGAACCAAGAACTTTGCAATTACTGTATGTATTTGATTCTTTTAACCAGTTTTAACTCTCACCTTTCTTTCTTTCTTTTTATGAATAAACCTTTAGATTTTAGATACTAGAGGATTGGCAACAGCATGATTTTTGGGTAAGATCTAAGTTATATATTGACGCGGGTGTGTGGCTGGTCCTTTGGGATCAGAAGAACCTTTCATTTGATGAGACTGGTTGTAAAGAACCACTCATCTCTGAATCCATTGTTTTTGGTGGTGATATAAGAACTGGAATGCCCAAGGAAACTGCTTTTATGACTTCTTGTATCAGAGGGGTAGCCATGTTAGTCTGGATCTGTAAAAAGCAACAGAAAGTCCTGTGGCACCTTTAAGACTAACAGATGTATTGGAGCATAAGCTTTCGTGGGTGAATACCCACGCGTCTGACGAAGTGGGTATTCACCCACGAAAGCTTATGCTCCAATACATCTGTTAGTCTTAAAGGTGCCACAGGACTCTCTGTTGCTTGTTAGCCAGTGTGGTGAAACAGGAGTTTACTTTTGTGGCTGGTTTGGTATATCTTATAAAATAATAACCAGCAGTTTTGGGTTGTGTTTGCCCTATTTCTCAACAGACTGTCCTGAATTTGGCATCCTCAGTTGTGACCCACTAAGGCACGGTTTCAAGGGGAGGAAGCAGGAATGTGGGGGAGCAGGAGGGCTTACCAGAAGTATGGAGTAGGCATTGGGGGCAGGGAGGCGTGAGCAGCCATCTTGGCGGGGGGGTGAGTGGGTAAGGGAAGGGGAGTGTTAACCCTTTCCTGCCTTCTCTACCTGACCTGCTTTAGTTTGCTGGAAGTGGGAGGGTTACTTTGCTTTAAGTCATAGCAGGAATGCTGCAATGGTTCTGTTTCTCCACAGCCTGAAGAATAACTGGTCCTTGCAAATCTGCCATACCTAGGGATCAGTCTGCAGCTGCAGTTACTGCTGGTGTTTGGGGAAAGAGAAAGTGCAGCAGGAGGAGGTAGGGGCAGGGCAGCACTAGAAATGTCTTGCCGTCTCTGCCTGATGAAACCGTGCCTCAAGTGGACCCAAGCCATTGCAAGTCCATCAGGTGAAGAAGGCAAAGATGTGCTACTTTTCCCTTACTTTGTCCTCCTGCCTGCACCCCACCAGGATCTCCTTGCTCCCATGTCCCCCTCATTCTTGCTTGTCCCCCACAGCCCAATTCACTCATAGAATATCAGGGTTGGAAGGGACCTCAGGAGGTCATCTAGTCCAATCCCCTGCTCAAAGCAGGACCAATTCCCAACTAAATCATCCCAGCCAGGGCTTTGTCAAGCCAGGCCTTAAAAACCTCTAAGGAAGGAGATTCCACCACCTCCCTAGGTAACCCATTCCAGTGCTTCACCACCCTCCTAGTGAAAAAGTGTTTCCTAATATCCAACCTAAACCTCCGCCACTGCAACTTGAGACCATTACTCCTTGTTCTGTCATCTGGTACCACTGAGAACAGTCTAGATCCATCCTCTTTGGAACCCCCTTTCAGGTAGTTGAAAGCAGCTATCAAATCCCCCCTTTCTTCTCTTCTGCAAACTAAATAATCCCAGTTCCCTCAGCCTCTCCTCATAAGTCATGTGCTCCAGCCCCCTAAACATTTTTGTTGCCCTCCGCTGGACTCTTTCCAATTTTTCTACATCCTTCTTCTAGTCTGGGGCCCAAAACTGGACACACTACTCCAGATGAGGCCTCACCAGTGCTGAATAGAGGGGAATGATCACGTCCCTTGATCTGCTGACAGCGCTCCTACTTATACAGCCCCAAATGCCGTTAGCCTTCTTGGCAACAAGGGCACACTGTTGACTCATATCCAGCTTCTCATCCACTGTAACCCCTAGGTCCTTTTCTGCAGAACTGCTGCCTAGCCACTCGGTCCCTAGTCTGTAGCAGTGCATGGGATTCTTCCGTCCTAAGTGCAGGACTCTGCACTTGTCCTTGTTGAACCTCATCAGATTTCTTTTGGCCCAATCTTCCAATTTGTCTAGGTCCCTCTGTATCCTATCCCTACCCTGCAGCATATCTACCACTCCTCCCAGTTTAGTGTGATCTGAAAACTTACTGAGGGTGCAATCCACGCCATCCTCCAGATCATTAATGAAGATGTTGAACAAAACCGGCCCCAGGACCGACCCTTGGGGCACTCCGCTTGATACCGGCTGCCAACTAGACATGGAGCCATTGATCACTACCCGTTGAGCCTGACGATCTAGCCAGCTTTCTATCCACCTTATAGTCCATTCATCCAGACCATACTTCTTTAACTTGCTGGCAAGAATACTGTGGGAGACCGTATAAAAGCTTTGCTAAAGTCAAGGAATAACACATCCACTGCTTTCCACTCATCCACAGAGTCAGTTATCTCATCACAGAATGCAATTAGATTAGTCAGGCATGACTTGCCCTTGGTGAATCCATGCTGACTGTTCCTGATCACTTTCCTCTCCTTGAAGTACTTCAAAATTGATTCCTTCGGGACCTGCTCCATGATTTTTCTAGGGACTGAGGTGAGGCTGACTGGCCTGTAGTTCCCCGGATCCTCCTCCTTCCCTTTTTAAAAGATGGGCACTACATTAGCCTTTTTCCAGTCATCTGGGACCTCCCCCGATCACCGTGAGTTTTCAAACATAATGGCCAATGGCTCTGCAATCACATCAGCCAACTCCTTTAGCACCCTCGGATGCAGTGCATCTGGCCCCATGGACTTGTGCTCATCCAGCTTTTCTAAATAGTCCTGAACCACTTCTTTCTCCACAGAGGGCTGGTCACCTCCTCCCCATACTGTGCTGCCCAGTGCAGTAGTCTGGGAGCTGACCTTGTTCGTGAAGACAGAGGCAAAAAAAGCATTGAGTACATGAGCTTTTTCCACATCCTCTGTCACTAGGTTGCCTCCCTCATTCAGTAAGGGGCTCACACTTTCCCTGACCACCTTCTTGTTGCTAACATACCTGTAGAAACTTTGACAGACCCAGACCAGTGGGATACAGGAGTCTGGTAGAAGGCAAATATACTGGGCACTGGATGAGTAGTTTTCTGTTCCCTGAGTGACCAGAGCAGGGGCTGCACTAGAGTAATCAGGAACCTGCTAGAACCAGTTAAGGCAGGCAGGCTAATTAGGACACCTGGAGCCAATTAAGAAGAAGCTGCTAGACTCAATTAAGGCAGGCTAATCAGGGCACCTGGGTTTTAAAAGGTGCTCACTTCAGTTTGTGGTGCGAGTGTGAGGAGCTGGGCGCAAAGAGCTGAGTGAGAGGGTGTGCTGCTGGAGGACTGAGGAGCACAAGCGTTATCAGACACCAGGAGGAAGGTCCTGTGGTGAGAATAAGGAAGGTGTTGGAGGAGGCCATGGGGAAGTAGCCCAGGGAATTGTAGCTGTCATGCAGCTGTTACAGGAGGCACTATAGACAGCTGCAGTCCACAGGGCCCTGGGCTGGAACCCGGAGTAGAGGGCGGGCCCGGGTTCCCCCCAAACCTCCCAATTGACCTGGACCGTGGGTTCTTCCAGAGGGGAAGGTCTCTGGGCTGTTCCCCAACCCACATGGTGAATCTCTGAGGCAAGAAAATCTGCCAATAAGCGCAGGACCCACCAAGATAGAGGAGGAACTTTGTCACAAAACCCTTCTTGTTACTCTTAACATCCCTTGCTAGCTGCAACTCCAATTGTGATTTGGCCTTCCTGATTTGCACATTAGCGAAAAGTGCAAAATTCGCAAGTCCTTCATGCCTGAGCAAGCCAAGGACTAAGAAGGAGCGCGATATTTGTTTGAGTGGTCCTTATGGAGTCTGCCCTCACCCCGGCATCGGAGTAGCACTCTGACTCGGTGTCGAGCACCGTGACCTCAGTACACAGTGCCCCACAGGCCGGCACTGGTCCCCATCTGTGGCTCCGATCAAGAAGCCCAAGAAGATGGTGCGAGGTAGGTCTCCAACCTCCTACAAGGGAAAGGATAAGACTGGGTCTGAGCAAGGTCCCATGCCGGGCAACTCTTCACCCCATCAGGATCTCGGGCCCAAGCTCTGGTGGAGCGATGTAGCCCAACCTGCTCCCCACCGGCTACCCTGGATAGTGACAGAGGCCTCCATCAGCTCCAGGTACCGTCCATGCCAGAGGCCCTGCAGGCGGCGCAAGAGATCATGTCCCTCATGGTGCCGCCCACACTGGCTCCTGCAGTTCCCCAGTCATGGGATAAACCCACGTTTGGACCGCTTCAGTCCCCACCTCAGCAGCACCATTCCCCGTCACAGGGGATGTCCCGCCAGCTCTTGCCCTCCTGTAGCCGCCATGCCTCTGACCGCGAAAGGCCGATGCAGCGCAGCCCCATTCGGGCCCCGGATCTTGGGCACGGGCAGAGAGGCTCAAGGCACAGCTCGCTGGCTACCAGGTGCAGACCTTTGGAGGCATGCGCCCCCAGGCAGGAGTACCGGTCCCAGCACCCGGAATCTCCGAGACCATGGTACCGCTCCAGGGACCCGTTGAGGGATCAACGTTACCATTCTTCAGACTGTCGCTGATCCCCTAGGAGGGCATCACCGGGTACGGGCGCTTCCCGGCACCGGGCCTCTTCCAACACCCGGTCCCGCTCCTAATCCCAGTACCATTCGTCAAGCGCGAGACATAAATCGCTGGATCCAAACCGTTGCGGATCTGTCGATTGCCACCGGTCCCTAAGACCCCGCTCTAGATCAGACTCCAGGCGAAGTGACTGGCACCAGTTGGGACAGAGTCACCATTCCGCTTTGTCCTGGTCACCTGGGAGCGACTGCCCAGGATCCAGCCCTGGTTTGGAGTGAGGTTCCCTGACGGTGGGACAAGCTCTGGTACCAGCGGTACTAGCTACATTGTTGGCATCAAAATCAGCCCTGTGGCCTCAGGCACAGTAGCTGGCGCCGTGGTAGCCATGGAACCTGTGGGGGTTCACCCCGCCCTCCCAGGCCGCCTGCTTGGTGTCCAGAGCCTCAGAGAGACCAGCTGCCTCTCTCTCCCGCCCTCCTCCGGTGCACGGAGCACAGGAACAAGCTACTGGGCCACCAATGGTTGTGGAGGACCCTACAGCACTGGCATCTTCCTTGTTGTCGCCAGAGGAGGCTATAACGGGGCCCCCTCCCCCGGTTCCTCCGGATAACCCTAAAGCGCACCAGGAACTACTGAAGAGGGTCGCTGCCAACCTGGGCCTTCAGGGGGAGGAATTAGAGGAGCCCTTGGACTCTCTCTTCAATGTCCTCTGCTCTACAGCACCGGCCAGGGTGGCTCTGCCCCTTCCTGAAGGAGTCCCTAAGATCACTAATGCCCTGTGGCAAACTCCCTCCTCCCTGCTACCCATTTTCAAGAGGGCCGAGTACAAGTACTTTGTGCCATTCAAAGGCCATGAGTACCTGTACACCCACCTTGCTCCCAACTCCCTAGTGGTAGAAGCGGTTAACCACCGGGAGCGACAAGGTCAACCCGGGGCTACCCCTAAGAACAAAGACTCCAAGAGACTAGACTTGTTTGGGCATAAGGTTTATTCATCCTCTAGTCTCCAGTTGAGGGTGGCCAACCATCAAGCCCTCCTGGGACACTATGACTTTAACATGTGGCAAGCGATGGCCAAGTTCGAGAGCTCCCTTCCTGAGGCTTCTAGGAAGGAGTTCTGGGCAGTTATGGAGGAGGGCATGACTGCGGCCAGGGCGACACTCCAGGTGGTGTTGGATGCGGTGGACACTGCCACCCGAACCATGGCCTTGGTTGTCGCCATGCGCTGGGTATCCTGGCTGCTCCTCTCTGGCTTGTCCACGGAGGCGCAGCAGTTGATGTAAGACCTTCCCTTCAATGGGCAAGCCCTGTTTGCGGAACAGACGGACAATAAGCTCCATGGCCTAAAGGACTCCCGCACGACCCTTAAAACGCTGGGCCTGTATGTTCTCGGCCCTGCTTGCAAGTGGTTCAAGCCACAGCAGCCATAGGGCCAGGGGAGCCACCCTTGCCAGGTGTCTCCCCATAAGAAATCCAGAGGCTAAAAGCGGCATCCTAGCCAACAGCCTTCGCAGGCTTCTCAGTCGAGCTCGACTCACAATACGCAGGCAGGCAAGCACTCATTTTGATGACCTACCAGACTGTTCCCAGGATCCTCCCTTCCCTATTTTTGCCAATCGCCTTTCTCCTTTCCTCCCTGCATTGGCATTTATAACATTGGACCGATGGGTCCTTAGTACGGTGGCGCAGGGTTACACCCTTCAGTTACTTTCTACCGCTCCTTCCCATCCCCCCTCCCTATCTCTCTTCAGGGACCCTCCTCACGAGAGTCTTCTCGCGCAGGAGGTAGAGGGGTTACTGTAGGTAGGTGTGGTGGAGGTCGTTCCTCCAGAGTACAAGAAGGGGTTCTATTCCCATTACTTTTTAATCCCAAAGGCCATGGGCGGTCTGCGACCTATCCTGGACCTGCAAGACTTGAACCGCTTCCTAGCGAAGCTGAAGTTCCGTATGATCTCCCTGGCCTCCATCATCCCCTCTCTGGATCCAGGAGACTGGTATGCTGCCCTCGATCTGAAAGATGCGTACTTTCACATCACCATCTTCGAGGGACACAGACGCTTCCGCCGGTTTACGGTAGGTCCCAACCATTATCAGTTTGCGGTCCTCCCATTTGGCCTACCAACAGCACCACAGATATTTACCAAGTGCTTGTCGGTGGTGGCCACTTACCTCAGATGTCGGGGTGTCCAGATCTACCCGTACCTCAATGACTGGCTAGTCAAGGGCAGCTCCAGGTCCCAGATCCAAAGGGATGTTGCGATGCTGCTAGCCATGTGCCGTTGCCTCGGCCTGTTGGTAAACGACAAAAAATCCACATTAGTTTTGGTACAGAGGATAGAGTTCATTGGAGCGGTGCTCGACTCGACCTGCACCAGGGCGTTCCTGCCGCTGGAGAGATTCAGGGCACTGATGGACCTCATCGCAGAAGTCTCTGTGTTTCTCCTGACTACAGTCAGGGTTTGCCTGCGCCTTCTAGGCCACATGGCAGCATGCACATATGTGGTGCCCCACGCCAGGCTCTGGATGCGACCCCTGCAGCAATGGCTGGTGACAGTCTACTCCCAGTCCAGGGACCACCTGGAAAAGGTCGTTACCATCCCCGCAACGGTACTTACCTTGCTGTGATGGTGAACCGATCCCGGGAAAGTCCTGGAAGGAGTTCCCTTTGTCAGCACTCCTCACTCAGTCGAGTTGGTTTCGGATGCCTTGGACCTCGGCTGTTGGGCACACCTCGGCACCTTCCAGACTCAGGGTATGTGGTCCCCCGAGGAAACGACACTACACATAAACGTCAAAGAGCTCAGGGCGGTGCGCAAAGCATGTGCGGTCTTCCTACCTCACATGCTTTGCGGTCCTTTCATGGATTGAGAACTGGTTAAAGGACAGGGAACAAAGGGTAGGAATTAATGGTAAATTCTCAGAATGGAGAGGGGTAACTAGTGGTGTTCCCCAAGGGTCAGTCCTAGGACCTATCCTATTCAATTTATTCATAAATGATCTGGAGAAAGGGGTAAACAGTGAGGTGGCAAAGTTTGCAGATGATACTAAACTACTCAAGATAGTTAAGACCAAAGCAGATTGTGAAGAACTTCAAAAAGATCTCACAAAACTAAGTGATTGGGCAACAAAATGGCAAATGAAATTTAATGTGGATAAATGTAAAGTAATGCACATTGGAAAAAATAACCCCAACTATACATACAACATGATGGGGGCTAATTTAGCTACAACGAGTCAGGAAAAAGATCTTGGCGTCATCGTGGATAGTTCTCTAAAGATGTCCACGCAGTGTGCAGAGGCGGTCAAAAAAGCAAACAGGATGTTAGGAATCATTAAAAAGGGGATAGAGAATAAGACTGAGAATATATTATTGCCCTTATATAAATCCATGGTTCGCCCACATCTCGAATACTGTGTACAGATGTGGTCTCCTCACCTCAAAAAAGATATTCTAGCACTAGAAAAGGTTCAGAAAAGAGCAACTAAAATGATTAAGGGTTTAGAGAGGGTCCCATATGAGGAAAGATTAAAGAGGCTAGGACTCTTCAGTTTGGAAAAGAGAAGACTAAGGGGGGACATGATAGAGGTATATAAAATCATGAGTGATGTTGAGAAAGTGGATAAGGAAAAGTTATTTACTTATTCCCATAATACAAGAACTAGGGGTCACCAAAAGAAATTAATAGGCAGCAGGTTTAAAACAAATAAAAGGAAGTTCTTCTTCACGCAGCGCACAGTCAACTTGTGGAACTCCTTACCTGAGGAGGTTGTGAAGGCTAGGACTATAACAATGTTTAAAAGGGGACTGGATAAATTCATGGTGGCTAAGTCCATAAATGGCTATTAGCCAGGATGGGTAAGAATGGTGTCCCTAGCCTCTGTTCGTCAGAGGATGGAGATGGATGGCAGGAGAGAGATCACTTGATCATTGCCTGTTAGGTTCACTCCCTCTGGGGCACCTGGCATTGGCCACTGTCGGTAGACAGATACTGGGCTAGATGGACCTTTGGTCTGACCTAGTACGGCCTTTCTTATGTTCTTATGTTCTTACCTGTCGGGCAGAGTGGTCAGAGTCCCAACAGACAACACAGCCTCGATGTTGTACATCAACAGACAAGGGGGAGCGCAATCCTCGGCCCTCTGCCAAGAGGCACCCTGTCTCTGGGACTTCCGCATTGACCACGGAATCCACCTAGAAGCGTGTCACCTTCCAGGTGCCAAGAATATGCTAGCAGATCACCTAAGCAGGGACTTTACCTCTCACCACGAGTGGGTACTCCACCCAGAGGTAGCCAGCACAATCTTTCAGAGGTGGGGAACTCCCCAAGTGGATTTGTTCACCACCAGGCAGAACAGGAGGTGCCACAGGTTTTGCTCCAGGGGGGGGGGGTCTGGGCAAGGGCTCCCTCTCTGATGCCTTCCTTCTGCTGTGCGCAGGAAGCGTAATGTACGCGTTCCCTCCAATTCCGCTCATCAGCAAAGTCCTAGCGAAAATCAAGAGAGACAAGGCTCAGGTTATCATGATCGCCCCAGCGTGGCCTCGCCAGCACTGGTTCGGGACACTATCGAGCTTGTCCGTGATCCCTGCGTGGCCCCTGCCGAACTGATCGGACCTGCTCTCACAGGATCACGGTCGACTCTTGCACCCCAACCTCACATCCCTCCACCTCACGCCATGGATGTTGTGTGGCTGAACCCTGAGGAACAGGCCTCTTCGGAAGGAGTCCAGAAGGTCCTTCTTGAGAGTAGAAAGCCCTCAACTAGACAGACTTACCTGGCAAAGTGGACGAGGTTCTCCCGCTGGGCGGCTGAACGGGGCATCTCCCCTTCGCATTCTTCGGTGCAGTCGATCTTAGACTACCTGCTTCATTTGAGGAGCCAGGGCCTGGCACACTCCTCTATCAGCCATTTCTGCCTTTCATCTACCAATCCAGGGGCGACGGTGTTCTCCCATGGCATGATGGTCCGGTTCCTCAGCGTTCTCGAAACTTTCTTCAAGTATGGTCCCCGGCTCCTCAGTGAGATCTCAACTTGGTTCTGTCCAGGCTCACTGGCGAGTCTCGGAGCTGCAAGCTCTGACCTCAGAACTGCCATACACGGTCCACTATATGGACAAGGTCTAGCTCTGGCCCCACCCGGCCTTCCTTCCCAAGGTGGTATCTACTTTCCACATGAGCCAGGACTTCTTCCTTCCGGTCTTCTGCCCCAAGCCCCATGAGACTGGTGAAGAGAGGCACCTTCACGCTTTGGACGTAAGAAGGGCCCTGGCTTTCTACCTAGATCGGACAAAGCCTTTCCATAAGTCATAGAATCATAGAATATCAGGGTTGGAAGGGACCTCAGGAGGTCATCTAGTCCAACCCCCTGCTCAAAGCAGGACCAATCCCCCACTAAATCATCCCCGCCAGGGCTTTGTCAAGCCTGACCTTAAAAACCTCTAAGGAAGGAGATTCCACCACCTCCCTAGGTAACCCATTCCACTGCTTCACCACACTCCTAGTGAAAAAGTTTTTCCTAATATCCAACCTAAACCTCCCCCACTGCAACTTGAGACCATTACTCCTTGTTCTGTCATCAGGTACCACTGAGAACAGTCTAGATCCATCCTCTTTGGAACCCCCTTTCAGTTGAAAGCAGCTATCAAATCCCCCCTCATTCTTCTTTTCTGCAGACTAAACAATCCCAGTTCCCTCAGCCTCTCCTCATAAGTCATGTGCTCCAGCCCCCTAATCATTTTTGTTGCCCTCCGCTGGACTCTTTCCAATTTTTCCACATCCTTCTTGTAGTGTAGGGCCCAAAACTGGACACAGTACTCCAGATGAGGCCTCACCAATGTCGAATAGAGGGGAATGATCACATCCCTCGATCTGCTGGCAATGCCCCTACTTATACAGCCCAAAATGTTGTTAGCCTTCTTGGCAACAAGGGCACACTGTTGACTCATATCCAGGTCGATTCAGCTTTTCATATCTACAGCTGATAGGATGAAGGGCCTCCTGGTGTCCATGCAGAGGATTTCTAACCGGATCACTGCTTGCATTCGGATCTGCTATGAGTTGGTGAGAGTCCATCCACCGCTGATCATCAGCCTTTTTGCTCTACAAAATGGCAGCCTCTGCATGGCTATGTGGAGGTCACTTTGCTGTTTGCACCATACGCACCATCCGGCTGTGCAAGGATCAGCTGAGACTTGAACCCAGAAGTTCCTTATAATCTGGGAGCAGCAGCCTTGTCAAGAAAGCATCCTCTGTGCTTGAGCTGGTAGGAGCCTGTGCTAGCATTTTCTGAGATGGGAATCTGCAGTGTCTTGTAAGGGCCCATATCTTTTTCTGTGCCATGCTGAGCACCCTGTTGGCACTCGATAAAGAATCAGTGTAAGCTACTGACTCTGTGCTGCCCTGGTATCACCGCACATGGCCTTCTTAACTCCTGATCTTATTTGCTTAACAGTGAATTGTGCATTCTGATTTGTGGTAGAAGAGGCATAATGGACTCATTTCTATACAGAGCATCTGGTGCAACCACCAGCAGTGAGTCTAATGATGTAGTTATGAGCAAAAAACAAGAATGCAGGAAATGCATTTGCCAGTATGATGAAGCTTGTCTTGAATATGGCTTCACCAGTGTTTTTGTCAAGAATGAAGAAAAGAGAAAATGTCTGCTGTCACACAGTGTTATCTAGTAAACTTAAATGACACTTGGAAACCCTTCACAAGGAACATACAGAAAAACCAAGGTCATTTTTCCGGTGCTTGAAAGAAGAATTTTTGCCTCAACAAGTGCAATTCAAGAAAGCCATTTCTGTCTCTGACCAAGCTCAGAAGGCCAAGGCACAGGCCAAGAAGCCTCACACCAATTGCAGAGATTTTTGATTTTGCCTTCTGCAAGAGTATGTTGAAGGTAATGTGTGTGCAAACCGTGGCAAACAAACTCAAAGCCAGGATTATCTCCAACAACACAGTGAAGCGAAGGAATGAGGCAATAGCTGCAGATCAGGAAAACGTGCTGGTGGAGCTTCTGAAAAACACACATGCTTTGGCTCTTCAAGTTAATATGAGCACTTAAGGTCGCGATGAACATTTCTTGGCTTTTGTGCAATATGTATGGGAATGTGCAGTTCTCAAAGACATTCTGTTCTGTCTCTCTCTTCCTGGACATTAGATGGTATAAGGAATATTCAGTGTGTTACATGTAAGACAAAAATACCCCGTGTGATTGCCTGGTGGGATTTTGCACAGATAGAGCTCCGTCTATCCCAGGCCACAAGGCAGATCTGTGCATCTTGGTAAAGAAAGTTGCTCTGTCTGCTGTGTGGACTCACTGCAAGATTCACAGAAAGCAACTGTCATATAAAGCTTTGAGTCAAGAGCTAGGTGAAGTCTTGCAGCAGGTCTCCTTCATTGTGAACTACATCAAGATTCAGCCTCTTCACACGTCTGTTTGCAAAACAGGGTGAAAATGTGGGGTGCAATCATGATGCATTGTTGTTCTGGAGTGACATAGTTAGGCTAAACTATGCTAACTGTGAAGCGGCAAAGGCAAACAAGACTAAAGGGATACTTTAAAATTTTTAGAACTTTGCAAGGGAAAATTCAAAAATTGTATCAGGAGCATAAATCATATAGAAAATTACCAAGTACTTGCTACTTATAATAATAAAAAAATAGGTTACCAACACATTAACTTTTTGCAAGCTTGTACACCCTTACTCTGTGCAGTTAATACCAAATGCATTGTTGTTAACAAGAACAAAGATATTACTCCACAATATAATGTGTCACTTCAGAGAAGAATCAACTTTTCCTGTCCTTAGCTGTACATAAGAATGTAAGATGAACTGTCAGGCTGGAGAGAGGCTATGAGCGGAGTTCCTCAGGGATTAGTCTTGGGACCTGTCTTATTTAACACTTTTATTACTGACTTTGGCACAAAAAGTGGGAGTGTGCTAATAAAATTGCGGGATGACACAAAGTTGGGAGGTATGGCCAATACAGAGGAGGACCAGAATATCATACAAGAAGATCTGGATGACCTTGTAAACTGGAGTAGTAGAAAAGGGATGAAATTTAATAGTGCAAAGTGCAAGGTCATGCATTTAGGGACTAACAATAAAAAATTTTTGCTATAAGCTGGGGACATATCAATTGGAAGTGACAGAGGAGGATCAAAACTTGAGTGTATTGGTTGATCACAGGATGACTATGAGCTGCCAACGTGAGGCGGCTGTGAAAAGGGCTAATGCGGTCATAAGATGCATCAGCAAAGTGTTGGTACCATTAGACCTCATCTGGAACATTGTGTGCAATTCTGGGCACCGTTGCTGCCCATCCTGGGTAATAGCCATTGATGGACCTATCCTCTACGAATTTATCTAGTTCTTTTTTGAACCCCGTTATAGTCTTGGTCTTCACAACATCCTCTGGCAAAGAGTTCCGCAGGTTGACTGTGCGTTGTGTGAAGAAATACTTCCTTTCGTTTGTTTTAAACCTGCTGCCTATTAATTTCATTTGGTGACCCCTAGTTCTTGTGTTATGAGAAGGAGTAAATAACACTTCCTTATTTACTTTCTCCATACCAGTCATGATTTTATAGACCTGTATCATATCCTCCCTTAGTCATCTCTGTTCCAAGCTGAAAATTCCCAATTTTATTAATCTCTCCTCCTACGGAAGCTGTTCCATACCCCTAATCATTTTTATTGCCCTTTTTGAACCTTTTCCAATTCCAATATATCTTTTTTGAGATGGGGCAACCTCATCTGCATGCAGTATTCAAGATATGGGCGTACCATGGATTTATATAGAGGCAATGTGATATTTTCTGTCTTCTTACCTATCCCTTTCCTAATGATTCCCAACATTCTGTTAGCTTTTTTGACTGTTGCTGCACATTGAGCAGATGTTTTCAGAGAATTATCCACAATGACTCCAAGATCTCTTTCTTGAGAGGTAACAACTAATTTAGACCCCATCATTTCATATGTATAGTTGGGATTATGTTTTCCCATGTGCATTACTTTGCGTTTATTAACATTGAATTTCATCTGCTATTTTGTTGCCCTGTCACCCAGTTTTGAGAGATCCCTTTGTAGCTCTTTGCAGTCTGCTTTGGACTTAAATATATTAAGTAGTTTTGTATCATCTGCAGATTTTGCCACCTCACTGTTTATCCCTTTTTCCAGATAATTTATGAATGGGTTGACCAGCACTAGTCCCAGAACAGATTCTTGTGGGGGGTCCCACTATGCACGTCTCTCCAATGTGAAAACTGACCATTTATTCCTACCCTTGGTTTCCTATCTTTTAACCGGTTACTGATCCAAGAGAGGACCTTCCCTCTTATCCCATGACTGTTTACTTTGCTTAAGAGCCTTTAGCGGGGGATCTTTTCAAAGGCTTTCTGAAAGTCCAAGTACACTATATCCACTGGATCACTCTTGTCCACATATTTGTTGACCTCCTCAAAGAATTCTAATAGACTGGTGAGGCATGATATCCCTTTACAAAAGTCATGTTGACTTTTCCTCAACAAATCATATTCATCTATGTTTCTGATAATTCTGTCCTTTACTATAGTTTCAACCAGTTTGCCTGGTACTGAAGTTAGACTTACCAACCTGTAAGCAAAGAAAAACCTGTGGCTGGCCCGTGCCAGCTGACTTGGGCACATGGGGCTTGGGCTGTGGGGCTGTTTCATTGCTGTGTAGATTTCTGGGCTCAGGATGGAGCCTGGGCTCTGGGACGCTTCCACCCTGCAGGGTCCTAGAGTCTCTTCTCTTGTGGTTCCAGGACTCGCTGCTCCAAGAAGCAGTCAGTTATGTTGTCAAGAAACTTTTTATATGCATCCTGTCCTGAAGTGACACGTGTCCTATCAGTATAGGGATAGTTGAAATCTCCCATTATTATTGAGTTTTCTATTTTTATAGCCTTTGTAATCTCCCAGAGCATTTCATAATCACCATCACCATCCTGGTCAGGTGGTCGGTAATATATCCCTACTGCTATATTCTTATTATTCAAGCATGGAAATTCTATCCAGAGAGTGGTGTCCCTAGCCTCTGTTCGTCAGAGGACGGAGATGGATGGCAGGAGAGAGATCACTTGATCATTGCCTGTTAGGTTCACTCCCTCTGGGGCACCTGGCATTGGCCACTGTCGGTAGACAGATACTGGGCTAGATGGACCTTTGGTCTGACCCAGTACGGCCTTTCTTATGTTCTTATGTTCTTATGAGATTCTATGGCACAGTTTGATTCATTTAAGATTTTTCTTTATTTAACTCTATGCTCTCTTTCACATATAGTGCCACTCCCCACAATTTACCCTGTCATTCCTATATATTCTGTACCCTGCTATTACCACGGCCCATTAAGTATCATCGTTCCACCAAGTTTCTGTGATCCCTCTTATAGCAATATTCTCATTTAATACCAGGCACTCAAGTTCACCCATCTTAGTATTTAGACTTCTAGCATTTGTATACATGCACTATAAAACTTGTCCCTTTTTCGCTGTCTGCCTTCATGTGACCTATGTAAGGCCCTACAGGTCTAGAACTCAGGCCTGCAAAGCTACCAAGCAGTTCATCTTGGGGGAGGGATAGCTCAGTGCCATTTAGTGTCATCTGCAAACTTGCTGCACTCTCAGCAAGTTTGCAGATGACACTAAACTGGGAGGCGTGGTAGATACACTAGAGGGTAGGGATCGGATACAGAGGGACCTAGACAAATTAGAGGATTGGGCCAAAAAAAAAACTGATGAGGTTCAACAAGGACAAGTGCAGAGTCCTGCACTTAGGACGGAAGAATCCCATGCACTGTTACAGACTAGGGACCGAATGGCTAGGTAGCAGTTCTGCAGAAAAGGACCTAGGGGTCACAGTGGACAAGAAGCTGGATATGTGTCAACAGTGTGCTCTTGTTGCCAAGAAGGCTAACGGCATTTTGGGCTGTATAAGTAGGGGCATTGCCAGCAGATCGAGGAACGTGATCGTTCCCCTTTATTCGATATTGGTGAGGCCTCATCTGGAGTACTGTGTCCAGTTTTGGGCCCCACACTACAAGAAGGATGTGGAAAAATTGGAAAAAGTCCAGCGGAGGGCAACAAAAATGATTAGGGGTCTGGAGCACATGACTTATGAGGAGAGGCTGAGGGAACTGGGATTGTTTAGTCTCCAGAAGAGAAGAATGAGGGGGGATTTGATAGCTGCTTTCAACTACCTAAGGGGGGGTTCCAAAGAGGATGGAGCTCGGCTGTTCTCAGTGGTGGCAGATGACAGAACAAGGAGCAATGGTCTCAAGTTGCAATGGGGGAGGTCTAGGTTGGATATTAGGAAACACTATTTCACTAGGAGGGTGGTGAAGCACTGGAATGCATTAGCTAGGGAGGTGGTGGAGTCTCCTTCCTTGGAGGTTTTTAAGGCCCGGCTTGACAAAGCCCTGGCTGGAATGATTTAGTTGGGAATTGGTCCTGCTTTGAGCAGGGGGTTGGACTAGATGACCTCCTGAGGTCCCTTCCAGCCCTGATATTCTATGATTCTATGATTCAGTGGTTTGAGCATTGGCCTGCTAAACCCAGGGTTGTGAGTTCAATCCTTGAGGGGGCCATTTGGGGATTTAGTTGGGGATTGGTCTTGCTTTGAGCAGGGGGTTGGACTAGATGACCTCCAGAGGTCCCTTCCAACCCTGATATTCTATGATTCTATCTCCAGGCTGCCACACAGCAGCAGCTCTAACTAACCTGTGCTCCACTTCCCATCATCTTCTGTGGACATAGACCATGGCAAGTTCTGCCTCAGGCAGACAGGCAGCAGCCCCATGGCTCCTGATTGGCTCCCTGTCCTATATGAACCCAAAGGGTGTTCCAGGAAGGGTCCAAGCGGCCATGACCGTGCTCTTGAACTCCGGGCTTGATCTCAGCTTGCTTTGGACATCACCTCCTGATTCAGACTCTGAAACCTGACTTGCACTCTTGACCCTCAGTATTGTCCCTGGCCTGGAACTGACTATGAACTCTTTGGCTACTCCTCACCTCATGTTTGCCCCTGTTTTGACACTTGGCACTGGCTGCTCTTGTTTGGATCCCAACAATGTAATTGAATGGAATTCTTTTTCATTTGACTGTTTCTCTTCAGCTCCCACCTGTACTTATCAACTTCCATTCTCTCCTCCTTCCTAGGATATAAGGAATCCCCATTAATTGATCCTCCCCAAGGGATGTCTCTGTCTGAGCCACGTGCTCCTTCACACCTGTCGGCTTTCCCCCAGCCCTTAGTTTAAAAACTCCTCTATAACTTTTTTGATTTTACATTCATAGATTCATAGATTCTAGGACTGGAAGGGACCTCGAGAGGTCATCGAGTCCAGTCCCCTGCCCACATGGCAGGACCAAATACTGTTTAGACCATCCCTGATAGACATTTATCTAACCTACTCTTAAATATCTCCAGAGATGGAGATTCCACAACCTCCCTAGGCAATTTATTCCAGTGTTTAACCACCCTGACAGTTAGGAACTTTTTCCTAATGTCCAACCTAGACCTCCCTTGCTGCAGTTTAAGCCCATTGCTTCTTGTTCTATCCTTAGAGGCTAAGGTGAACAAGTTTTCTCCCTCCTTCTTATGACACCCTTTTAGATACCTGAAAACTGCTATCATGTCCCCTCTCAGTCTTCTCTTTTCCAAACTAAACAAACCCAATTCTTTCAGCCTTCCTTCATAGGTCATGTTCTCAAGACCTTTATTCATTCTTGTTGCTCTTCTCTGGACCCTTTCCAATTTCTCCACATCTTTCTTGAAATGCGGTGCCCAGAACTGGACACAATACTCCAGCTGAGGCCTAACCAGAGCAGAGTAGAGCGGAAGAATGACTTCTCGTGTCTTGCTCACAACACACTTGTTAATACATCCCAGAATCATGTTTGCTTTTTTTGCAACAGCATGACACTGTTGACTCATATTTAGCTTGTGGTCCACTATAATCCCTAGATCCCTTTCTGCCGTACTCCTTCCTAGACAGTCTCTTCCCATTCTGTATGTGTGAAACTGATTTTTTCTTCCTAAGTGGAGCACTTTGCATTTGTCTTTGTTAAACTTCATCCTGTTTACCTCAGACCATTTCTCCAATTTGTCCAGATCATTTTGAATTATGACCCTGTCCTCCACAGCAGTTGCAATCCCTCCCAGTTTGGTATCATCCGCAAACTTAATAAGCGTACTTTCTATGCCAATATCTAAGTCGTTAATGAAGATATTGAACAGAGCCGGTCCCAAAACAGACCCCTGCGGAACCCCACTCGTTATGCCTTTCCAGCAGGATTGGGAACCATTAATAACAACTCTCTGAGTACGGTTATCCAGCCAGTTATGCACCCACCTTATAGTAGCCCCATCTAAATTGTATTTGCCTAGTTTATCGATAAGAATATCATGCGAGACCGTATCAAATGCCTTACTAAAGTCTAGGTATACCACATCCACAGCTTCTCCCTTATCCACAAGACTCATGCCAGCAATCTGGTTCCATTTTAGTTTAGGTGGAGCCCATCCTTCCTGTATAGGTTCCTCCTTTCCCAAAAGGTTCCCCAGTTCCTAATAAATCTAGCCCCCTCCTCCCTACACAATTATCTCATCCATGCATTGAGACCCTACAGTTCTACCTGTCTAACTGGCCCTGCGCATGGAACTTGAAGCATTTCAGATAATGCTACGATGGAGGTCCTGCACTTCAAGCGCTTACCTAGCAGCCTAAATTTAGCCTCCAAGGCCTCTCTCCTAGCTTTCCGTATGTCATTGGTAACTATATGTACCATGACCACCGGCTCCTCCCCAGCACTGCACATAAGCCTGTCTAGATGTCTCGAGAGATCTGCAGCCTTCGCCCCTGGCAGGCAATTCACCATGCGGATCTCCCGGTCCTCACGAACCCAGCTATCGATATTTCTAATCGATTCAGCTGTTACTATTACTTGTCTCTTCCTAATAACTGGGATTCCCTCCTCCAGAGAAATATCCTCAGTGCGAGAGGATGTCACCTCCCAACTATGGGATCATTTCCCCCCATTTCAGCTTGATGTTCTCCTTCCCCAAGACCTTCATCCCCCTGAATAGCACAGAGGCTGTCAGACTGGGGGTGGGATCACTCTACTGTGTCCCGGAAAGTCTCATCTATGTACCTCTCTGTCTCTGTCAGCTCCTCCAGTTCAGCCACCCTGGTCTCCAGAGCCTGTACTTGGTCTCTGAGGGCCAGGAGCTCCTTGCACTGAGTGCACACATACACCACCTGGCCACAGCGCCGGTAATCATACATGCTGGATTCAGTGCAATAAACTGGATAGCCCCCATTCTACTGCTGGACTTCCGCCTACATTCTCTGTACTCCTGCAGCTTTTTTGGTTGGGTTTTGTTTGTTGATTTTTTCCCCCGGGGGTGGGGGGCTTTATTGCTCTAAGTTTAGAGAATGTTAATCAGGTGTATCTGACACTCCCACACCCTTTCTGAACTCCCTCACAAAACTCCCGTTAGCTGCTCCTGTTCGCTAGTTCCTCTGGTTGCTTAGGAGCTGGCTTTTTAAACCCCTGTTCTCCCTGTATGTCCATGTCCATTCTTGCTATCCTGTCCGGCTTGGAAGGGGTTTGGACTAGATGACCTCCTTAGGTCCCTTCCAACCCTGATATTCTATGATTCTATGAAGTGCTCCTTAGATTCGATGTTTCTGTGGCTGTCCCTTTTTTCACTGAGTATATCCACAAGTAGAGTTTCTTCACCCAGTGGGCCCTCACTTGTCCATTAGACACCTTTGAACTGTATTTCTTCAATAGATGTTCCAACAGTCATTCTCTCTGTTCATATACTGTTTGGGAGGGTTTCTCATTTACAGTTTTCAGGATTTGTTTTAATCTAACACAGGTTTTTGATCAATTCACTTTTTCACCAGTTATATTTCCTTTCGGTGTTTTCCTTGATTCTCTCTCTCTAGTGTGTCTGTACATTTTATTTCCCTCTACTTCCCTTCTCTAATAGTGTCTGCTCACTTACCCAACCCTAGTTTTTTCTGCTTCTCCTGATCTGAAACCTTTTCTACTTTCCTTCCTTCCTCCTCCTCACTTTCCAGTCTCCTACTTTTATTCTCCGCCTACCCTACCTCCAGTTCATCTGCTATCTCAGCATCTAAGTTCTTCTCCTTCTCTCCTTCTTCTCCAACTGTCCTCTTCCAGCAGATTCCAACCCCCTCCCCAGCTTGAGCTGCCCTCTTGTTGGCTGTCTCTCCCCCCAAGAAAGCATTTTATGATGCTGCATCACAGCTGCAACAGGTGCTAGTGCCAGGGTTACTGCAGTTCCACACTGAAGCTTGTTGACTTTCAAGAGGAAAAGTACTGGGATAATTTTTTTGAACTGAGAGACAAGTTGTGTGCTTATGCAATGTTCTGCAAAAAGTGTGAATATGTTGATTTTCTATGTGACCAAAGGAAGATGTGCCTATGTCAGAGACATATTTGGGAACTGAATGAATTTAATACACCCACATCCTTCACAGAATTCATGAAGAAATTTGTGTTCTGGAAGAATAATCTCTTGCAGACAAACTATGAATGCTTCCTGCAGCTTTGCAAATTCTTGGCTAATAAGGAAATTATTCAGTTTCCCATATAGGTGATGGCTGAGCATCTTAGCCGGCTGGAGGAACAGTTTGCATCCTTTTTCCCGACTTGAGATGACAAAATATGACTGGGTGCAAAACCTCTTTCAGTGCAAGCTGATGCTATGGGTTTGCCAGCAGCTGAAATTGAACAGCTCATCTAAATTTCCTGCAATTGATTCTTGCAAGGAATATGTGACCAACTTTCTTGACAGTGAACCAGAACTCCAGAAGAAAATGAATGTCCTGCACTCTCAATGCATGCACTGAAACTGATTGTGCCATTCGCAAGCACGTATGTGTGTGAAGCTGGATTCAGAACACTTGTATCCATCAATTCTCACTATTGCTCTACTACTGATGTCACCTCGAAGATTAGATGTGCGATTTCTACCATGCTGCCGGACTTCAGGAAACTGTCACAACATGCAAGCCCATGTGTCACAGCACATTGAATTAAATAATGTACTGAATGTGTAAATTCTTGCTTTGTTGCGGCCTGAGGTCACAGGAATCAGTTTGTTTTAAAATGAGCTCACGCAGGCAAAAAGTTTGGGAACCCCTGCTTTAGATGGATGGCTATTGGTATGCAAAGGAGTCCTGGATTCATTCTTCAGGTTTCCCTAAGGAAGTACAGTCCACTGCTGAAGATTTTCTCTTTGAGGAGGGTCTACTTGTTCAGGCAAAAAACTGATGTGTCATTGCATTCATTAAAGGACTCAAGGGCAACCCCCTCCGTTCCCTGGGTATATACACCTCATCACCCAAAAGGAAATACACAAAGCTACCTTATACGCATCAACCAACATCACAGGTATTATTTCACCAAACAGGGTATGAATCACCATGAAAGTGTCAGTGGATTCAGGGGAACAAGCATTGGGCTTTTTTCCAGCCACAACTGCCCATCAAGAAGTACTTGTAACAGGACCTTTGAGAGCTGCAAACCCACCCAAGTCTAGGTCCTCCAAGCTCCAAGATTCATTTTGGTGGCCACCTAGGTCAATTTTCCCATATATAGCAGAGGATAAAAATGGAAAAATGGGTTTTCCATACTGTCCATCTTGGTTACATCATAAAATTACCCATCCCTTTTTGGGAACCACTCTCAATAGATGATTCTCTTACAGGAGATATGGCTCCCTACTTCTGGGGAGCCATAGAGCCAGTAGAATCATAGACTTTAAGGTCAGAAGGGAGCATTATGATCATCTAGTTTGACCTCCTGCACAACGCAGGCCACAGAATCTCACCCACCCACTCCTGTAACAAACCCCTAACCTATGCCTGAGCTATTGAAGTCCTCAAATCGTGGTTTAAAGACTTCAAGGTGCAGAGAATCCTCCAGCAAGTGACCCATGCCCCACGCTGCAGAGGAAGGTGAAAAACCCCCAGGGCCTCTGCCGATCTGCCCTGGAGGAAAATTCCTTCCCGACCCCAAATATGGCGATCAGCTAAACCCTGAGCATGTGGGCAAGACTCACCAGCCAGACACCCAGGAACGAATTATCTGTAGTAACTCAGATCCCACCCCATCTAACATCCCAGTACAGGCCATTGGGCATATTTACCGCTAATAGTCAAAGATCAATTAATTGCCAAAATTAGGCTATCCCATCATATCCCATCCATAAACTTATCAAGCTTAGTCTTGAAGCTAGATATGTCTTTTGCCCCCACTGCTCCCCTTTGGAAGGCTGTTCCAGAACTTCACTCCTCTGATGGTTAGAAATCTTCGTCTAATTTCAAGACTAAACTTCCTGATGGACAGTTTATATCCATTTGTCCTTGTGGCCACATTGGTACTGAGCTTAAATAATTCCTCTCCCTCCCTGGTATTTATCCCTCTGATATATTTATAGAGAGCAATCATCTCTCTCCTCAGCCTTCTTTTGGTTAGGCTAAACAAGCCAAGCTCTTTGAGTCTCCTTTCATAAGACAGGTTTTCCATTCCTCGGGTCATCCTAGTAGCCCTTCTCTGTACCTGTTCCAGTTTGAATTCATCCTTTTTAAACATGGGAGACCAGAACTGCATACAGTATTCCAGATGAGGTCTCACCAGTGCCTTGTATAACGGTATTAACACCTCCTTATCTCTACTGGAAATACCTCGCCCGATGCATCCCAAGACCGCATTAGCTTTTTTCACGGCCATATCACATTGGCGGCTCATAGTCATCCTGTGATCAACCAATACTCCGAGGTCCTTCTCCTCCTCTGTTACATCCAACTGATGCGTCCCCAGCTTATAACAAAAATTCTTGTTATTAATCCCTAAATGCATTACCTTGCACTTTTCACTATTAAATTTCATCCTATTACTCCAGTCTACAAGGTCATCCAGATCTTCCTGTATGATATCCTGGTCCTTCTCTGTATTGGCAATACCTCCCAGCTTTGTGTCAACCGCAAACTTTATTAGCACATTCCCACTTTTTGTGTCAAGGTCAGTAATAAAAAGTTTAAATAAGATTGGTCCCAAAACTGATCCCTGAGGAACTCCACTAGTAACCTCCCTCCAGCCTGACAGTTCACCTTTCAGTATGACCCATTGTAGTCTCCCCTTTAACCAGTTCCTTATCCATCTTTCAATTTTCATATTGATCCCCATCTTTTCCAATTTAGTTAATAATTCCCCATGTGGAACCGTATCAAATGCCTAAATGAAATCGAGGTAAATTAGATCCACTGCGTTTCGTCAGGGCCGCCCGGGAGGGGGGAGGGGGGGCAAGTGGGGTAATTTGCCCCGGGCCCCATAGGGGCCCCCACGACCCCCACGAGAATGTCGGAGGCTCGCCTCCGCCTTCGCCTTCCCCCCGCGCCTCAGCGCGCCGCTACCAGTAGCGGCCCTGGAGAGCGCTGCAGTGGCGTGGCTCGGGCGTGGCCCGAGGTCCTCCCGCTTGGAGCCGCGTGGTAAGGAGGCGGGGCTGCGAGCTCCGGCGGGCCGAGCGGCAGGAGCTCCTGGACGCGGCTCGCTGAGGCTCTGGGAGGTGGGGGTAAGCGGCATGGTAAGCTCCTCTGAGCCGGGCACCCCTCCAGCCCTGACCCCCAGCTCCGAGCCCAGCCCCTCTGAGCTGGGCACTCCCCAACCCCATCCCCCCCCCCAGCCTTGACCCCCAGCTCCGAGCCCAGACCCTCTGAGCTGGGCACCCCCCGACCCCCAGCTCCGAGCCCAGCTCCTCTGAGCCGGGCACCCCCCGACCCCCCGACCCCCCTCCCCAGCTCCGAGCCCAGCCCCTCTGAGTCGGGCACCCCCCCAGCCCTGACCCCCAGCTCTGAGCCCAGCTCCTCTGAGCCAGGCACCCCCCGACCCCATCCCCCCCCCAATCCCTGGCCCCCAGTTCTGAGCCCAGCCGCTCTGAACCGGACACCGCCCCAACCCCATCCACCCACAGCCCTGACCCCCACTTCCGAGCCCAGCCCCTCTGAACCGGACACCCCCAGCATAAGAATACCTCATACCCCCACCTCCCCAGTTTTGCTGATCCTCCCAATACAGTGGAAAAATATTGACACCCTGAATGAGTTCTCTCCCAGGTATAAAGAAAAATAAGAATGTGGGCTTGGCTACACTAGCGCTTTACAGCGCTGCAACTTTCTCGCTCAGGGGTGTGAAAAACCCAGGGGTGTAAAGCGCCAGTGTAAACAGTGCTGTAAATTAATCCTCTCGTGGAGGTGGAGTACCTGCACTCGACTACACTCGCACTTTGGCAGTGCTTTGAAGTTTTGAGTCTAGCCACAGCTTGTGTGTGTGTGTGTGTATGTGAGCTTGGTATTGGAGGCATGGTGGAATGGGGTACGCACAGCCACTGGCATGGTGGAGTAACGGGCATAGGAGAATGTGGGGCACATGGAGCTCCTGCCATAGTGGTGAAGAGGTGATAAGGGAGCACACTAATCCCTTGGCATGTGGAGGGAGATTGGGGGACAGTGGTATGATAGGAAGGAGACATGAGGGACACAGCCCCTGGCTTGTGGTACGGGGTGGGGAGAAAGAATGGGGCATGCAGAGCCCCGGGCATGGGAGGAATGGGTTGTCACAAAGCTCCTGGCATGAAGGAGGAGGGTGGGCAGTGCAGGGAGTCCCTGAAATAGAGGGGAATGGGAAGGGAATCTTTGCAGGGGGGGTATAGAAAAATGCATGGAGCCCTTGGTATATGCAATGCACTCAGCCTACAGAAACAGTGAAGTATATGACCCTCTTGTAATTCAACACAAACATTCTAAAGAGATGGGGCCACATTGCTGCTGCAGGAGTACATCCTGCACTAGGAATGCCTGTGAGCTGCTGGAGCAATTACAGCAGCAGGAGTGGGGAAGAGAGCTGGGCTGGGCCAGGTGCTCTCTTTCTCTCTCTTGTTCGTGCTCTCTCTCTCACACGGCTTTTCTACTAGGGGCATGACATGGAGTAATAAAGGAGGAGGGCCAGGCTGGACTCAGTCTGACCACTTCCTGGACCCAGCAGCCTATCCATCTGTCATAACTATAAAAGGAAGGGTAACAGCTCTCTGTGTACAGTACTAAAATCCCTCCTGGTCAGAGACTCCAAAATCCTTTTACCTGTAAAGGGTTAAGAAGCTCGGGTAACCCGGCTGACACCTGACCCAGAGGACCAATGAGGGGACAAGATACTTTCAAATCTTGGGGGGGGAAAGGCTTTGGTGTGTGTCCTTTGTTTAAGGGGTTGTTCGCTCTTGGGACTGAGAGGGACCAGACATCAATCCAGGTTCTCCCCATCTTTCTAAACAAGTCTCTCTTATTTCAAAATTGTAAGTAAAAGCCAGGCAAGGCGTCTTAGATTTACTTTGTTTTCTCAACTTGTAAATGTACCTTTTACCAGAGTGCTTATCTTGTTTGCTATACTTTGAACCTAAGACAGAGGGGATTCCTCTGAGCTCTTTAAGTTTGATTACCCTGTAAAGTTATTTTCCATACTGATTTTGCAGAGATGATTTTTACCTTTTGCTTTAATTAAAAGCCCTCTTTTTAAAAAACCTGATTGATTTCTCCTTGTTTTAAGATCCAAAGGGGGTTTGGATCTGTATTCACCAGGAGTTGGTGAAAGGAAGGAGGGGGGAAGGGTCAATTTCTCCTTGTTTAAGATCCAAGCAGTTTGGATCTGTATTCACCAGGGAATTGGTGAAAGGTTTCTCAAGGCTTCCCAGGGAGGGAATTCTTAAGATGGTGGCAGCGGACCAGAGCTAAGCTGGTAGATAAGCTTAGAAGTTTTCATGCAGGCCCCTACATTTGTACCCTAAAGTTCAAAGTAGGGATACAGCCTTGACATGGTGGCACAGCGGTGGGATCGTTTTAAACCCAAAAGCCAGTAAGAGATTTTTTTTTCCTTCTAGCTGCTTGGAGAGCAGAGCTGAAGGTAGATGCATATCTTATCTCTCCTTGCCTGAAGGCAGAGGTGTTAAGTTTTTTTTAACAAGGTCCTTGTTAAGAGAACGGTTCAATCAGTGAGCAAACTTTGATCTGGTAAAGGTAATTTACAATCTGAATTGTGTTTTTTTTCTTTTTACATCCTCGGGAGTAGCTTGTTAGAAAGTCTCTGTTAACTCAGCAGCACTCAGCAGGAGCCTGAGCTAAATACATCCCAGTTTCAGTCAACTGCAGAGGGGTGTGGCCCAGCACAGGAAAGCAGGAAAATGACTACCAGTGAAGCAGCTAGCAAACTAGAACTGGCCAGACTAGAAGCAGAAGAAAATGAGAAAAAACATCAGAGACTACTTCAAATTAAAAAACTCGAGGAAAAAGCCAAACAGGAGGCCCATGAAAGAGAAGAAAAAGCCAAACAGGAGGCCCATGAAAGAGAGGAGAAAGCCAAAGAGGAGGCCCACAAGAGAGAGATGGAGCTGGAAAAAGCCAAAGAGGAGGCGAGAGAAAAAGAAAGGAAGCATGAACTGGAAGCAGCAAGTGCTAAGCAGGATGCATCAGACCATCCTAACAATTCCTCTCCAAGTACCACTTCCCATCCCAGGAAATTCCCCACCTACAAGGCAGGCGATGATACTGAGGCCTTCTTAGAAAATTTTGAAAGGGCCTGCCTTGGATACGACATCCCTCCAACCCAGTACATGGTAGAGCTGAGGCCGCAGCTCAGTGGACCCTTAGCAGAAGTGGCGGCTGAAATGCCTAAGGAACACATGAACAGTTATGAACTTTTTAAAAACAAGGCCAGACTCAGAATGGGGCTAACACCCGAGCATGCCCGTCGGCGGTTCAGAGCCCTAAGGTGGAAACCAGATGTGTCATTTACCCGGCATGCCTACCACATTGACAAAAATTGTGATGCCTGGGTATCAGGAGCAAATGTTAAATCTCTGGAAGATCTGCTTTCCCTAGTAAAAATGGAGCAGTTTTTAGAGGGTGTTCCTGAGGAAATAGAAAGGTACATCCTAGATGGGAAGCCCAAAACTGTAACCGAGGCGGGGGAGATTGGAGCCAAATGGGTGGAGGTGACAGAAAAGAAAAAAGCTAGTAGCAGTTGGAGCGAATATCAGAAGGGGCAAACCGAAACAAAACCTTATCACCGGGGACAACCCAAGGCCCCACCCACATCCCAAGGGAAACCCCAGACGCCTTCTCACCCCACCACACCAGTCTCCATCAACCAACATCGCCCCGGTGATACCTTAGCAGGGCGATGTTTTAAATGTAATGAACTGGGGCATATAAAGGCTCACTGCCCCAAGAACCCCAACCGATTACAGTTCATTACACCCCAATCACACCAAAGAACCCCAGACCCAGATGCCTCTCTCATACCCTCGGAGCGAAGGGAAACCTTGAGAGTGGGCGGAAAGAAGGTTATCGCTTGGAGGGACACTGGGGCACAAGTGTCAACTATCCACCAATCCCTAGTGGACCCCAAACTCATCAACCCGGAGGCTACAGTGACAATTCAACCCTTCGTGTCACAGTCTGTAACCTTGCCTACAGCCAAGTTGCATGTCCAGTACAAGGGCTGGTCAGGAATGTGGACTTTTGCAGTCTATGACAATTATCCCATTCCCATGCTGCTGGGGGAAGACTTGGCCAACCACGTGAAGCTAGCCAAGAGGGTGGGAATAGTCACCCGCAGCCAGGCTAAGCAAGCTTTCACCCCCATCCCTGTTCCTGAGCCGTCCACCAGGACCCCGTCGGTGTTACCGGAGACCCAAACACAGGTGGTGGAACCGGATCCCCTGCCAACGACTGCAACAGCCGTAGTGAATCCAATCCCAAAGACCCAGCCAAAACCAGTCCCAGAACCGGAACTGGCAACGCAACCAACACCAGAACCATTGTCAGCACTGAGTCCAGCGCTTGCAAACCCGTCTACAACTCCAATGCCAGAGGGCACCAGCGAGTCTGAACTGGTGGAAGCAGCAAATAACCCTACCCAAGAGGCTCAGCCAGAGCCTGAAATACCACATAGTGCACCAGCGGACAGCGGTTCACAGTCAATGGAAAAAGCCCCAGCACCTGCATCGCTTCCAGAGGGACCAAGCCCCAGTCCACAGTCCAAGGAGGAACTGATGTCTCCAGCATCAAGGGAACAGTTCCAGGCCGAGCAGGAAGCAGATGACAGCCTTCAAAAAGCTTGGGCAGCGGCACGGAGCACCCCACCGCCTCTCAGCTCTTCTAACCGATCCCGGTTTGTTGTAGAAAAAGGACTTTTATACAAGGAGACTCTTTCTGGTGGGCACCAGGAAGACTGGCATCCTCAAAGACAGCTGGTAGTTCCCACTAAGTATCGGGTAAAACTCTTGAGCTTAGCCCATGATCATCCCAGTGGCCATTCTGGGGTGAACAGAACCAAAGACCGGTTGGGGAAGTCCTTCCACTGGGAGGGAATGGGCAAGGACGTTGCTAATTATGTCCGGTCTTGTGAGGTGTGCCAACGAGTGGGAAAGCCCCAAGACCAGGTTAAAGCCCCTCTCCAGCCACTACCCATAATTGAGGTCCCATTTCAGCGAGTAGCTGTGGATATTCTGGGTCCTTTCCCAAAGAAGACACCCAGAGGAAAGCAGTACGTACTGACTTTCATGGATTTTGCTACCCGATGGCCGGAAGCTGTACCCTTAAGCAACACCAAGACTAAAAGTGTGTGCCAGGCATTAGCAGACATTTTTGCCAGGGTAGGGTGGCCCTCCGACATACTTACAGATTCGGGAACTAATTTCCTGGCAGGGAACATGAAAAACCTGTGGAAAGCTCATGGGGTGAATCACTTGGTTGCCACCCCTCATCACCATCAAACCAATGGTCTGGTGGAGAGGTTTAATGGAACTTTGGGGGCCATGATACGTAAATTCGTAAATGAACACTCCAATGATTGGGACCTAGTGTTGCAGCAGTTGCTTTTTGCCTACAGGGCTGTACCACATCCCAGTTTAGGGTTTTCACCATTTGAACTTGTGTATGGCCGCGAGGTTAAGGGGCCATTACAGTTGGTGAAGCAGCAATGGGAGGGGTTTACGCCTTCTCCAGGAACTAACATTCTAGACTTTGTAAGCAACCTACAAAACACCCTCCGACACTCTTTAGCCCTTGCTAAAGAAAACCTAAAGGATGCTCAGGAAGAGCAAAAGGCCTGGTATGATAAACATTCCAGAGAACGGTCCTTCAAAGTAGGAGACCAAGTCATGGTCTTAAAGGTGCTCCAGGCCCATAAAATGGAAGCGTCGTGGGAAGGACCATTCACGGTCCAGGAGCGCCTAGGAGCTGTTAACTATCTCATAGCCTCCCCCACCTCCAACATAAAGCCTAAGGTATACCATGTTAATTCTCTTAAGCCCTTTTATTCTAGAGAATTAAACGTTTGCCAGTTTACAGCCCAGGAAACTGATGACGCGGAGTGGCCTGCAGGTGTCTACTATGAAGGAAAAAGGAATGGTGGCGTGGAAGAGGTGAACCTCTCCACGACCCTGGGACGTCTGCAGCGACAGCAGATAAAGGAGCTGTGCACAAGCTTTGCACCGATTTTCTCAGCCACTCCAGGACGGACCGAACGGGCATACCACTCCATTGACACAGGTAATGCTCACCCAATTAGAACCCCACCCTACCGGGAGTCACCTCATGCCCAAGCGGCTATACAAAGGGAGATCCAGGACATGCTACAGATGGGTATAATCCACCCCTCTACCAGTGCATGGGCATCTCCAGTGGTTCTAGTTCCCAAACCAGATGGGGAAATACGCTTTTGCGTGGACTACCGTAAGCTAAATGCTGTAACTCGTCCTGACAACTATCCAATGCCACGCACAGATGAGCTATTGGAAAAATTGGGACATGCCCAATTCATCTCTACTTTAGACTTAACCAAAGGGTACTGGCAAGTACCACTAGATGAACCCGCTAAGGAAAGGTCAGCCTTCGTCACCCAGGCAGGGGTGTATGAATTCAATGTACTCCCTTTCGGGTTGCGAAATGCACCCGCCACCTTCCAAAGACTTGTAGATGGTCTCCTAGCAGGATTGGGAGAATCTGCAGTTGCCTACCTCGATGATGTGGCCATTTTTTCTGATTCATGGACAGAACACCTGGAGCACCTGAAAAAAGTCTTCGAGCGCATCCGGCAGGCAGGACTAACTGTTAAGGCTAAAAAGTGTCAAATAGGCCAAAACAGAGTGACGTACCTGGGGCACCAGGTGGGTCAAGGAACTATAAATCCCCTACAGGCCAAAGTGGATGCTATCCAAAAGTGGCCGGTTCCAAAGTCAAAGAAACAGGTCCAATCCTTCTTAGGCTTGGCCGGATATTATAGGCGATTTGTACCACACTACAGCCAAATCGCCGCCCCGCTGACAGACCTAACCAGAAAGAAACAGCCAAATGCAGTTCAGTGGACTGATAAGTGTCAAAAGGCCTTTAACCACCTTAAGGCAACACTCATGTCTGACCCTGTGCTAAGGGCCCCAGACTTTGACAAACCGTTCCTAGTAACCACAGATGCTTCCGAGCGAGGCGTGGGAGCAGTTTTAATGCAGGAAGGACCGGATCAAGAATTCCATCCTGTCGTGTTTCTCAGCAAGAAACTGTCTGAGAGGGAAAGCCACTGGTCAATCAGCGAAAAGGAATGCTACGCCATTGTGTACGCGCTGGAAAAGCTACGCCCATATGTTTGGGGACGGCGCTTCCAACTACAAACAGACCATGCTGCGCTACAGTGGCTTCATACCGCCAAGGGAAATAACAAAAAACTTCTTCGGTGGAGTTTAGCTCTCCAAGATTTTGATTTTGAAATACAACACATTTCGGGAGCTTCTAACAAAGTGGCTGATGCACTCTCCCGGGAAAGTTTCCCAGAGTTAACTGGTTAACAATTGTTCTTGTAATGAAACATATTGTTAGTTTTTATATAATCAGTAGTATGTCTAAAGGTACATGTGTCTTATTAACTCTGTTTTCTCCTAGAGCTCCAGGAAAGAAATCACAGCCAGTGTGGAACCAAACGTCCAACACTATCTGTGATTTGGGGGGCGTGTCATAACTATAAAAGGAAGGGTAACAGCTCTCTGTGTACAGTACTAAAATCCCTCAGGGAGTCCCTGAAATAGAGGGGAATGGGAAGGGAATCTTTGCAGGGGGGGTATAGAAAAATGCATGGAGCCCTTGGTATATGCAATGCACTCAGCCTACAGAAACAGTGAAGTATATGACCCTCTTGTAATTCAACACAAACATTCTAAAGAGATGGGGCCACATTGCTGCTGCAGGAGTACATCCTGCACTAGGAATGCCTGTGAGCTGCTGGAGCAATTACAGCAGCAGGAGTGGGGAAGAGAGCTGGGCTGGGCCAGGTGCTCTCTTTCTCTCTCTTGTTCGTGCTCTCTCTCTCACACGGCTTTTCTACTAGGGGCATGACATGGAGTAATAAAGGAGGAGGGCCAGGCTGGACTCAGTCTGACCACTTCCTGGACCCAGCAGCCTATCCATCACTTTGGGATAGCAGCCTTGTTCTGCTGTAACCGAAGGTGGTAATCCTGTAACTTGGGCTATGTCTACACTACCACTTATGTCACCCAGAGGTGTGGAAAACGCCCCACTCCTGAGCGATATAAGTTACACCAACATAAGCACTGGTGTGGACAGTGCTATGTCGGCATGGGACACTCTCCCACCAACATAGCTACCACCACTTGTTGGGGGTGGATTAATTATGTTGATGGGAGAGCTCTCTCCTGTCGGCATAGATTAGCTACACAGGGTGCCCTACAGAGGTGCAGCTGCATCGGTACAGCTGAACCACTGTAAGCTCGCTAGTGTAGACATGGTCTCAGATAGTAGAAGTTTATGCTGTGGTGCTGTTGGGTCTGGGTTCAAATCCTGCTGATGATACATAAGGGGGTAGGGATCGTTTGTATGTTGTAATATTTGTTTTTTCTTTTTTAAGGAAATTATATACAAAATACTATGTTAAAAGAAAGCTATTTAGGCTGCAAGGTTACACATTTGAAAGTTAGGAAATGCCATATTTACAGTTGCCCATGCAACCTTAATTCTGTCCCCTTGTGCATATGCATTATGCTACTGTGACGGGTTATGCCCCTTAGGAAGCCACCTGATGTGCTGAGATATCACTGAGTCTACCTGTTCTGCTAGCATGGGCCCCCTTTAACCTGTCTTGCTGAGCCAGGCTATTAAAGCCTCCTCTAACACACACAGGCAGGGCCACACCCGGCTGCAGATCAGCTCTGGGAAGACTCAGCTTAAGGGACTTGCTCCAACACTCTGGTGCTTACTCCTTTTAAGGGGTACAAATTCAAAGATTTTAGGAAATTCGCCCCCTTCCTCAGTGCGGAGAGAGGTATGCACACTTCCTCCCCCCCCCCAGTTAGAAATGACAGAAACTGTGTTTAATAATAAACAAAACAAATTTTATTAACTATAAAAGGCAGATTTTAAGTGGTAAAAGGAGTAACAAACAGAACAAAGCAGATTACTGAGCAAATGAAATCAAACATGCAAACTAAGCTAGTTTCACTAAAGAAATTAGTTACAAATAGTATTTCTCACCCTAGATATTGTTGCAGGCAGGTTGCAAAGTTTCTGTGGTTCAGAGTTCCAGTTATATTTCTTTTCAGACTGGACCCCTGTCTCTGTCTGGACTCCCCCCTTGCCTTCCCTTCAGGTGGCTTTTGCAATCTTTCTTCTTGGGAAGACAGGCCATGGAGAGGACTCCTCCTATTTGTCTTCCTCCACACCCTCAAATAGGATTTACATAAGGCAGGAATCCTTTGTTTCCCAAACTTGACCCCCCCCCCCTTCCCTTCAGTGGAAAGTTACAAGAAGTCCCTGGTAATGTTTAGTATCAGTTGACAAGACCACCTGACTCTGTAGTATCACAGCATCCATGAGTCGGTGGCAGTATGGAGCGTCCGCAGGAAGGCAAAGCCTTTTCACAGTCCATTGTCCTCACTGATGGGCCATGAGCCCGGTCTGGCTTTTCCATTGTTGTATCTGAAGTCTTAGCAGTGGGCATCACCCAAAGTAGCATAGTTGAAATACAGATACATAGTTAATATTCCTAACTTCAGACACAGAAATGATACAGGCATACAAATTCGTAACCCTATACAAAACGTTGATTTATGAGGAGAGGCTGAGGGAACTGGGATTGTTTAGTCTGCAGAAGAGAAGAATGAGGTGGGATTTGATAGCTGCTTTCAACTACCTGAAAGGGGGTTCCAAAGAGGATGGATCTAGACTGTTCTCAGTGGTACCAGATGACAGAACAAGGAGTAATGGTCTCAAGTTGCAGTGGGGGAGGTTTAGGTTGGATATTAGGAAAAACTTTTTCACTAGGAGGGTGGTGAAGCACTGGAATGGGTTACCTAGGGAGGAGGTAACCTTAGAGGTTTTTAGGGTCAGGCTTGACAAAGCCCTGGCTGGGATGATTTTAGTTGGGGATTGGTCCTGCTTTGAGCAGGGAGTTAGACTAGATAGCCTCCTGAGGTCCCTTCCAACCCTGATATTCTATGATTCTATGAACATTATGGTGGTTCTGTGAAAAGTTTACAGCTGAACATTGACTTAATAGAGCTTTGAAAGTTTCCTATGCAAATGAAAAATTCTGCTTTCCCTTTTTTTTAGTAGTTTACATTTAACACAGTACTACACTGTATTTTCTTGTTGTTGTTGTTGTCGTCTCGGATGCTGCCTGATTGTGTACTTCCAGTTCCAAACGAGGTGTATGACTGACTGGTCAGTTCGTAACTCTGGTGTTCATAACTCTGAGGTTCTCCAGTAGTTAAACGGAAATTAAAAGGTAAAGTCACAAAAGTGAAATGCCTGCAAGCTGCATGAAAACTTAAAAAAACCCACCATAATAAATCTCAGATTAAATGTATATCCCAAATTAAAAAAACATAGTAAGAGGACCAAAAAAGAGTCACCATGGCTAAACAAAGTAAGAGAAGCAATTAGAAGCAAAAAGGCATCCTTTAAAAATTAGAAGTCAAATCCTACTGAGGAAAATAGAAAGGAGCATAACTCCGGCAAGTCAAGTGTGAAAGTAGAATTAGGCAGGCCAAAAAAGAATTTGAAGAGCAACTAGCAAAACACTCAACAACTAACACCAAGAAAAATTTAAATATATCAGAAGCAAGAAGCGGGCCAAACAATCAGTTGGGCCACTGGACAATCAAGGTGCTAAAGGAGCACCTGAGGAAGATCAGGCCATTGTGGAGAAGCTAAAAGAATTCTGTGCATTAGTCTTCACTGCCAAGGATGTGAGGGAGAGTCCCACACCTGAGCCATTCTTTTTAGGTGACACATCTTGAGGAACTGTCCATGATTGGGGTGTCAATAGAAGTTTTGGAACAAATTGATAAATACACAGTAATAAGTCACCAGGATCAGATGGTATTCACCTAAGAGTTCTGAATGTGAAATTGCAGAACTATTAAGTGTCATATGTTAACCTATCATTTAAATCTGCTTCCGTACCAGATGATTGGTGGAGAGCTAATGTGATACCAATTTTTGAAAAAGGCTCTAGAGGTGACCCGTCAGTGCCAGGCCAATTGGTTGAAACTATAGTGAAGAACAGAATTATCAGACACACAGATGAACACGATTTGTTGGGGAAGAGTCAGCCCGGCTTTTGTAAAGGGAAATCATGCCTCACCAATCTACTAGAACAGTGGTTTTCAAGCTGGGGGTCCACAGAATATCTAAGATTGCCAGAGGGGGCCATATCTTCATTTGACATTTTTTAGGGATCGGCAAATGAAAACAGGTTGAAAATCAATCACTGTATTAGAATTATTTGAGGGGGTCAACAAACGTGTACAAGGTGATCCAGTGGATATAGTGTACCTGGACTTTCAGAAAGCCTTTGACAAGGTCCCTCACAGAAGACTCTTAGGCAAAGTACGTTGTCATGGGATAAGAGGGACAGTCCTCTCATGGATCAGTAGCTGGTTAAAAAACAGGAAACAAAGGATGAGAATAAATGAACAGTTTTCATAATGGTGAGAGGTATATAGTGGTGTCCATATTCATAAATGATCTGGAAAAAGGCCTAAACAGTGAGGTAGCAAAATTTGCAGACATACATTATTCAAAATAGTTAAGTCCAGAGCAGACCGTGAAGAGTTACAAAGGGATCTCAGAAAACTGGGTGACTGGGCAACAAAATGGCAGATGAAATTCAGTGCTGATAAAGGCAAAATAATGCACATTGGAAAACATAATCTCAGCTAGACATACAAAATGATGGGATCTAAATTAGCTGTTACCTCTCAAGAAAGCCATCTTGGAGTCTTTGTGGTTAGTTCTCCGAAAACATCCACTCAATGTGCAGAGGCAGTCAAAAAAGCTAACAATGTTGGCAACCATTAGGAAAGGGATAGATAATACAATAAGACAGAAAATATCATAATACCATGATATATACCAATCAATGGTACATCCACAACTTGAATACTGCATGCAGTTCTGGTCACCCCATCTCAAAAAAGATGTATTAGAATTAAAAAAGATACAAGAGAAGGACAACAAAACTGATTAAGGGTATGAAACAGCTTCCATATGAGGAGATTTAAAAGACTTGGATTTTTCAGCTTAGAAAAGGGATGACTAAAGGGGGAATATGATAGATATCTATAAAAACTTGAATGGTGTGGAGAAAGTGACTTAAGGAAGTGTTATTTACTTCTTCTCGTAACGCAAGAACTAGGGGTCACCAAATGAAATTAATAGGCAGGCAGCAGGTTTAAAACAAAAGGAAGTATTTCTTCACACAACGCACATTCAACCTGTGGAACTCATTGCCAGGGGATGTTGTGAGGGCCAAAATTATAATGGGGTTAAAAAAGAATGAGATAAGTTCATGAATGATAGGTCCATCAATAGCTATTAGTTTAAATGGTCAGGGATGCAACCCCATGCTCTGGGTGTCTCTAGCCTGTGACTTCCAGAAGCTGGGAGTGGACAACAGGAGATGGATCACTCCATGATTGTCTGGTCTGTTCATTCTCTGCCATTGGCCACAGTGAGAAGACAAGATATTGGGCTAGATGGATCATTGGTCTGACCCAGTATGGCCGTTCTTATGGTGTTCCCTAACTTTTGAGTGTTTGACTTTCTTTTAATTTATCTTTTTTTGGTGATTACTCGAATGAATGAGAATAACTACAGTTGAATTAGAGTAAAAATGTATATAGAGATATAATCCCCTTCTACTTCAGGGCATAATAAATAAACCAACCACAAACTGGATTAAGAACAAATTTAACTTGTGAGATTATTCCATAACCACAAACAAAACCCCAAAACAAAAGCCATAATGGATACCTTCCTCTGAAGCATCTGAGACTGGCCACTAGTGGAAATAGAATATTGAATTACATGTGCCACCAGTCTGTTCTGATACTGCTCGTCCTGTGTTCCTGTCTGCAGACTCAGGCAGACAGTGTTGCATTGTGGTCACATTCAGAAGGTTCTTTCACAACCACAAGGCCTAAACTTTTGTTTTGTTTTTAACGAAAGCTTAAATTCTATAGCGAGTGTTTCTCAGCCCAGGTCTACACTAGCAGGGGAGTCGACCTAAGATACCCAACTTGAAGTCGGCATATCTTAGGTCAACTTACCTGGCCGTGAGGACGGCGGTGAGTCAACCGCTGCTGCTCCCCCGTCGACTCCGCTTCCGCCTCTTGTGAGCTGGAGTTCCGGAGTCAACAGGGAGTGCAATTGGGGATCTATTTTATTGCATCTAGACGCGATAAATCGACCCCTGATAGATCGATCACCCGGCCGATCCAGCGGGTAGTGAAGACCTGCCCTTAGACGCCTCCTGAGTGGATTTGTCATATCCAGTTCTAAATAAGTGTGTCAAAATGTCCTTAAAATATCCCAGATTCTGCTTTATAGACTGTATTTTAGATAAGAGAGGCCCAGGTCTGGGGACTTACGACTATAGGAAAGACTGGGCCCGGGAAAGCAGGACGGAGGGAATGAGGGGTGTCTGTTACTGCTCCTCAAACTACTAAAATGCTTTCACATAGGGGCCAAAAAGCGATTAGTAAAAGGAACAGGAAAACAAGGTGGGTGCAAAGCTTGTTTGGTCTCCGTGTGTCCCCCAGGCAAGACAGGTCTCTCCCTGTATCCCACAGAGAACACTGGGGGAGGAGGGTCTCTTCCCCCCTTTAGAGTAGCTATGGGGATCTTCCTACTCCCCCACCCATAGATAAGGCTGTGAGGTCCTTCTCCCGCCCAGAGAACTGCAGCTTTCTCTCTCTCTCTCTCTCTCAAGGCCTCCACAGAGAACACTCCAGGTCTCCAGCTTCTGTCTGAGCGTGAATGGTTTCCTTGTTCCTGGGCACTGAGACCCTGTGCTGCCGCCTTCAGGTCCACTCTGGGAATTGGGGCGTTCTCAGGGGGCTGGTGTGTGCAATGAGAGTAGGTCATTGTGAGGTGCACGAGCCATGTTTTCCGGGACAGAAGGAGTTAACCTTCCTAGTCCATCCTTCCTCCCCCTCCTTCTCTCCCTCCCTCCAGCTGCTGCCTTTTGAGTCCTGCAGCTAGGCCAGGGGCTGACCTTCACAGGCAGAGTTTGCTCACTTCCTTCTGCTGTCTCTCATCTGCTCCAGGGACCCCTGTGCTCACAGGCAGCGTCCTGCTGGGAAGGAATGTATACAGCACATCCCGGCTCCAGGCTTACCACAGGTCAGGGGCCCAGCTGTGGGACCACTAGCTCCTGCTCCCTGGCTCTCCCTGCCTGCACTGCTGGGAGAAGAGCCGGTGCCATTTGGTGCTGTTGGTGCTTCAGTGACTGAAGGAGAGATGGGGGGACATTAAGGGGGATTCCTGTTTTGACTGCTGCAGCAGCCAGCACTGGCTGAGGCAAGGCGTAGCCCTACACCACAAGACACTCCTTTCACACATTCATTGCTCAAATACTACAGTGACGGGGGCTGAGTAGGGATGGGGGTGGATTTATGATAAATAGATTTGGATCAGGTTCTGCTTTTTGTGGCATTGGGGTGAAGGTGTATCCATAAATTTATGGGACTGCTATAAACACCTGAAATAGAGAAGCTAGACAATAAATGTCTTTTCTTACATCAGCTAGGCTGATTCTGGGGAGCTGTGTCTTTGCAACCTCATGTCTTGCTGTGTGGCTGAGTGACAGCAGTTTTAATATCCTTTGTGTGTGTTGAACCTTTGTATCTGCCTGTATATTTGTGTGAATGTCTGTGTAAATGATGTATTTATCTTTTGTGTGTAGATATATTTGATTATATAAGGGGGAGACTATATTAGAAGGGTTATTTATTATAGCTCCCATCCAATCATACAGAAGATGGGAATGAATTAGGGAGATTTTTATATCTATTTTATATTGTGATCTCTCTGAGGCTGGAACTGTTCATAGATTCATAGAGTTTAAGGCCATAAGGGACCGTTAGATCATATAGTCTGACCTCCTGGATAGCACAGACCATTACATTTCACCCCATTACCCCTGCATTGAGACTAGCCACTTGTTGGCTAACGTGTCTTCCAGGAAGGCATCCAGTCTGGATTTGGTTAATTAGCTCTGTGTTAGTTATTAGTATACTGATTAATAAAATGGGCACTGATTGGGATCCACATTAGAAATAATAGGAATACTTTTAGAGAGAGATGTCTCAATAATCCTGTTGCCACTGAAGTTGGTGTTTTCCCCAAAGATGGCAGCACCAGAGATGGATGTGTTTTCTGATGAGGACTTGGCAGTGTTTGCTATGCTAAAAGCAGGACAAAGGGCTAGAAAGGATGGCCCATGCATTTCAGTATGCTTTTGGGACCTGAAAGGGAGAGGAGAGTGAAGAGATACAAGCCAGATGCTGCCTCACCAAAAATGGAGGAGACACACAGTTGTCTGGAACCAGATCACAGGTGTGTTTTGTCCAGGGCCGGCTCTAGGCACCAGCAAAACAAGCTGGTGCTTGGGGCGGTACATTTTTAGGGGCGGTACATTTTTAGGGGCGGCATGGCCGGCGCAAAAATGTGCCCCGGCCGCCCTAGCTCACCTCCGCTGCTGCTGCCTGGGAGGGAGGGGGAGATCCCGAGCGGCCGCGGCGTGCGAAACAGCTGTTTCGCGCGCTGCTTCTCCCCCTCCCTCCCAGGCTCTCAAACCTGGGAGGGAGGGGGAGACTCCGAGTGGCTGCGGCGTGGGCGCCGCTTCTCCCCCTCCCTCCTAGGCTTGAGAGCCTGGGGGGAGGAGGCAGGGCTGGGGATTTGGGGAAGGGGCGGAGTTGAGGCGGGGCCGGGGGTGGGGTAATTAAAAAAATGGGGGGAGGGGGAGCGGCCAAAATTGTGTTTGCTTTGGGCGGCCAAAATCCTGGAGCCGGCCCTGGTTTTGTCCAAGCCACAGATGGGTGGTCTGCTGGGCAGGTTCCTTCTGAGAGAGCTAGTTGACAGAAGCTCCCATCTTCCTAGCATTTCTGGTATTCCTGCAGGGATCCCTGGATACTAGTGCTTGGGTTAGGGCCACGCTGAAGAGTTAAGAAGTCCTGTTTCCCCTGTATGTGAGGGGCTGAAGGATTTTGGGGATTGATACGTTAACCCACAGATGCCTGTGACTTGCTGCTAAGTTCCAGTTTATTCAGTATTTCTTCTGTGGGTTTGTTTCTCAGTACAATGGTCTAGGCAGTGACATATCTGAGATCAGGTTATTTCCCTGCTCGTAGTCTGACCAGACAATTCTTAGCCCCTAAACAAGAATCTCCAGCAGAAGGATAGGATAAACCCCTCTTGTAACCTGGCAACATCTCCTGTATTGCTGTGGTAGGCAAACAGTGAAATGTCAACCCCTCACAAGCTGCAGACACACAAAAAGCTGTCAGTAAGCAGATTGCTGCCCCAGGCCACCACTGTCCATTCTACCATTATGGAAGAGCCAGCCCTGCTGAGTAGGGAATGGCTGCTATATTTGTCTACAGTCACTGAATTGCCAGCAGGGCCGGCTCCAGGGTTTTGGCCGCCCCAAGCAGCCAAACAAAAAAACCAAAACCAAAACCAAACAAAAAGCCGCGATCGCAATCGCGATCTGCGGCGGCAATTCAGCGGGAGGTCCTTCACTCCGAGCAGGAGTGAGGGACCGTCCGCCGAATTGCCGCGGAACAGCTTGATGTGCCGCCCCTCTCCGAAGTGGCCGCCCCAAGCATCTGCTTGGTAAGCTGGTGCCTGGAGCCGGCCCTGATTGCCAGTGTCCAACTCATTTGCTGGTGAAGTCTTAGGGCATCTGCAGTATGAAATGGGCTGTAAAATCTATATTACCTCACCCACCTTGTCACTCTAATGCCCTGGGACTGACATGGCTACAACAACACTGCATACATATGTAAAATCCATAGTCAGTGTCTCTTTACTTTACCCATCTCTTCTTTCTCTTTCACTTAACTGGGTGTGGCAGGTATACTCCATGTTCCCCATAGTATGCAGCTTTTATTTCCTGGGGAAAACATGCTTTCTTGTATACATTAGGCTTTTTGTTACACTTGGCTTGATATTTATGCCTAATGGAACCCACTGTGTTATTGTTTGTGCCTATCAATCACCTTTGAGGTGTCTGTCACTCTAGTATGTAAGAATAAGGGCAGGTCACCCTGGCAAGGTTATGAGGGTATTGTAGAAGGGGAGTAGCAAATCAAGCAGCATGCCCCAGTCACTAGCTCTATGCTACACTGACTCCTTTTTTCACAGACTCCCCTTCTCTGTGTCCTTTTTCTGTTCTCACACTCTCTCTCACACACGTTCTCACACTCACACACACACACAATATCACTCTCTTTTCCCAGCTCTCTCTCTCCTGCTATTTCTCTTTCTTGTCCAAAGGGCTTAGTTCTCAGTCTCATTTGCTGGAAATGCTGCCAGTGAATGTTTGTGTGTGCTGCCTGCCAGGTCTCTGGGGAAAAGGCCTGGAAATACAGTGCAGGAGGAGTAGTGGGAGCAGGGGAAAGCCATTGTTTCTCACTGCTTGCCTGGTGCATTTTCCAACTGGAAAAATCTCTCTGTGAGGCAGTGAGTTTCATGTCATTGCCGAAGCCCTGCCCCCCCATCCCATTGCTCAGAATTTGCCATCCCCTCATGCTGAGGAGGAGAGGTTGCCGTACTGCTACTAAAAAGCTCAGACGTGTTTTCAATTTGCCTCCTGCTTATCTCTGTTGTTTGGACAGAGAGGTTTAAAAAGCTGGATTTTCTGTCCCTGCAGAGTAAACACAGAGAACCCGGCAGCACAAACTATTTCTGGCTTATCAGTTGAGGAATGCAGCAGCTGAGGATTAGCGTGAGTGGGCCGTCAGGAAAGCCCTGAAGGGGCCCCCTCCCCACTCAGCTCTATTAGAAGTGTGAGAGCCCAGCAGGACTCAGAGGGGAGAGTTGGAGAAAAAGACAGAAAAGGGAAAGAAAGAGGAAGAGAGAGAGTGAGAGAGGCTGAGCAGACCCTGATGGCTACAGATGAAGTTACAGGAGGGGCTCGCAAAGCTACGAAAAGCAAACTTTTTGAGTTTCTGGTCCATGGGGTGGTGAGTCGGGAAAGTTAGTGAGCTGGCTTGGTCTGAATAGAGGAGTGAGTGGATACTGGAGGCTCTGTGCTGGGCTGAAAGCAGCTCCTACAATATCTAATGGGGGCTTCGGCAAAATGCCGTATAGCTTGAACACAGGGATCTGTGAAGCCCCCAGAACATGCACTGAGTCATTGGTAATGCAGGGTTGTGTTTGGGGGAATGTGTGCTGCAATTTCTGCTCTTGACTCTCCATGAATGGTGAATGGTTTGCTTTTGAACCTGATCACAGTGCAGGCTCTGAACTGGATCTGACACTAATGGGCTCATTGGACACTTGGTTCTGTTGTCAAACTTTTGTGTGTTGTTTGTTTTTTAATTCGGATGAAAGCCCAGTGAAGCCTTGAATGGTGCTGCCTCTGGTACTTGTCTTATACTTAGCTGTCCTGTATCTTCTGGCTACCTAACAGGTGGCTTTGAGGGGTTCTAAGAGATTAGCTCTGCAGATCTTTAGCAGTCCGTAGGCACTCATTGGTTAGGGAATCTTAGGTGGTCTGAGTGCTATGCTTTAAGGAATCATTAAATCTTTATAAGATTACTACAGTGTTTGGAGACCTCCTGACACTCAAGCTCCCCATTTATGGGGAATTGCAAGCCCCTATCCCACCGTCATTGGAGAACATGTTCTTTAGATGCTCCTGCCAGTGATTGAGAACAATCACAGCTTATGACATTGGAATTTCTTAAGGAGTCTTTAAATTTAGCAAACACCAGAGTACTGGAAAGTCCTAGGAGTACAAATGCTGAATGAATTTCAATGATCATGTGTACTTTCTCTTTTGAGAGCTTCCTGCTATGACATTTCCAAGACATCAGCTGAGAGCTTCTATATCAAGATCACAGGAATCTTAAGCGCTCACTTTTCAGATTTCCCTAAGTGTCTTCATAATTCAGGACATGCCAATCCCGGCTGCTTAGAGTGTAACTTGTAATTTACAAACATTAGATACAGTGAGATCTGCAAGGCTAGGGACATTGAAGTGGTATGCTGTTTGTGTGAGAACTGAGAGATGATGACCATTGTACTTGTGTCCTACAGAACTAGTTAAGGAATATATTGTGAGAATACACCTGATATATAGGGCTGGCCTGTGGAGTGGCCTGGCAGTGCATGTGTGGGTGGACGTGCAGGTGTGGCCTGGTGGTGGGGGGTAGTGAGCGGGCATGTGGGCAGGGGCATCTGGGTTTCAGATGTGCAGGCATGTGGGGGCGGTATGGCAGTTGGCAGTTATGCAGGTGTGGCCTGGTGGTAGGTGGGTGGGAATACGTGGGATGGGTGGACATGCGGGGGCAGCCTGGCAGGTGGGAGCAGCCTGGCAGCAGGCAGGGAATCATCTGGGGGTGGCCTGGAAGCAGATGTCTGGGGGCAGCCTGGGGGTGGGTAAGCAGGCATATGAGGTGGCCTGGTGGCAGGTGCATTGGCATGTGGGGGCAACTTGGTGAGCTCATAGTCTGTCACTCAGGAGTGGCCTGGCAGCAGATGGGTTTGTGGATGGGCACATGGGTGTGACTTGGTAGCGTGTGGCAGGCTTGCAGAGTGGCTTGACGGTGGATGGGTGGGCATCTGGGAGTGGATGAGCATGCAAGGATGGTCCGGTGGAAGGCAGGTGGGTGGACGGACGGACAGACACGTGGGGTGTCTTTTTTTTTTTTTTTTTTTTTTTTTACAGTTTCCAAGGTTTTTTTGGTAATTCCAGACTAATTAACTTTTCTATGGTACTAGGAAGATAAAGAACATAAGAACGGCCACACTGTGGCCATAAGAACGGTCAGACCAACGGTCCATCTAGCCCAGTATCCTGTCTCTGACAGTGGCTGGTGCCAGAGACTTCAGAGGGAATGAACAGAACAGGGCAATTGTCCAGTGATCCATCCACTGTTGTATAGCCCCAGCTTCTCTCAGTCAGAGGATTAGGGATACCTGTTTGGCTGAAATGGTTATTGCAAAACACCTACATGGACATGGTGTGATAGAGAAAAATTGGCTTCTGTAAAGGAGAATCAGGTCTCTTCAATGTTTGAAATTTTTGAGGGTGTTGACAAAATGGTGGTTACAAGGGAACTGGTTTCCATTGTTTATTAGGACTTTCAAAGAGCCTTTGATGTAGTTTGTCAAAGAAGGGTATACGGAAATTATTTCCTTCTCTGCACTGGGATTTCAGCCATAAGACTGTGTAGCTATAGTTGTGCAAGCCCCTGGTGTAGACACTTTTGCACCGTGACTTGCTTTAGTGCAGCTTTTCCCTGGTTTCAAGATCTGACAGGACCTCCTCTGCCCCATTCACCCCTTTATCCCCTCTCCATCAATGAAGTTGAGGCTTCTTGCCTGTTCTCCTCTAACCTGTACACCTGCCCCAGTGACCCCATTGCTTCCTGCTTGCTTATCTCCCTCCACTCTCATCTCCTGCCTTGCCCTTCTCTTGAATCTCTCGCTTTCCCTGGGCTTCTTCCCTTTACAACATAAGCACAGCTTAGTCTTCCCTATCATAAAAAGTAACCCTTGACCCTACCTGCCTCCTCAACTACTGTCCCATCTCCCTTCCTCCGCCCACATAATTGAACGTGCCATTTGCAATTGTTGCCTTGATCTCTGTCTATCTGAGCGATCGATCATCACCATAGTATGTGAGTCCCATTCATGAAAAATCAACGGCAATAAGAAAATCCCAAATAGATTTATTGAAGACTGTGGCTCTCCTCTCTGTTTGGGATAAAAGCTCTTGCTGGGGTAGTGTTTTCGTTTATTTTGGTTGGTTGGTTTGTTAGTGGGGGGGATGTTTGAGGTATGTGGGGGTATCGAGACTCTGAATGTCATTCTTGCTATGAGGAGTCCCGTGGCACATTAAAGACTAACAGATTTATTTGGGCATAAGCTTTCGTGGGTAAAAAAAAAACCCTTCTTCAGATGCATGGAGTGAAAATTACAGATACCAGCATAAATATACTGGCACATGAAGAGAAGGGAGTTACCTTACAACTGGAGAACCAGTGCTGACAAGGCCAATTCAGTCAGGGTGGATGTGGTCCGCTCCCAATAATTGATGAGGAGGTGTCAATACCAAGAGAGGGAAAACTTTTGTAATGAGCCAGCCACTCCCAGTCCCTATTCAAGCCCAAATTAATGGTGTTAAGTTTGCAAATGAATTGTAGCACTGCAGTTTCTCTTTGAAGTCTGTTTTTGAAGTTTTTTTTTAAGGATGGCTACTTTTAAATCTGTTATTGAATGTCCAGGGAGATTGAATTGTTCTCCTACTGGCTTTTGTATGTTACCATTCCTGATGTCCGATTTGTGTCCATTTATTCTTTTACATAGAGATTGTCCGGTTTGGCCAATGTACATGGCAGAGGGGCATTGCTGGCACATGATGGCATATATCACATTAGTAAATGTGCAGGTGAATGAGCCCCTGATGGTGTGGCTGATGTGGTTGTTACAGGGATTGGTTCCTGGGTTAATGTTTCTGTGGTTTGGTGTGTAGTTGCTGGTGAGTATTTGCTTCAGGTTGGGGGGCTGTCTGTAAGCGAGGGTTGGCCTGCCTCCCAAGGTCAGTGAGAGTGAGGGATCGTTTTCTGGGATAGGTTGTATATGGTTGATGATGCGCTGGAGAGGTTTTAGCTGGGGGCTGTACGTGATGGCCAGTGGTGTTCTGTTATTTTCCTTGTTGGGCCTGTCCTGTAGTAGGTGACTTCTGGGTACCCGTCTTGCTCTGTCAAACTGTTTCCTCACTTCCCCAGGTGGGTATTGTAGTTTTAAGAATGCTTGATAAAGATCTTGTAGGTGTTTGTTTCTGTCTGAGTGATTGGAGCAAATGCAGTTGTATCTTAGGGCTTGGCTGTAGACAATGGATCGTGTGATGTGTCCTGGATGGAAGCTGGAGGCATGTAGGTAAGTATAGTGGTCAGTAGATTTCCGGTATAGGGTGGTGTTTATGTGACCATCACTTATTTGCACTATAGTGTCCAGGAAGTGGATCTCTTGTGTGGACTGGTCCAGGCTGAAGTTGATGGTGGGGTGGGAAATTGTTGAAATCCAGGTGGAGTTCTTCAAGAGCCTCCTTCCCATGGGTCCAGATGATGAAGATGTCATCAATGTAGCGCAAGTAGAGGAGGGGCGCTAGGGGACGAGAGCTGAGGAAGCGTTGTTCTAAGTCAGCCATAAAATTGTTGGCATACTGTGGGGCCATGTGGGTACCCATAGCAGTGCCACTGACTTGAAAGTATAAGTTGTCCCCAAATCTGAAATGGTTGTGGGTGAGGACAGAGTCACAAAGCTCAGCCACCAGGTGTGCCATGGCCTCATTAGGGATACTGTTCCTGACAGCTTGTAGTCCA